>NC_134583.1:70226115-70537901 GCF_037038515.1 Microtus pennsylvanicus | reverse complement strand
TGGACACAGCCTGTTTATGGCGGTTCTCCAGTTGTTCCTATCCTGGGCAGTTCTAGATGCTTGTGTTATTGTCATACCCAGGGTTCCACAGTCTTCCTTTATGCTGTCTATCCAGTGTTTTTTGGGCCTTCCTCTTTGCCTTATTCCACGCACTCTTCCAAGCAGTGCTATCTTTGGGTATCTGCTGTCATTCGTTCTTATAACATGGCCGAAGTATCTCAAGCACCATCGCCATATCCTATAGTTTAATTCCTTCTGTAGATGGAGGTGTTTCTTAATGTCATTGTTACACAGCCTATCTCTTCATGTGACGCCTAGAATCCTCCTGAGACATGCCATCTCAAACACACTCAGCCGCTATTCTGAGGAGAGTTTCATTGTCCAGGTTCAGGAGTTGTAAAGAAGGCAGCTCAAGGCAAGTGTCTCAGAATTTTGTAATTTTGTTGTCGTTATGTCTCTTGCTGCCCAGACCTTTCCTAGTGCCTGGAATGCAGCCCTCCTTATCCCTGTCTGCCTCTTGACGTCTGAAATAGTTCTCTCTGAACAGACAAAGTTGACTGTTTGCTTGAGGTTCTGATTCTTTATTACAATGTTAAAATTCTTGTGCTCCCTTCCCATGCATTGTATCTCAGTCTTCTCGACGCTGACTTTCATACCAAGGTTTTTCACTGACTTCCACCACTCTATTTAGCATGGCCTGCAGCTCATTTGGACTTTCAGCAAGTAGTGCTGTATCATTGGTGAAACACAAGCGATTCATTCGCACACCACCTATCTGCGTGCCTATCTCCCCATCCTCCAGGGCTGCTGCTATTATTAATTCCAGGAATATATCAAAGAGTAGTGGTGAGAGGACACATCCCTGCAACACTTCTGTGGTTGTCTTAAACTAATCACTTAGTTCTCTACAGACTAGGTAGCTACATTCAATATATAAATGAATGAGCATGATTATATCCTGGTAAAACTTTATTGACAATCAGGCACTTACTGGAATTAGTGCCAGGGACATAATTTATCAACTCTTCCTTAAGGTTTCCATTTGTCCCAAATTTAGAGAGCCAGAAGACCAATAGATGTATTGCCCTAAACTCATTTTGCAGAAAGCAACTAGCCCACTATAACTAATAAAGCATAATTATTCATAATTTTGCCTCCCAGTGTATGGACCTTACTGTTTTGCTGTTTGCTTTAGTCATTTCTTCTCAGTACCAATTATATGGAAGCATAGGGTAAAGGACCTTTCCAAATGCCACCCACAGAAAAGCTGACATCAAGCCCAGAGGAGGGACACAGGCATTCTCCGGGTGCTCTGTATGCTTACTGGCTTGAATAAATTCTTAAGCATTTGGACATGCCTGGTTCCCACACAGCCCAGGACCTAGTCAGGAAGCTCTGGTTTAGGGCACCGAAAGTGGTCTCAAAATTGGAGACATGAACTGTAGGCCAGCTACATCCAGACTCTTTGGAAGTGCAGGCATAAGAGCCAGCCTAACACAGAGCCCCCAAGAAGATGCATAAGGTAATTTGGACCCAGTATAGCAGTTCCTCCTTTGTGTCCCTGTGGATCCCAGCTGGCCTTCTGTGGTTTCTGTCCAGTTTTCCTCCAACAAACCTCATTTCATTTCCTGCTCATCTTAGCTTGGCTAGCTTCTGTTCCTGTGACCAGATGTTCCCTAAGCAAATCAGTGACAGAATTGGGTTTAATGACATCTCAGTTCTGTGTAGTTTATGTTGAAAGACATATCAAATGAGCTAAAGGAATCCTGCAATATAATTTTATCTTCAAATGTCCAAGTGAATAAAATATTATGTTTCATAAGACAAAAATTGTGGGTAGAAGAGAACTTTAGGTCTTATAGATTGCCCATAGTTATTCACAGCTTACATTCTACCACCAGGACAAAGAGAAAATGGAGAATATTCAGCAATAAGATTATGGTTGAAGGGGCTGGAGAGATGGCTCAGTGGTTCAGAGTACTGACTGCTCTTTCAGAGGACCCACATGGAGGTTTACAATCATTTATATCCCTAGTTACAGGAAATATGACACTCTCTCATGGCCTCTGTGGGCACCAGGCATACATATGGTACACACACACCCATATGTGCAGGCAAAATACCCCAATACATAAACTAAAATAAAAATAAATCAATCAATAAAATATTGTGATCCAAAGTCAAAAGAATGTGATTCATGAGAGGACATTAAAATAGTGTTACAGCCAAGCTAAATAACAACTAAAGGTGTAGAGAGAAGTGGGATTGACAATCTATAACATAAACATTGAAATAGTGTTATATCTAAGGTAAAGAATGACTTGTAGAGAGAAGTGAGAATGATAATAATCTATAGCATAAGCATGAAGATGGTAGGAAGGCTCAGGAGAATGTTTTCAAGCTTCCTAACTCTATTAGAAGCCACAGATATCTCTGGGAATTTCCAGCATTCTCTTTAGTTTCTGGAGTTCAACTAGATGGAGGGGAACAAGATGTATGTGGAACACTGGTTCTTGGTTACTGGGAAGGATGATGCCAGGGCTGGCTTTCTGGAGTGTGGGTCTCCTGGAAAGCCAAGCTGGTTCTACACTTGGCACATGTGGGAACTGACTGGAAATTGACAAACCCTTTTGAAAGAATACATCCTTGCCCACAGAGATGGTTCTGATGGTCATTTTTCATACCAAAGACATAAAAATAGATCAGAGCTTAGAAAATTAGGGCTTATAGGCTACATCCAGCTGCTATCTGCTTTTGTTCATAAAGTTTTATTGGACCACAGCCACAGAGTGACATATGGTCTAAAGTCATTTTTGTACATCAATGGCCAAGAGAACAGTTACAGGAGTCTGTATGTTCTACAAACCCTAAAGAAATTAAAGAAATTACTTCCTGGCTCTTTACACAACAGGTTGACCAACTCTTATACTTAGTATTTTTTATGACATCTCCCAAGCTTTCTGATCTGTCGACATGCTACACACTACTAAAATGCCTCCAGGCAAGTATATGCATGTGTATACAAGGGGGAAGAAGACTCATAGTCATCATTTCTGTACAATGGGCTTGGGGGCAATCTCAGGACATGATGATTCCTGAGAAACACAGGCATCATCAAGGTCTCTGGTGACCCCAGGGAGAAAATGAATCAGTGACTTTCTTCGATAGTACACATCCTTTCCAGTGATACCTAAGAAGTATTGTGTTTCCTTGAGTATCAAACAAACAAACGAACAAAAAATAAAATAACAACAACAAAAACCCTGGGCCCATGGTCTCCGCATCTCCACACAGACTTCAAACTAAGACCATGATGTAAATAATCACTTACACTCTGTTTTGCTCTGTCACAGGTTTGGCCAATCCTACCCTTACAGGATGATTTCCAACTGACCACTCCAAATTGGAGATCTCTAGTCTCCCCAAGAAATACAATTTATGAAGACTAGCCTGCCATGGGAAGGGTGAACTATTTCCATTATATTTTTGTTGTTTAAGAGAATTTCTTCTTATTAGAACTAAGCCTTATACACAGGACGCAAGGAGATGCCTGACTACAAAACAATGCAAAGAAGAAGAGGGGGAGGAAGAAATAGCCAAGGCCATTACCCTTGCCCATCTTATCTTGGTGAAATTGTGGGTAGACAGTTTCTGTCAGCTGATACTTTTCTGATATGGGTCACTGTTATTTTGTCAGGAGGACTAAAACAGAATTGAATAATAGCTTTAATTCACATGACCAAGAATATGTTTGAATAAAAAATAAGTGTCTATAATTACTAAGCTGCTTAAAAATCAACCAACCAAACAAACAAACAAACAAAAATTAATCCTCTTGGGTGGTGGTGGCACACACCTTTAGCCCCAGCACTCAGGAGGCAGACCAGGTGGATATCTATGAGTTTAAGGCCAACCTGGTCTACAAGAGCTAGTTCCAGGACAGCTAGGGCTGTTATACAGAGAATTCTGGTGGAGGCCATGAGAGTATACAACAGATGACAACTAGTGTTTAACAGGCTGATCTGCTAGACGATTGATTCTCTGATGGGATGTCTCACATGGAAAGGACTGTGGGGTCACTGATTGTGAATGACTATTTGTCTCTGTCTGTAATTTTTCTCATGTGCCACTAAAAATAGCTATGGGTATTATTTACATTGCTGTGTGTTTATCCCATGAAAATATTCTATCTACTGGGCAAACATTTAACTGTAGATGGTCAGGAAGATGATTTCTGCTTAATCTGTATAATTCTGATGACTAGAAATAATAACAGACAGGAGGACCAATGGAACCAAATTAAAGAACCAGATATCAATCCACACACCTACAAATACCTGATTTTTGACAAAGAAGCAAAAAATATCAAATGGAAAAAATATATATTAAACAAATGGTGCTGGCATAACTGGATATCAACATGTAGAAAAATGAAAATAAATCCATATTTATCACCATATACAAAACTCAAACCCAAATAGGTCAAAAACTTCAACATAAAGCCAGCCATACTGAACCTTACAGAAGAGAAAGTGGGAAGTATAGTAGAACACATTGGCACAGGAGACTAATTCCTAAATATAACCCCAGTAGCACAGACACTGAGAGGAACAGTTAATAAATGGGACCTCCTGAAACTGAGAAGCTTTTAGAAAGCAAAGGATGCGGTCAACAAGACAAAGCAGCAACCTATAGTATGGAAAATATTGTCACCAATCCCACATTGGACAGAGGTCTGATTTCCAAAATATACAAAGAACTCAAGAAATTGGTCATCAAAAGAACAAATAATCCAATAAAAAAAATGGAATACAGACCTAAATAGAGAACTCTCAACAGAGGAATCTAAAATGGCTGAAAGACACTTAAGGAAATGTTCAACGAGAAATGCAAATCAAAACAACTCTGAGATTCCCTCTTACACTGTAAGAATGGCCAAGATCAAAAACACTGATGACAACTTATGCTGGAGAGATTGTGGGGAAAAGGGAACACTTCTGCATTGCTGGTGGGAGTGCAAGCTGGTACAGCCCCTTTGGATATCAGTATGGTGATTTTTCAGAAAATTAGAAAATAACCTAACTCAAGACCCAGTAATACCACTTTTGGGTATATATCCAAAGGATGCTCAATCATACCACAAGGACATGTGCTCAGCTATGCTCATAGCAGCATTATTTGTCAACAGTGCTGGAAACAACCTAAATGCCCCTTGACCAAAGAATAGATAAGGAAAATGTGGTACATTTACACAATGGAGTACTACACAGCAGAAAACAATCATAACATCTTGAGATTTGCAGTTAAATGGATGGATCTAGAAAACATCATATTGAGTGAGGTAACCCAGACCCAGAAAGACAAGTATCATATGCACTCACTCATACGTGGTTTTTAAACATACAGCAAAGAAAAATCAGCCTACAATTCACAATCCCAGAAACCCTAGACAACAATGAGGACCCTAAGAGAGGCATACATGGATTGAATTTACATGGGAAGTAGAAAAAGACAAGATCTCCAAGTAAATTGGGAGCATGGGGACCATGGGAGAGAATAGAAGAGGAGGGGAGCAGAGAAAAATACATAGCTCAATAAAATACAATAAAAATGTTAAAAAAGAAATAATATTAGATATTTTCATTACTCGGACTGACATAGGAAAGTAATAGTATTCTCAGTCACTAAGACAGCTAATTTTAGACTTCAGAACAAATTTAAAGCAAAGTGTTGCTCCTGGAAATGAATATCTGGTTGCCCCTAGAGATGAATATGCAAGGTCAATTTCCCAAGTGTTTATTGCTGATTCAGGGTCAGGCTTGAGTTAACATTAGTACACATAAGTTTCTCAGCAATGGACTGTATGTGTGTACTTCCAAACTCAAGGCTCAGCCAAGCAACTGTTTATTGTTTAAGTCCTAAATTTCAATGTCACTTTCTGTCTGGGAAGCCTGACCACTCAGAGTTACATGCTTACTTTACTCCCCTGGTTGGTCAGTGTGACCTCCCTAGCCTGAGAGAAATTGGGTGATCAGTTTGGATCTATTTCTTATTGTTTATTCTAGAAGCAACCCTGTGTGACTCTGAAGATGTGACTCATGTTTGTATAAAGATTTTGGTTGTGAGGAGAAGCAAGAGAGATGTAGGGGAATTAGGAGAGAAATGTGAGATAGGGGTGTGTGTGTGTGTGCGTTTGTGTGTGTGTTTGTGTGGGCATGTGTCTGTGCACATGTGTGCATGTATGTGTGTGTTAAAGAGATACAGCTGAATGTGTAGAGGGGGTTGTGAGGAGATGTAGCTGAGTGGATGGAGAGATACAGAAGATGTAGCTGTGTAGAAGAGACATCTGTGTGTAGGAGAGACGTATGTGCAAGAAGAAGTACATGGCTGTGTGGAGACTGTAACTGTGTGGAGAGAGATGTACCTGTGTATAGAGATGTGTGATACAGGATATGTATATTAAGAGAGATATATAACTATATGTAAAGAGATGTACCTGTGTAGAGAGATTATCCAAGATAAAGTAAAAGAAAGGTACCATCAGAAATCATGCGTTTCCCTATTATCCTCAGATAAAAAAAGTCCAGTCTTCAGAGAGAGAAATTGTCAAGATACAGTAATAAAGTTACATTCATAACTTCCGACCCTTTTCTTAAAGATCCTCAGATAGATAATCCTCACTACTATGAAGGTTTCCTTAATGCAACTCTGGGTGTAGTCCTGGGAGCTAGCATGCCCAGGCTGCAGCAGAAACTCTATTTTAACCTCCACGCCCCCCACTAAAAAAAGCAAAAAAAAAAAAAATTAATCCCTAAAATCCCGCATCTACCATGAAACAAGCCTTATTGAGTATTTAACAAAACCACAACCAGGTTTTAATACTATTGTTCCCATGGCCTTGGTGGCTTCTCCTTCCTTTCAACCGTATTTGCCTATCTGAATAGCAAGACCTTCATCAGGAGGCAGAATTCTCCCTGCTCCTACCCTTTCTCCATCCCAGAGAAGATTCTGAGCATCCTCTCTGTATCCTGCAAGAGAAAACAAGCCCTGACTGCCCAGCATATGTCACCACATGCGACAGAGATGGGATAAAAGATGTTGAATGATACTTTACCAGAATGATAACCAGTAAGACAGGCTCCCCAAGGAACAGAAGGCTCTTTGAGCAGCCAAGAGCTATCACTACACCATCGCCACAGCGACTTTCAAACATGATGCTCACAAGAGTATCATCACATACGGGAAGGGGAGTCAGTAGCGTTCTAGTAAAACAAGAGAGGATGGAGCCAGCTTGTCATACTGATGTCAGTGAGATGCCAAAGTTCGCTCCTGCTTCTGCTTCCCTAGATGTCTCCTTGAGATGATATGTAAGTCATTCTGAAACCCCAAGGAATTACAGGTGACTTTAGGCCCAATCACCCTTCCCCCAAGTGGGAGGCCAATATATAACCACAGAGCGCTAATTTCCGCCATGCCCTACCATCCTCATTTGTCAACACAAGAAGATTTTTAGTACTGGAGCTGTTCCCTGAGAGCTTGCCAGTAACTATTCTCTGATACAAATTCGTTAATATTCTCTGACCTTTGTTCTGACCAGGCATTTTTCCCCATGTCTTGTTTACAAAGATTATGTTTAAGCCCAGCTCCTTCAAAGCAGCAATGGTACATTTTCTCCACCCTGATTCGGCAGACTTTGCCTCGCGCTTTTTCAGTCCCTATTCCACTTTATTATCCTAAATGTATTATTTTAGCATTAAGCACACCAGTAACTCGGAGAAACATAATGTCCAAATGTAAAGATCTCTGCTGGATTGAGACAGAAAAAAAATATTCTCCTTCCAAAGTGACTTAAGAACTCAAAGGGTTTATGATAAGCACATGGGGAGCTTTGGCTTCTAAAATCCTAAAATATCCTTAGCTATTCACAAAGTTTCTGAGTGCATATGAATAAAACATCGTGCTTTCTCCTGGGAACCATGAGCAAATGTCCAGACAAGAACAGTTATTTGGAAGTCTCTGGGGTTATGTGAGTCCACAGCGTCACAGGCCAGCAGGCTCCGAGAGGGCTTTGGTGTCCTGCTGTGGGCCTTATGGTTCCCTGTTCTGAGGGTGAAATTGTTTGTGGGACACCAGCAGAAACAGTATCTGCCTTAACTTAGCCTTCATTTCACTTTGCCAGGCACCCACCGAATGCTATGGATTCACAGCATAGTGTTATCACTGGATAAGTTCAACCCTTTTGTTTTATTTTAGGAAACTTTCCACACTCAGGTTTAAGAGTTTCTCACATACGTCTCCTCCAGGTCTTCACTGCCTTCAGGAGGTGATGCAGGAGTCTCCTCGTTGATTTTCCTCAGGCCCTCCAAACACATTTCCTGGGTTAAGCTTCTCAATACATGGGAGTGGGCGTTGTTCCCTTTTCTTGACGTTTCTGTTCTCCTTATAGATGGAGATTAAACTTCACAAGTTAGAAACTCCACTTCGGTCAGCATCTATTAGCAGGAAGATTTACTCTCCTATCTGTGTCCATCAAACATTAGGCAAGAGATAGGAAATAATGGTTTTCAAGTCGCTGGATGCCAGGCAGTAGAGGACACAGAACTCAGATGGACAGTACAAAGACATGCAGAGCTTCACCTTGCTGCCATTTATTGCTTGGGGTGTCCCTCAGCAACTACACAGGAAAGGGGGTGGACCTAGATTCCATGGCTGGAGGGGATGGAGCTGAGAGTCCAGAAACATGAAAACAAAGTTCCCATCACAGAGTGGCCGAGGAAAGAGCTTTACAGTGAAAAGTTTTTGCACCCCAATAAATCTCTCTGCCAATGCAATAATCCAAATCAGACCAAATCAAACCAAATTAGAAAGAGCCCAAGTTTAATGGATATCCATATCTCTGGGTGGCCTTCCAGTGCCCCAGAGAGAGGAGCCAGGGAAGGAAGACAGGAAAACCACGTGTTTTCTCTCTGGGGTACAATTTAAATATCTGGTGGGAGTGGTCTTGAGCATCTCTGGGGAGGGGTCATCATTTGGCGGGTTTTCTTGGAGGTGAAGTCTGGACTGAGGCGACTCCCAGGGGAGGGGGCTTGGAATGGAACTTTTACCCGAACATTCCAGACTCTTTGGGTATATGGATGCCAATAGCTGGGGTGAAGCCTGAACCGAAACATTTCAGACTCTTTGGGTATATGGGTACCAGCTCAAGTCTGGCTACTTCCTACGGGCATAAGGTGATGTTGGGGAGGGGAGAGTTGGGAGTTGGTGGGCTCACACTCAGTGGAAAGATGTGAGTGGAGAGGCATTCAGTTAACTGCCATCCTGGGGACCTCAGGAATCTGTTCCTTGAGGGAGATGAGAAGGCAGGTGGCTAGGAGAAAAAAAAAGATTGTTATTATCAGCCCTATGAATGGGGCTAGCCATGGGAAGGGGGATTAACTGCCAGAAAGAATGGGACAGAGAAGTGCCCTGGTTGTACAGGAGAGGCTCAGGTGAATGAGTGAGACATGAGAGCAGATATGCCTTTTAAAACCAGATTTTAGTTGCTGGATAGGTGTCCATTTGAGCCGGGAGAAGTGGTACCAATGGTGAAGTCAGGAGTTGGTGCAGGTGCTGGTGTTATCTGGAGGACCCTCTGTAAGTTGGTCTTAACCCAGACAGGAGTGACCTGTAAAATATGCTTGAAAATGGGTTGGACTAAAACAGGTTCTGGAGACTATTAGTTTTTACCAGTCTTGATACAGCAACAGAACTTTTCCCAGAAACCTGCAGGTATCTGTAAGACAGCTGGAACAGATTTACATCTGATGTCATAGCAAAAGGCTATGGCTTTAGGTTAAAAGACATGAACACTTTAGAAGACAATTAAAGGAAACTGTAAACTCTGATCCTCTGAAGATACATCTGAAACCTGTTAACTCTGGGTACCATTAAATCTGGGTACCTGTTAAATCAGGGTACCATTACCTGTCAGGTATATCTAAATAGACATATAAGTGAAATTTAGACATACAGTTTATCCAATCAGTTACAGCTTACCAATGCTAGTAGAGGCAAGAAGATTAGAAGAAATATTTCAGTAAACCAAAGTTAAGGTAACCCTTATTTTGAAGCAGTAGCTTGCTTAGCACAGAAGAGCAGGATGGAATCTAGGAGATATTTTGGCAAAGAATCAGCTATGGTCAATGTTCTTTATACTAAGCAACAGATTAATTGGTTATTTCAAAATAGTGATTCTTGGGTAATTGTGTTTGCTCAATTTGAAGGCCAGATTAATAACCTTCTCCCAGCTGATCGTTGCTGCAATTTGCACAGCTACATTCATTTTTCCTAACGTTGTAGCAAAAGGATGTTATGCTAAATTTTACAGATGGCTCTTCCAGTGGAAGAGCTGCATATGTTGTTAATGGTGAAAAGAAATTGTAGAGCATGCCCATGGCTCCTTGAAAACTATTTAAAAGGATAAAAACAGGAGAATTAAGAATTGCCACATAATGCCTTATCTTCTGCGGACAGATTTTGGCATGATGACATTAAGGCCACCATTGCTAAGGCAAGGTAAAAAAAAAAAATCCCTTGCAATGGACTATGGAAAGAACTCGACCCTGTTTTAATTTGGGGCTGAGGATATGTTTGTGCTTTTTTCACAGGATGAAAATAAAGCTGGATGAGATGACTGCATATACAGGAGAGGGTGCCAGCTCTGATGACATCACAGCCCCTGATGACTCCATAGGAGAAGCAGAACGAGGTTCCTGAACCCATGATCCTGATTTCCTCGCGCCACCATGCTGCAGTCTGAGGAAAGGGGTGCCTGAACCAACGTTCCTGACTGAAAACAACTTGCTGCAGTCTGACAAGGGAAAGAAGATCGTGGTGACGGCTGGGGATTCCCAGCCTCTTGATGGACTTGCTGCTCAAACTTCCAGACCTAGTGAGTCCTGTTTACCTTGGAGCGGGACCAGAAATGCAGACTGAACATTTGGCTGTTCTCCTCTTTGGGACACAGAACTCATTTTGACGGTGTAGTATTCAATCTGCTGTTGAAATATGGGACCTGAGAACTGAGACCTAAACTTTCCCCTCAGGGGAAAAAGGACTTGTTACAAGAAGTGTGAAGCCCCTCTCCAAATATGAGGAGGGCAGCCCAAGAGTTTTACTGCTGCTCGGAGACTGGACAGTTACTTAAAAGCAGCAATGCCGCTGGACTCTCACCCATCAGAAAAACCTTCTCTTGTCTTTTGATTAGAATGGATTTAAGAGAATTGTGATAAGACAAATTGTGTGTTTATTGTTACTTTCTACTCTAGAATTGTGGTATTGACCGGTTAATGTTTGTAACTGCTTTAGTTAGCCATAAGATGTTAAGAAAAGTTGACATTTCCTGTGAGTACTTGGATTGGATGTATTTGATAAGAAATTTAGATTTTGATACAGCAAAAAAATTGTTAAGAAGTACTCTAGACCAACTAAAAAAGGCATTCCCAACCCTGGTGATCCTCCTCTCCTTTAGTTAGGAGACTGTAGCCATTAGGAGCATGTTTATTCACAAAACATTATTTAATTGCAGATGAACTCTCTTGACAAAAAACTGGCTCAGAGACACGGAGCCCCAAACTATTTTTCTCCCTTAGTCCTTTGTTTACAGAGGTTGGCAGTCATTGATGGGTTTGATCCTTTTTCCTTCCAGGCTCCTTAGACATGGGCTTGTATGATTAAAATACAGATACCGAAGATGGGTAAGTCTGGGAAACGGGAAAGTATTCACCTAAGGCAGACCCGATCATCTGTCCTGTTGCAGAAGCATGGGCTTTATTAAAATTAATAAAAAGGGAGGAATTGTGGAGGCCAAAAAAAATGTGGGCCCATTTCCATGCTGTCTGACAGTCAGAGTTTGGAGATTGACAAGCATAGTTGCATGTACCAACTCAGGATGCAATTGCTTGGTTCTTAAGAAATTATTAAAATCACTCCATGCCATCCTGACAGGTGGTCAGGATATGCAAATGCACTTCTGCTCCTTCTTTTGTAACTATGACGATCACCTAGGGAGGGGCTGTCTTCAGGATGTGTGATCTAGAGCAGCTTTGCCTCCTAGATAACAGAATGCTAATGATTTGGTATCTCAGAGTGAAAAAGTAATTGACTGTGTGACTTATCCTTTGAATCATATTAATAAAATCTTTGTTACCTTCTCCCCCCCCACTCCGGTACACATTGGGTATAAAAGCTGTAGAAAAATAAACACGGGTGACTTCAGGATTTCAACCACTGGAATGGCCTCCCAATATTTTCTATAGTTTCTGTCCTGTTGGGGTTTTTTTTTTTATGTCCCTTCATATTCTTTACCATATTTCTAAACTTCCCACGCCCCTACCCTGGTAAGAAGTATTTTTGTCGAGGATTTTCCAAAAAGAACAGAGAACATAAACAGCTGACAAAGCATCAGTGACTGGGGTAGGTTTATGGGATGTGTCATTCGAGACCTTGGAAGGAAGAAGGAAAGCAGAAAATACACTCAAAGCCATAATGACTAAAATTCTTCAAACTATAAAGACTGTCCAGAAACTTCAATAAATCTCCAACATGAAAGCAGGAGAAAAAGGACAGTGTATATCATACTTGAACTTACCCTAACTAGAAATAAAGATAGACCCAAATGTAGTCAGAGGAGAAAAGATAATGTGAAACATAAAATATTAAAGATAAAAATAGCAATTTTTATTGTAGGCAACAATGCAAGCAAATTCTTAACAGTAAAACAACATAATTAAAGTATAAAATAAGATACCTCAGATCAAATAAAAAAGTCAACCAATATTTTTCAAAAGCAAAGATAAAATTAATTTTAAGTCATATGAAAGCTTGAACGGATAGCCAGCAAAGCCACACTATATAAGAAATATTAATTACAAGAGGTTCATCAGGAATGAAGAAAAAGAATTCACAAACAAGTACAGTGAACCAGAAAGAGTAATGTCCTGAGTGAGTGTGAGCAAGTGTGTGTGTGTGTGTGTGTGTGTGTGTTGTTTAAATTATCTTAAACACCATTGGTGAATTATTCAAAAATAATACTATACTTGGGGTCATGGGTAAAATTAAAATATACGACAAACTAACAACATGTATACTGTAAACTTTACTTTTTAGTTATTAATTTTTTAATGTAAAGAAAATTTTATTAGAGTTTTAAAGAAAAATTCCCCAGAGCATGTAGTTGTGAACCTCAGCACCTGCCCAGAGGAGGAGGGTGGAGGAGAGGGAAAATCCGTCCTAACTAAGGTAGATGGAGGTCAGATGCACAATGGAGAAGCAGTCACATGGCAGGGAAAGGAGCTTTAAAGAAAGAGTGAAGAAAAGCATACTTCAGGTTCTGGCCAGCATCCAAAAGGAAGATCAGAAAAAGGAGAGGTTGCTCTTTCTAAGGCCTTGAACAGACAGGAGACCCAGCCACACCTCACGGTGGCTTATAGAAACTGTGCTGTGAGGGAGGGTGATCAGGGGCTCTAGGAAATAAAACTACAGCATCTCATTAAAGGAAAGATGTTCCTCATGTCTCCTTGGTATGGCTGAATGTGAGTCTGGCTTCCTAAGGGCAGTCTCTTGGCCACGTGGCATAACTCAACTGGAATGTCAGGCCTCCACCCAGGCTAGAGATTCTATACTCCTTACAGGAAGTTCTTCCTCAGGGGTCTTTACTTCCACTCAAACACTACCCATCCTCCCCATTACACCTGATAATCTTGTTTTCTAGAATGTTCTTTCCTATCATTACCCTTGGCAGACCCCTATTTATCCTTTGGGACCCTTGGAGTTGCCTAGCTTTCCCATGTCAGTTTATTGCCTCAAATTCCACACAGTTCTTTCTATCTGCCTCATAGCTGTTAACACCCCTGTTAACAGTGCTAAAACATTTAATATGATAAAATATTGTCATAGTTACTGTTCTTTTGCTGTATTAAGACACCATGACTAAAGCAACTTAGAAAGTGTTTATTTGGGTCTTACAGTTTTAGAGGATTAAGTCTATGATTATCATGGTTAGCAGTATGGTGTGAGTGCCAAAGTCATATTTTAATTTCTGTGTCTTAGAGATCCAGGGAACAAAAATGTCTCTGATCTGCAAGCCCCTTGCCCAAGGCAGACAGCTCCTGAAATGCTGGAGGCTGTTGCTTATGGGAGATAACAAGCCGCGTGTTTTCACTCCCTAAACAAGTTTGTTGAACCCATCCGTACCTGATGTGCTTGATCACCTATGGGCGGGAGGTTCACAGGAAATACATCAGGATGTATGCTTGCCCCTGATTGGATGTAGGCTGAGAGGTATATTAGGATGTGTGCTTGCTCCTGATTGGACCTGATGAGAAATACTTAAGCAATTGTGAACTGTGACTTGGGACCATTTTTCTGGGGAACCAGAGATGACCAGACCCCATCCACCTGGCCAGTATTTAATTAAAGCTTGTTTCAGATTTGTCTTTAAACTACGGTAGTGGTCTTATTCTCGGGCACTGGGATTAGCAATGGCAGGCAGGCAAGCATGGTGCTGAAGCTGTATGCCATAAACTTTAAAATATTCACTAGGAAAACAAGACAACTCTATTGAGCTAACAAGGAAGATAAATAGCGATAACATTCAAGCAACTTTTTAAAAGGTCAGGAGATGAAGGGGTAAAGGAACAGAAAACAGTTGGCACAAATAGACAAAGACAGCAAAGCGACACATTCAAACCCAGTCAGTGGAGTGATCACATTAAAGATAAATGGCCTAGATAGTGGATGAAAAGGTACAGGTTATCAAGCTGGAGATTTTAAAAGTAAAACATAGCTAAGCAGTGGTACCACATACCTTTAATACAGCACTTGGAAGGCAGAGGCAGACAAATCTCTGAGTTCAGTGCCAGCCTAGTCTATGGAGCAAATTCCAGGACAGTCAGAGCTACACAGAGAAACTCTATCCCAACTCCCAGCCCCCCAAAAAAGAAAAGAAAAAAAGGAAAATGTAACTACATAATATATACACAAGAATGCTTTAACTATCAAGACATCAAATGGTTAAGAATAAAAGAACATGACAACTGTATACTAGGCTAACACTAACCAAAGAAAGCTGGACTGGCATTATTAATGTCCAAATAGATTTTAGAGAAAAGGACAGTGCTATATATCAAAAAAGTCATTTCACAGTGACAGAGAAACTAATGTATCAAAAAGATATGAAATCCCTAGAGATAGAGAACACCATTCTCTCTCTCTCTCTCTCTCTCTCTCTCTCTCTCTCTCTCTCTCTCTCTCTCTCTCTCTCTCTCTCACACACACACACACACACACACACAAAGTCAGTAATTGCCTGTAGCTCAGTCTTCTCCAGGGATGAGCTCCCCCGAGAAGTTACCCAGTCCCAAATGGTGAACCCTAAGCAAACACACATGCAAGCAACACTAAATGGACTCAATGGGTTGTATTCATATAAGTATATATAAATAACAATAATTAAAGAATCAAGAGAGTAGGAGGAAGACCTAGAAGGAGTTGCAAGGGGGATGGGGAGTAAAAATGATATAAATACCATACTCATGTAGTATTCCATGTCAATTTTTGATATTCTAAAAGTTAATTTTTTAATTTTTAAATAAAAAGAAGATAAAAATTTAATCTTAACAAGATTGTCACAAAAATCAAAGATTGAAAACATCTTATTAGTTACTGAGTTCATTGTTGTGGTTAAATGCCTAATAAAAGCAACTTAAGGAAACAGGGGTTAATTTGGGCTCACTGAGGATGTAGTTCAACATAGTAGAGATGCTTTGGAGGTAGGAGTGTGAGGATCTGGTTGCATGGCAACCATAATCAGGGAGCAGAGAGAGAAAGAGATGCTAGTTAGTGTTAAGCTCAATTTCTCCCTTAAATTTTTTTGTGGGTCTGCATATGTATGCACTTTGAACAGGGCATGTGTGTCAAGGTCAGAAGACAACTTTTGAGGGTTGGTTCCCTTCTGCTACCATGTGGGATCTGGGATCAGACTCCAGTCCTTGGGCCTGTATGCAAGCACTGCTATCCACTGAGCCATCTCTCAGGCCCACATTCTCCTTTTCCTAGTCGTAAACTCTAGTCCATGGAATGGTACCTCCCACCTTTAGGGTGAGTCCTCCCGCCTCAGCTAACCTGATCTGGATAACCCCTTATAGATGTGACTAGAGGTGTCTCTTGGGTGGTTCTAGACTCTGTCAGGGGAACAATCCTAATCCTCTTGGGTCTTGAATAAGAAGTACTGTAGACCCATCCACAACTGTTGGAGGCTTATTTAGTCTCTATATAGACTATAGTTCCCTCTATAACTGACTAACCAGGCAATCCACAAAACAGAAAAACCTTAAAAATACTATCAACCCATATGACTTAATTGACATTTCTAGGACTCTCCACTCATGACAAAACATACATTCTTTTCAAACGCACCTAGAGCATTTTCTAATGTCCTCAGCCACTAAACAAGTCCCCGTAAGTTGTAAAGAATTCAAGCCTCTCAAATACACAGAAGGGAATGGCATTCAATATTAAAAACAGGATGTTATCTGGAAAGTCTCTAGCGTTTGCCAGTTCTACAGCCTGCTGTTTGACGCCTTGATGACATCACCGTCTGTTTGCCTCATGGCATTCTGTTGCTGTCATCATAAAGTTTTCCTTGTAATCAACGATGTGCTGGATTTAATAGTCATAAGGTCTGCATCATGTAGGTGCATCATGTAGGTGCATCATGTAGGTGCGTCATGTAGGTGATCCTAGTCTTACTTTATTAGCAGTGAAACAGAGCCATTGAGAAAGATGGGAATCTATCTGGATCACAGCGCTGGGCAGTGTTAGGGTTGAGTTTCACAGGGCAGTATTCTCAGGTGCTGCCCCCAGCCTCTCAGCGGGGCGGCTGAGCCCTGGCTGTCTCAGACAAGCCATGCTTCTCTCTGGGTGTCTTTGGTCAAGTTGCTTCCTCCATCCAGAGTGTCTGGGTAGTTCAACATAGGCTCTTCCTCTAAACTCCATTTGGGCATTACTAAACGCTCAGCTGGGAAGTCCCCTGGACTTCATCCTGCGTGAGTCCCCACCGCCTATGGGAATGAGACGATTCCTCTTTGGAACACCCTTTAACAGTAGCCAGCGCTGACATTGTCTATGGTGAAAGGAGAGAATCAGATCCACAGCAGCTCAGAAGAGAGGTGGGGCCAGGGAGGGGGCAGCCTGTGACTTCTCTGAGATACAGATTAAAACAGAGAGGGACAAACCTGGGCTCCTTTCTTCCCTGCTCTTTCCCATATTCCAGACACAGGTGGTGTTCCAGGTATTCACGGAGTGCCAGAGTATGGGATGTTTCTACATAAGCGCATACCATCTATGGGTCCAATCAGGGCAATTAGCAAATTGACTACCTCAAACATTTAGCATTTCTTTGTGGTGAAGACATCAAAGCTCACTCTTTCAGCCACTTCAAATGAACCCTGGGAAAGTGTGAGTCACGTCACCCCATGGTTCAGCAGAATACCAGTACTTAACTTAGCCCTCCACCTAACCCACTGGGCAATCTCTTCCCATCACCTTCTCCTCCTTCTTCCTCTTTGCCCAGGCCTGGTTATCACTAATTTTGGTTCTTCTACATGAGCAACTTTAGGCTGCACAAATGAGGAAACTGCGGGGTATTTCTCTTTCTGGGTCTTCTGGATTCGTTCATGTTGGCAGAGTTTGCTCTTTTTATGACTGGATGGTGCTCCACTGTGCACACAGTATGTATCCCCTTTATTCATTCAGTTCTGCTGGGCATTTGAGATGTGCTAGTATCTTGGCAATGGTGCACAGTGTGAACGTCTCTTTGACATACTGATTTCATTCCCCTTTGGATAAGTATCTAGTAGGAGGATTGGTGCAACAGTTTTAATGCAATCCCTGTCAAACTATCAGTGGCATTATTCACAGAAATATAAAAAACATATATACTAAAATTCCTAGGGACCCAAAAAGCAAATAGCCAAAGCAATATCGAGCAAAAGGAAAAAGGCTGGAGGTGTCGCAGTGACTTAAAGCCCTAACTACAGAGTTTAGCACTCAAACACATGGGATTGGCATAGAACAGACACAAAACCAATGCGCTATAACAAATAATAGGGACAAATTAACACAGTTACAGACAAAGATGCCAAGAACATACATACATCAGGGGAAACACCATCTTTTAATAAGCAATTCTAGGAAAACCACATACCAATATCCCCGCAGAATACAAAGTCTAGACCCCTGTCAATTTGATAGTGTACTGATCTTAGGCTTTTTCTACCAGGTGAAGCAACTCCCTGTGCCTCCCCTGGGTACCTCCTGGGCAGGTGTGCATGGGAGATCTGTAATAGGACTCACTGCTGGAAGTAAGGGACAAATGGCAAAGTCTACTGCTGTGAGCCGTGGTTGCTCTGCTCCCTCTTTTTCTATGATATTCCCAAACTGCTTTTTTTTAAAAAAAAAAAAAGCCCCTTTCCCCTTGCTTAAGCTAATCAGAGATGATTTCTGTTGCTCGCAATGTATAAGTTCTGCAGCAGGCTTATAATTTGTCCAAGCATTCAGCGTTGGGCAAATGCATCTTAGTTTACTCTAGCGTTTCTGAGATGCCATGGAGGGGGAGTCTAAGTGATATTAATGTCTTACCCAGAATAAATAAAGAAGAAGATGGAAGGAATAAAAGGATTACAATGCTCATTCATGAACTGCAAGTGACTTTGACCCCAAGGGACACGTGGAAATGTCTGGAGCCATTTTTGGCTTGACACAACTAGTCAAGGAGGGGACATGCTATGTGTATCTAGTGGACAGAATCCAAAGATGCTGCCAAACATCCCACAATGCACAGGAAAGACCCCTACCAACAATGAATTATTTGTCCCCACATGTCAATAATGTTACAAGCCAGAAAATGTGGTACTCTACCAGTATTCAGAATGACATCAGGCCGTGATCTAAAAGGTAAACATTCTTAAGTTCTCAATGGTTTACATTAATCCCATCTAAGGATTGTTAGCTGATCCCAAGTCGTCTGTGGACTGGGGAGCCTCCTCTCTATAGTGACTCAGCCATCCAGATTGCTTGAGCAATCTGTGGTGGGAGGCATGTGTGCCATGGCATGTGTGTGTGTTGGGGGGTAAGAGGATAATTTACATGAGTCAGGTCCCTCCTTCTACCATGTGGATCTCAGGGATCAAACTCAGGTCATCAGGCTTGGTGGCAAGTACATTTACCCACTGTACCATCTCAATGGCCCTATTTTGACATTTTTGAGAAAAACAGGTTTTCATGGCCCAGGCTGACCTCGGACTCACTATGTAATGGAGGGTGACTTTGAACTTCTGATCCCCTTCCTCTGACTCCCCAAGTGCTGGGGTTACAGGCCGGTGCTACCACACCTGGTTTATACCATGCCGGGGATTGAGCCCAGGGCTTTGTGCATGCTAGGCAAGTACTCTACCAACTAAACTACATCCCTGGCCAGTTTTACTTTCATTTTTTTAGCCTCAAAAATTAATTTGATAAAGCATTCCTCCTGCAGCCAATAATTCATACTTTCAGGCAAGTGTCTCTGAGGCCTGTTTTGACCTTGGGTTGACTGTGAGCTCCAGCGGACAGGCCACAGTCAGGGTAAGTCTATTTATTGAGAGCATTTCCTGCTAAGAAGGACAGAATCATGTAAATGAAATTATTTCCGTGCCTGATGTGAAAGAGACCAATTCATTTTCATTGCAAATAATTTATTGAACTCTGTGTGTGCAGAACTGTCATTTTCTGATGGGGAGTCTTTAAATATACATAAGGTAGTGTTCTTCTCCATCGTTCTGGGCAGTGTTTCTTAGCCAGGGGAAAGAGCCACTTTAGCTGCCTTTTAAAAATGTAAATATCCCTCTAAATTTCTAACTCGGCGAGGTTTAATTATAAAGATTATTGTGGCTGACAACAAAGAGTCTGATTCTAAGGCACCCAAAAAACAGGGTACGCAGAGGACTCCTGAGAGCCTGCAGAACCAAAGATGAACAGAGCAGCATTGCTCTGGGGAGGGGAGCGCCAAGGACTCCAGTGAATGCAGCAGCCAGAATTTAAGGAGCCAAATTAAAGAACGGACGGGCACATGAAGGATTCTACTATTGGTCTCATCAGCGAAGAATGCAGGGGATGATCTACCTAAGTGGCAGCCGCTGTGCATCCCACCCACAGGCCACTTCTACTGGAGATTTACACCCTCTATAGAGAAGCAAAGCTTGCTGCTTTCAGAGGCCATCTTTAGGGCTCTCTGTGGAGACTGTTCGTCTCTCTCTTGCTAACATTCATGCCCATTTTTCAAGACCATATTCTGCCAGAAAGCACAGGAGAGCCACAGAGTTTACGTGGCTCATTCCCACACGAGGCAGTGAGTGTCCAACCATGAGACTCCGCGCTCCCGTCATCCAGGAAATTCAGGCAGACTGTCATCTTTCTCTGAGTCCCAGTCTTCACCGCTGTGAAACCGCCATAGAGAATGATAAATAATTGCAGTTGGGGTGTGGTGACGTGAGTGGGCGCGTGGGAAACAACGCAGTTCTCGACATACAGCAAGGCACCCACCCACCAGTGCTGGCTGGGATGCAGGAGCAGAGCCAGAAGGAAAAGCTGGCTAAGAGGCAGCATTTAATCACCACTAACTGCTCTCGGTGATTCCCCAACTGGTGAAAGAAAAAGACGGAGTCAACTCATCTAATACACGGACCAACTTCTTTTCTGTCTCTTTCTGTAAAGTGTGTTACTTCAACTCAGCTACAGAACACTGATTCTGGAAGTAAATGGTTTGGATGTAAATCCACCACTAGCTAGCTTTTGGGACACGGGCGGGTTTTTAGCCCTGTTTCACCTCAGTCCCTTACTGTGAAAGGCAACCACATTCATGCTCCGCTCAGAGAACAAAGGGGCAGAATTCCACCTTAGATGCTACTTGAGTTAGTTACTACATGAAATAAAGGGACTGGGGATATAGATTAGTTGGTAGTGCTTGCCTAGCACACATGAAGTCTTGGGTTCGAATCCCTGCACTTCATAAAACCCAGTGGGGTGGTGCATGCCAAGTCCCAAATTTGGGTTCTGTAAGTCTGCCAGCGCTGTGCTACGTACGCCACCCCGGCTCTAGTCAAGCTGATAGCAAGTCATTTATATGTGGGATCTTGTGTGAATCAGAATGCTTTGATCATTCGGAACTGCTGGAATCCAGCTGTATCCTGGCCTCAGCACAGAGAAGGGACACCAATTTCCACTTGGCTTGAGAGCGTGAGAGTCCTTGGATACAGATTGCTAAGGGGCTTTGGAAGCCAGCAGATGGTACCTGGTAAACAAGTCCTTTGAGATGAGCAACAGCTGCAGGGGGCGGGGACACAGCCCGAGCAAGCTGTTTTGCATATGAGCAGTGATATTTCTACCATGTTTCCCCCAGGCTTGTGGAAAGGAAGACATTGAGGTTTTCTTGTAGAAGATACTGTGAAGAGGGAGAATGTTTAGTGAATGCTTTTCCCTCCTTTCGACACTTCATCCATCAGGGAAGTTGAGGGAGAGATACAGAGCTCTCTGAGATGGAGAAGCCACGGGTAGCCAGGAAAGGGATGTGCTGAATCCATCTCTCTCACTCAGCACCTGTCTCGTAGCCATTGTTAGGCTGCACATCAACCCTCGCTCTCACTGTCCCATCATTGCCCTCCATCTGCTTCAGTCCTGCCCCAGCTCTGACCGCCCCCATCACTGGTCCTCCATCTGCATCAGCCCAGCCATCCTGCCCAGCTCTGACCGCCCCCATCACTGGTCCTCCATCTGCATCAGTCCAGCCATCCTGCCCAGCTCTGACCGCCCCCATCACTGGTCCTCCATCTGCATCAGCCCAGCCATCCTGCCCAGCTCTGACCGCCCCCATCACTGGTCCTCCATCTGCTTCAGTCCGGCCCCAGCTCTGACCGCCCCCATCACTGGTCCTCCATCTGCATCAGTCCAGCCATCCTGCCCAGCTCTGACTGCCCCCATCACTGGTTCTTCATCTGCATCAGCCCAGCCATCCTGCCCAGCTCTGACTGCTCCCATCACTGGTCCTCCATCTGCATCAGCCCAGCCATCCTGCCCAGCTCTGACCGCCCCCATCACTGGTCCTCCATCTGCATCAGCCCAGCCATCCTGCCCAGCTCTGACCGCCCCCATCACTGGTCCTCCATCTGCTTCAGTCCGGCCCCAGCTCTGACCACCCCATCACTGGTCCTCCATCTGCATCAGCCCAGCCATCCTGCTCCAGCTCTGACTGCCCCCATCACTGGTTCTTCATCTGCATCAGTCCAGCAGGAGGCCCTCCATCTGCATCAGTCCTGACCCAGCTCTGACTGCTCCCATCACTGGTCCTCCATCTGCATCAGTCCAGGTATCCTGCCCAGCTCTGACCGCCCCCATCACTGGTCCTCCATCTGCATCAGCCCAGCCATCCTGCCCAGCTCTGACCGCCCCCATCACTGGTCCTCCATCTGCTTCAGTCCTGCCCAGCTCTGACCGCCCCCATCACTGGTCCTCCATCTGCATCAATCCAGCCATCCTGCCCCAGCTCTGACTGCCCCCATCACTGGTCCTCCATCTGCATCAGTCCTGACCCAGCTCTGACCGCCCCCATCACTGGTCCTCCATCTGTGTCAATCCAACCATCCCACCCTTCAGGGGACAGCCAGCTCTTGTTCATTTGCTTTCCAAGACATCTGAGAAAATCCTCCACCCAACCCACAACCAGCTGAAGTCAATTTCATTTGCCAAAACTTGCTGGCAAAGTTTCATTTCATCTTCTGGGTCCTTGTTAATTGGAACTGAGATTTTCTTTTTCTTCGTACAGGGCAGTCTCCAGCAGACCACTTTGAAGCACTACTCTTCTTGAAAGTTCATTTCATTTGTTCATTTAAATTCTGTTTCTTTACTCAGAGTGTCTGCAGCAGCTTGATGTTTAACAATTTCATCTCATTTTTCTGAGAGGTTATAAGCTACTTTTAGCTTCGCTAAGCTGACAGAGATGAAGCCACCGAGGTCTACCCGCTGACAGCTTAGTCATCCAGACAAACATATTTTTAAAAAATCCTATGTGCAGGGGATATATTTGAGTGCTACACACGCACACTGTAACCAAAGGAGGACATTGGATGTGTGGCTCCGGCACATCCTATCTTAACCTCTTGAGATATGGTTTCTCACCGAACCTAAAGCTAGGCTGCAGGCAGCAAGCCCAAATGACCCTCCAGTCTCCCACTGCCACACCGCTGGGGTCACCAGCAGTGTAGTGGTTACCACGGAAGCCATTCTGAGGACCACTCCATGGTCTCCATTTCCACTCTGCTTGGTCTTTGGCCCTGCAAGTGGAAATTCACACCAAATTCGGGATTCTCCCTTTTGGACTCTTGCTGACTTTTCCTATACCATGTCAATTTTAGTGTTGGAGATGGAGCCATCAGGATCCACTGTTGCTCCTCCATCTTCCTGTAAGTCCTGAAATCTGTGTCCCAGGGTGGTAATCAAGTAAAGCTGACCCACACAGAAAGCACCCCCAACCGTACCCCTAGTGATAACGGATTATCACCCAAGAAGCTAATTGCCCCAAATTGTGATGGTAGTGGCTCTCTCCCTAAACTAAGGAGATAAATTCATTTTGCAGATGAAGGCTTTCATTAAGAAGTTGAAGATTAGACCAAATATTGTAGATATGAAAAAACTGAGAAGAAACGTGATAATTGACAGTTATTTAGGAAACTGAGCTATTGCTGATGACCTGAAAAAAAATAAAACAAGTTCAAATATACATTATAAAAATGGTAACTGGTGTGTACGTTGGGTAATAGTTTAAGATGGAAGAATTCAGGCTCCAAGACATGTGCATTAAGATGGAAGCTGTGATTTCCTGGTCATGACACTAAACACGATCCCATTCAGAGCTCACACCTAGCTTGTCATAGAGGTTATTTCTGGCCCCATTCCACAGCAGAGGAAAAAGTCTGAAACAAACATTTCAGGAAGGAAGGTTTGAATCCAAGTCCAAGTCTGGACCACCCTGATCCCTTCCAGTTAAACACATCCCCTTTTCAAAATGATGTGACTCTTGTGATGTCCCTGGATGAAAAGCTTAGAGATGAGTATTTATGCCATGAGCTCATTGGACCTCTCCAGGTCAAAGGTTATGTATATTGAATATGAATGAAGCTGTGACATTTAATTGAGAGAACTCAACAAGCCAGACTCAGGAGTTAGAAACATCACAATACAAACAGCATAGAGCAACAAAGTCACTGCCACCGTACCCCAGAGATATATGTGACCTTTTAAAGGTGACGATAGTGTGTTTAATTATGCTGGCATCATCTCAGAGACAAATGGGCCTCTTTGAAATAAGACTCAAAGCACAGTAGGAACTCACTGGTGCAGGGAAAAGACAGAAAAGACTGGAAATACATTTCAGAAAATAAACGTAGGTGTGAGGGCATCTCTGTCTGCTGGCCCTGTCTTCAAAGTGTCTGTATTGTCACTTCCCCCCAGGCCTGCATCAGGAACTTTCTCTTCTCTTTAATAAGCAAAACTCACACCCAGGCTGCTTCTTTGCATGGTGATAGGAATTAGCAATTCCAGGTGAGGCACCTGTGGCCTTGCTGGGCCCCCAAATGAATGGAACATAGATAATAGCCTCCCTGTCATCCCGCTGCGAGTCCAAAATCAGTCCCTGGACATGTGGGCAGTTG
Source organism: Microtus pennsylvanicus (assembly GCF_037038515.1). Lineage (NCBI taxonomy): Eukaryota > Metazoa > Chordata > Mammalia > Rodentia > Cricetidae > Microtus > Microtus pennsylvanicus. The sequence goes on along the minus strand of NC_134583.1, from coordinate 70,513,122 downwards.
CAATGAATTCTTTGAGAGTTGAGAAAAAAGGGGTCAGCGAGCAGTTAATGCTTTAATAGGGATGCCAACACAGCCACTCAGTCTGTGGAGCACAGAAGTAGCATCCTGCTTCAGCTTCAGGCCCTTCAATAACAAAAATGAAAGAATAAAGCAACTTCAAAGTGAGCCAGCAGGGAGTTAAGAAAGCTCTTATTGCAACTAAGGAATCCTGTCTTCGTTCTCATCTTGCTCTCCTGATAACTGTGCAAAACCTCAGAGGGATGGCTTTGCAAATCTAGAATTATCACTTTGTTTTTCTTTCTTTCTTTCTTTCTTTCTTTCTTTCTTTCTTTCTTTCTTTCTTTTGAGACAGGGTCAACCTTGGCTGATCTAAAACTCACTATGGAGACCAAGAAGGCTTCAAACTCACAGAGATAGGCCTGACTCTACCTCCCAAGTTTAGGGATTGAAGACGTGCTTAGAATTAGAATGAAGGAATCAGTCATTAAAAAGCAAAGCAAAGCAAACAATAAGAAATTATCCATTAAAAGAACATTGACAGAAGACAACTAAAACCAGCTTCCAAGGCACAATTTATCCCTCTAAAACATTTTTGTGTCATGATATCAAGCTGAGGTCATCCTGTAATTCCCTGTCTTCTTTTCATCTTTTTTTTCTATGTTTATTTTTAATCATGTCCTCAAATCATTCAAAAATCCGCCGAGCATCTTCTCACTCCAGGCTCCCCTTTTCCTCCAGAGTCTTCGTGTATAAGAAGGAGTAGTGATCGTCCTGACCAGCCCAAGGCAAAGTGTGCACACTTCATTCGCCCAGCTCCCGGTCAAGACACCATGCACACCTCCTCTCGCCCATTGCTGCCTTTTCCTTTCCTCATCGTTAAATGTCATTTGTCCCCAAAATACTTGTCCAATTTTTTTGAAAAGTGAATCAGACCTCCAGTTCCAGGTGGAGGTGGGAAAAGCCTTTGGTGAGCTATACAAAGCAAACAGAAGGTTCTGGCAAATATTGCATCCTCACAGGCCTACTTATAAATCACATTTCATACAGATTTAAAAATCAGCATTTGCCTTGGAGTGTGGTAGCCATGTGCCTATAATCCCCAGGCCAGGGAAAGGAGGAAACGGAAATGTTTAAGCTCAGCCTAGGCTACATGGTAAGACACTTCCTAAAAGGATAGAGAGAGGGCCCTCTCCAAATGCTGAATGTTTTGCTATGGGTGTCACATGATTCCTGAGAATTGTGATTAAAGTCATGCTTGGAGAGAGCCTTGTTCCATAATAAATCTCCCTCCCTAACAGCGTGACAAGAGGCTGTCAGCTTCCAAAAAACGTCACAAGCAGCAGGAGGCGCAAGTAGGACACCTAACGCAGAGGCAGCTCTCTCAGGGAAACCTATAAACTATAAAATAATTTTGAGATATTTATTTCTAAAACTGTGTGTGTGCGTGTGCATACGCATGCACATGTAGCTTGTATAGGGAGGTCAGAGGACATTTGGTAGGATTTGGTTCTCCACCATGTGGGTCTTAGGGCTAGAACTTAGATCATTGAGTTTGTCAGCAGGTGCCTTTAACCAGCGAGCCATCTCCCTGGCCCAATGTTTAAGATATTTCTAAAACTGAAGCCAATTAAAATCAAGCCTACCTTGGCGGTGATTTTGCAAAGAAGTTACATTTTTAAACGAGGCTTAGCGTCTATGTCTTCTGGCTAAAAATGTCTAGAGGGGAGAAAAAGCAGACGATGCAGATGAACTTAAAGGAATTCAATCACAAGAAGGCTCTGGGCAACTGTGGAAATACCGTCTGTGCTGCAATTATTTCTTTAAAGGGACCTTTAAGGACTAGTCAGTGCTGTGGCCCAGCATTCTGTTTAACAGCGTAGAATCCAGGCTAGCACAGGGCTCACAGGAAGCTCCTCTTTCTTCTGTTGATATCTATTTTTAATTCAAGCCCACCTCTTCCTTTCCACTTCCTCTCTTTTGAAGTCTCCGCTTGGATCTCCCATGAGCAGCCATTTGGCCAAATGTCTTAGGAATGGAAGCATCTGTTGATCTATCACCTAGGCCTCCTTCCCACAGCCTGTCAGGCCTTCTCCTCACACAGCCCCTTGAACACCTGTGCCCAGTCTCATCAGCAGCAGCGCTGGGCCACCTCCAGGCTTTCAGAGCCAGCCAATCTTCAACCTCCCCCCCAAGACCACTGCTTCAGAATCGAGAGCCCGTGACATTTTTAACAGGTCACTGTGAGGACCTCATGCTCGCGAAAGCCCAAGGACCACTGACTTGGAGAATCCATCAGAAGGAATTCTAGCTATGGGAAAAAGACAGGTCAGGGAATCTCCATGACCTACTGCCACAGAGAAATCCTAATCCAAAGCACTTCTGCCCACTGACTGTAAGTGAGTTAGCTGTTGAACTATATGAAGCAAAATGGGAAGACTGGGAAATGGCCTGAAGTCTTATTGAATAATTTCCTCGACCCTTGGACAAGAATCCTAAACTAATGACTCAAGGTTTTTGGAAACGCGCACTACATATCACTTAACTCTCTGGGGCTCAGGAGAGGCTCTGATGGGGGCCCAGGAACCGGAAGGGATCACTTAATGAGTTGATTAATGTTCTGAGAAAGGATAGTGCCCAGTGCAGAGGCATTCTGCTGTCGAAAATGAAAATCGAATTAAAACAAGTTGTTTACCCTTACTGTAAAGAAGAGGACCAGTCCACGCTGCAAACTGTGGTGTCAACATGCAAGGGGAAGAGAATCCCACTGGAGTCAGCAGGATTGAGGGAGCTTCCGTTGCTGCCAAACGACTGTTTGTCAGTGCGGGAAGTGTACGCAGACAAAGGGAAAAGCCAGGCAGCAACTTCAGCCAAGAATAGAGTTTCCTGCCTGTGACCTAGGGGAGCACCCAAATCCTGATCATGCAAGTTAAAAGTAAGTTAGTTCCCCCACACACACACCGGTGAGGTCACTGTGGGCCCCTGCAGGAGCTACAGAGCTGTATCTGTGCTACAAATGGTCATGATTGGCACAGTGTGGCAGATAAACAGGCTGGCACTGGAGCTGGCAGGGTCAGGGTATGCTACTCATCAGTGTGCTCCTGACATTATAGACTGTCAAGGGTCATAGCCCACACTGCCCCCTGTCCCCTGTCACACGCGCACTGCCCAGGGCTGCCTCCAGCGGGTAGCCAGTGCGAGGGGAGGCCATACCCGCTGCAGCTGTGAAGTCAGGGAAAACACGCATGCAACAGGTCCTGCCTCCTTGCCTTCCTCAGGCCCCGGACTCCCACTCATGGCCGGCAGTCCCTTGTCATCCACCCTTCCTCACCCCTCTGAACCTAGAGTCCTCTTCAAATGAACCAAGCTCTCCTGGGCTTTAGCTGTTTCTGCTCCAACTCTACCAGAATTCTTTTATATCTGAGAACATAGGGACAGAAGAGCCCAGACTTTTGGAAAGCAAGGAGACAGAGCTGCAGGAGGAACTCAAATTAGGCCTACCTTGCGGTGAGCTGCAATCATCACCTACAAACAGAACCGCACCCTAGTCCTGGGCTGGGCAGCCGTTGTATTATTTGGCAAAAGGGAATTATAGTGACTGGTGGGGCTGAGCTGCTGAAGAATTGACCCTGAGAAGAGGTGGGGCCTGAATTAGGCACGCCTATGAACTCCAGCTCATCACCTGAGTCCTTGTCAGTGGCAGAGGCAGGGAACAGGAGCAAGGGTAGAGAGAGGGGAAGCACGCACTTACCTTTGCCGGTCTTGGAGCTGGACAAAGGAGAGCAGGAGAGATGCAGACCGCCATGAGAGTAGAAGGCAAGGACGCATTTCCCCCTCAGGTCTCCAGAAAGGAACAGCTCGGTCACCAAATCATCATACCCCACGTAACTCATATGGGACTTCTGACCTTCAGAACAGAAACCTACTGAACACGTGCAGTTTGGAGCCACTCTGCTTGTGGTCCGTTTGGTGGCATTGGTAGGAAATTCTTCCAGTCCTCGGGACTGAGGACTTGGGCCTCTTTTCAGATGATCCCTGGGGGAGCTTGCCTGAACAGGACCTGGAATAGGGCAGACACAGCTGCTGCCTCACTGGATTAAAAAAAAAAATAAAGAGGAATAAAAACAAAGAAAAAGGCGGGAAGTGCCTTATTTCTGACCGCTGATTCATTCTGAAGATTTCTCAGATGCTTAGATGGTGGATCCAAAGAAATAGCATTTTTGACTATTTAAAACAATCTTGACAACATTATTTTATGGGGTTAATGAAATTGTTTGCAATGAATCTACAAGGAAAACAGAACCCAGTTTTGACGTTTTGTAAATCTGTTTTTTTTAGAAACATGTCTTTTTCAGGAGTGAATCAGAAGTCATAACAGTGTTGAAAATACACGCTATTCAAATGGTACATGAGGTTTGGTTTTGTTTGTCTAGATTTCTGCAAATTCACATTTATGTAGCACCCTATACGATGCAGCAGTACAAAAAGAGGTTTCACTGAAAGAAAACAAACAGCCCCTGAGTTGGAGGTGGTTCATCAGAGAGGAAGTCATAACAAGCCTTCATATTTCAACACCATCTGTCCTTGGGGGAGCAGAGATCCTGTGGGGCCAGGTTTGGGCCCCAAGCAAGGCCAGGGCATGGTGGGCGGTTCGTGTTAGAGAATGAATGTCTCTTCGCCCATTCCTTAAAATGAAAGACTTCGGCCAACTCCATCACACATCAGCTGGGCCCTATTAACTCTAGGGATGGGGACCAAACATGGATTCCTTTGTCATTTTAGGGTCTAGTTGTGAGACCTTCTGGAGAGTTGGGCTTGTCACCCTGCTCAGATTTAGGAGACAAGAGTGTCAAACTCCTGATCCCCGAGAGGCCTGAATCTGGAGCTGGATGATTGTCAGCTGTTAACAGCATATTCTTAGCCATGGAGGGTCAGGTACACAGGGAGCCAAGGCCTCAGTGAGACCTGAGACCACACCCACCTCTTTAAAGGCAACAGTGGTCAATGATTAATGTCACCCTGACAGGATCTAGAATGACTGAAGACACAAACCTCCGAGCAGGTCTATGGAGGATGAAGAGATTGGGTAACTTGAAGTTAGAAGACCCACCTGAGTATGAGCAGCACCCCCATGCATGGGGTCCTGACCTGTATAAAAAGGAGAGAGAGAGAAGAGAGAGAGAGAGAGAGAGAGAGAGAGAGAGAGAGAGAGAGAGAGAGAGAGAGAGAGAGAGCGCACTGGCATTCATCTCTGCCAGATTCTTGGCTGAGATGCAGTGTGACCAGCTGTCCTAGGTTCCTGAAGCCATGCCTTCCAAACCATGATGATTATATCACCTCCAACCCTCCAACTGTAAACCAAAGAAAGCTCTTCCTCCCTTAAGTTACCGCTTGTCAGAGAAAAGAAACAAATGCAAGCTGAAAAAGAAAGAGCAGAGGAAAAAGATGAGAGAAGGGAAGAGAGTACAGGTACTCTGACTCGTAACTAGATGGCTGTGAGATCTCCTGCATAGTGCCCAGGCTCCTTTAGGATCATCAGGAGGTCTCATCCTGTCTCCTCCAAAAGTCAGAGCCAGGGCATGCACACATGAGGGTATACAGGGGACACATACCAGTACCTTTCCACCGAGCTTATAAAAATAAATAGAAATAACTCCAGTTCCAACGAGTCCGCAGGAACAAAGTCTACCATAATCGGAGAGTGATGCACAGATCCTGTGTGTCTTCCTGAACTAGTGAGCTCTAGGGATTGGGAACATTTCCTTCCCTTTGGTTCTCAAAGCTCGGCTGGAGTGAGGTCTGAGGCTGTCCGCCCTGGCTGTGCTTTTACATGTGAATAGCCTTTTAAAGAGTTGGCTTAGGCGGGTAACGGATGCACACAACTAACTCATTTTGAGGTCACAGAATATAATTTAGGGGTGCCGCACATATATCAGATGCATGTTTAAACGCAAGTTGATTTTTTTAAACCTTGTAGGAAGGAGATGAAACAGAAGGAAGGATTGATGTAAGAGGTATTTTAGAACTTCATCGGCTGTCAATACAACAATCGTGTGTGTGTGTGTGTGTGTGCCTGTGCGTGTGTGTGTAAAGCACTGCTGCTTTATTTCTGAAATCATTTGTGTGTATATGTGTGTCCGGGTATGTTAGTGTGGGAGTGTGTGTTCATATATGTGTGAGTACACACGTGTATGCAGGTGTACATATATGTGTGTGAACATGTATAGAGAGGCCAGTGTTTGACCTTGGTGAGGCTCTTCAGAAACCATCTACCTTAGTTTTTGAGACGGGGTCCCTCACTGGGACCTTGAGCTTGCCAATTTGGCTAGGCTGGCTGGGCAATGAGTCTCAGATACTTCCTGCCTCAACTTCCTAAGGTTACAAGCATGCACCACCATGCCCTGCATTTTCACATGGTTGCTGGGATCAAACTCAAGTCCTCACGCTTCTATGCTACTTTACCAGCTAATCCATCTCCCCAGCCCCTGTCTCTAACTCTTATCTCCGGCTAGAGCATTCACATCAGTGCCTAACTTCAGCTTTTACAAAGCTCTCTTTGCCCCAGAGAAGACTTAACCAAGGCAATCTGTTCTCAGGTTCTGCTTCCCTTCTGCTCCAGGATCTGAGATCTCTCCACGCTTCTCCACAAATCTCACCACCCAAGGTTTGCAGAATTTTGTTTTTTTTTTTTCAGCTCAAATGCATTTATTTATTTATTTATTCATTCATTTATTTATTTGGTTTTTCGAGACAGGGTTTCTCTGTGGTTTTGTTTTTTGTTTTTTGTTTTTTTTTTTGGACTTTATTTTTTTCTTTTATTTATTTATTTATTTATTAAGGATTTCTGCCTCCTCCCTTCAACCGCCTCCCATTTCCCTCCCCCTCCCCCGATCAAGTCACCCTCCCTCATCTGCTCAAAGAGCAATCAGGGTTCCCTGACCTGTGGGAAGCCCAAGGACCGCCCACCTCTATCCAGGTCTCCAAAGGTGAGCATCCAAACTGCCTAGGCTCCCCCAAAGCCAGTACGTGCAGTACGATCAAAAACCCACTGCGATTGTTCCTGAGTTCTCAGTATTCCTCATTGTCCTCTATGTTCAGCTAGTCCGGATTTATCCCATGCTTTTTCAGACCCATATTAGAGTATTACTCAGCAGTAAAAAACAAGGACTTCTTGAATTTTGCATATAAATGGATGGAAATAGAAAACACTATCCTGAGTGAGGTAAGCCAGACCCAAAAAGAGGAACATGGGATGTACTCACTCATATTTGGTTTCTAGCCATAAATAAAGGACAATGAGTTTATAATGCATGTTCCTAGAGAAGCTAAGTAAGAAGGTGAACCCAAAGACAAACACATAGTCATCCTCATGAATATTAACCTTCATCAGGCGATGAAAGGAGACAGAGACAGAGGAGCACGGGACGGGGATCTCGGGGTCCAAGTCAGAAGCGGAGGGAGACGGAGCACGAGCAAGGAACTCAGGACCGCGAGGGGTGCACCCACACACTGAGACAATGGGGATGTTCTATCGGGAACTCACCAAGGTTTGCAGAATTTTGGAAGACTGGTTTGGCAGTGGAGAGAGATTCACATTGTGCCTCTTGGCAGCTGCTCCTTACTCCACTGTAGTTTCGCTGGCATTGGAGTAGAAGTGGGGCCTTCCCCTTCTAGATTTCTTACCTCTGGTTTGTAGTTGGTTGTTTCAACTCTTTTACTCTTGGGGGGGGCTGTCACCCTGCTCCCAAATCATGACACGGAGGCTTATAATTGTTTATAAATGCTTGGCTTGTTTCTAACTAGCTTTTCTTAACTTAAATTATCCCATATGCCTTTTGACTCTGAATATTTACCTTCCTCTACTTCTGCATAATTTTCTTCTTTTTTCTTCCTCCGTGGCTGACTGTGTAGCTGAGTGGCTGGCCCCTGATGTCCTGTTCTCCCCCTCTTCTTGTTCCTTCCTCCTTTCAGATGTCTCCTTCCACTTATTCTCTGTCTGCCATCCCTGCCTATCCTTTTCTGCCTCGCTATTGGCCACTGAGCTCTTTATCAGACCAATCATGTGTTTTAGACAGGCACAGTAACACAACTTCACAGAGTTAAACAAATGCAACATTAAAGAATGCAACACATTTCTGCATTATTAAACAAATGTTCCATAGCATAAACAAAGGTAGCACATCTTAAAATAATATTTCACGACACTGGTCTATAGTGCATACCGCTTACAGCTCAAGATTCCCAAATTTCATGTCGGAACAAACCACTCCTCAGTAAAAACTGCAATGACTTGTCTGCTCCAAGCCCCAAGCCAAAGTTCAATATGGCATCCAGTTGCTGAATGGCCTTGCTGCTGTTTGCCTCGTGTGCTTGCTCTGTTGACCCCCTCTTCATAGTCTATGTAGAACCATTCCTTCTCTTCTTCCACCCTCTAGGCATGTGAGTTCCAGTGTCTGACGCATGGAAAATCCTCAGTACACACCCACCCCTACACACACAAAGTGAATCAGTCTACCCTGGACTGGTCAGCACCCACCAAATACCCACATCATACCTTAGTGAATCTTTAAAAGATGAAAGCAATGAAAACAAAAGGAAGGGACTGAAAGAAGGTGAGAGAGGAAAGATGTAAGATGAGGGCCACAGACAAAAATCAAGACCCTGTTAGGAGGTCTGGGAAGGATGAACAGGTGGAATAAAGAAAAAGCCAGAGGAAGGGAAAGCGAGCTCAAAACAAAGGTCTTGAGATTTGGCCAACTCCCAGTGGATTGTCTTCTCAGGCTGAATGGTCCAGGTTGGCCAGAAAGGTCCTTCTTCATCAGGTTACCACACAGAACCTATATAATCTGCACTGCCCACCTGTCAGGGGGCTGACTTCCGAGAGGTCAGGACTGAAACCCTGGCAGCAGAGAGTCCTCACTATAGCTCGTAGGCTCGACTTCCACCCACAGCCATATGCAGATTCCATTGGTTGGCTCTTTGACTGGGAACTTGATGGCCACTCTGAACTCATAAAGTCATTAAAAATCCAGACAGTACAACTGAAATCCAGATGGTTATCTCAATTCCAATGCAGTGTTCCAAGCACGAGACAATGAGGCATGCTCCTTACACAGGAAATCCGCTCAGCACAGCACACATCCCGAGTTCGTCTCTTCCTAGGCGCAGCTGTGCTCTTTTCTTCTGCCAAAAGTGAAGCTGGTATTTATCCATCAGTGTCGCTATCAGATTCCAATTACATCTCTCACATCCCTCATTAATTGGAGTTCTTCCAGGAAAGAGAACCAATGAGATACACACGAATATATAATAGGAGAGAGATAATAAAATTTACCCTCATGGTTATGGGAGCTGATCAAGTCCCATGGTCTGCCAACTGGGAAGCCAGGGCAGTTCTATCATGAAAGCCAGAAACACACTAGAGCTGATAGTATGACTCCTAGTCCAGGTCAGTGCAGAAAGGAGACTGGACCGCTGTGAACTTGAAAAGCCAGTGAACAGGCCAGGGAAAGATGGATCTCCCAACTCTTGTTCAACCTCCATTTTTGCTCGACCTGGTCTCTGACATTTGAGATGATGCCCACTCTGGTAAGAGTCATCTTTACCAATTCTAGTAAACCATTCTAAGGTACCCATAAATAATGGCTTCATCAGCTATCTGGACATCTTTAGCTCAATCAGTTGATGTATAAAAATTAAACGTCATTGTCTTTAATGACCTCAAACATAAAGCTAGTCACACTGAACCTTATAGAAGAGAAAGTGGGAAGTATACTTGAACACATTGGCACAGAAGACAACTTTCTAAATATAACCCCAGCAGCACAGACACTGAAAGAAACAATTAATAAATGGGACCGCCTGAAACTGAAAAGCAAAGGACACGGTCAACAAGACAAAATGACAGCCTACAGCATGGGAAAAGATCTTCACCAACCCCACATCAGACAGAGGTCTGATCTCCAAAATATACAAAGTGCGCAAGAAATCGTCATCAAAAGAACACATAATCCAATAAAAAAAATGGAGTACAGACCTAAACAGAGAACTCTCAACAGAGGAATCTAAAATGGCTGAAAGACACTTAAGGAAATGCTCAACATCCTTAGTCATCAGAGAAATGCAAATCAAAACAACTCTGAGATTCCATCTTACACCTGTAAGAATGGCCAAGATCAAAAACACTGATGACAACTTATGCTGGAGAGGTTGTGAGGAAAAGGGAACTCTCCTGCATTGCTGGTGGGAATGCAAGCTGGTACAGCCCCTTTGGATGTCAGTGGTGATTTATCAGAAAATTAGGAAACAATCTTCCTTAAGACCCAGAAATACCACTTTTGGGTATATATCCAAAGAATGCTCAATCGTGCCACAAGGACGTGTGCTCAACTATGTTCATAACAGCATTGTTTGTCATATCCAAAACCTGGAAACAACCTAAAAGGCCCCTCAACTAAAAAATGGATAAAGAAAATGTGGTACACTTACACAATGGAGTACTACACAACAGTATCAAATAATGACAACTTGAAATTTGCAGGCAAATGGATGGATCTAGAAAACATCATATTAGGGAGGTAACCCAGACCAAGACAGACAATTATCATATGTACTCACTCATAAGTGGCTTTTAGACATAAAGCAAAGAAAACCAGTTTACAAATCACAATCCCAGAGAAATTAGACAACAATGAGGGCCCTAAGAGAGACATTCATGGATCTAATCTACATGGGAAATAGAAAAAGACAAGATCTCCTGAGTAAACTGGGAGAATGGGGACCAAGGGAGAGGGTAGAAGAAGAGGGGAGAGGAAGGGAAGGGAGCAGAGAAAAATGTATAGTTCAATAAAATCAATTTTAAAAAAAGAAAAAAAAAAGCATCATTGTCTTCAAAAGGTTATTCTCCACATTTAACTCACAGTCTACAAGGAGAGTCAACAATGCTTGCCCTGCAATATGGTGCCATAGGGGCTAACAGGTACTCAGTAAGCAACAGTTCTGAATGAATGAGTAAAGAGTAAATGGGATGAAAACACGATTCACTGGGAATTAAGAAAGGGTAGGTTAATACTAGAAAGATAAGCTGAATTAAATTACAGGAGACAGGTAAAAAGTACTTAATGATTATTATTTTAGGAATTTGATGGGAAAGATTCTAGATACCAATATCTTATTGAAAAAAATGTGGATGTTATTCAATACGCAAAGAGAAAAACAAAGTAAACAATTTGGGTAAGCTATTGAAAGTTAAATAAATGGGTGAATGTGTGGTTCTTACTAGGGAGTATATTTCTGTTCATCCAAGATAAAGAAGGCAACAACAAGACAAAGAAATTATTCCACCCACGTCTACCTTGGTGAACCAATGATTAATTAGGTTACCTACAGGGTGAGGGCATGGGGAGGGCATGGGCAACTGAGAGGCACAGCTGCTCAGAGGACAATCCAAACATCCCTTTCCTTTCCAACACTCCCACCCCCACCCTGCAAAAGCCTGTAGCGTCAAATCTGTCCTCTTAAAGGTTCATAATACTCCAGAAGGAGTGAGCAGGAGCTTTGGGCCAAGCTGAAGACAATGGGCAGGCAGAGACGAAGACATCAATTTAAATCCGCTACATGGAGATAGGTGTATTTTCAACCATGTGATGTGCAGAGTATAAGGGAATCACTTGGAGTGGGGGTCAGTAGTGACTCATTGGTTAGTAGTGATTCAGTGGTTAGTAGTGACTCAGTGGCTAGTTAGTAGTGGTTAGTAGTGACTCAGTGGTTAGTGGTGGTTAGTAGTGACTCAGTGGTTAGTAGTTAGTGATGACTAGGTGGTTAGTAGTGGTTGGTAGCATCAGAGGATAGGCAGCTTTCAGCTCCCTAATTCTTGGAGAAGGTCTTATGACTCTTGGCCAGTACCACGCAGTCTCTACTGATCATCCGTTATAAGCATCTTGGGATTCACAGGCAGAATATCTTCATGCTATGCAGGTGGTGACATCCTACCAGCATTCAGCTGCCCGTTCCATCCATGGCCCCACACTGGCACCAAGCACTGCTTTTGGTGGATAGACACCTGAGTGTCCCTCACAGGAAAGCAAGGATGCAGGGTGAGCCCTGTCACTGGCTTCCAGGAAAAATGACCTTGATGATCACACCATTATTCCCCATTAGCCTAAGAAGAACAGGCTCATTTCTCCTTTCCAGAGGTTTCTGCAGAGAGGGGGCTGTTTCCAATGGCCCATAAAAGGAACAGGATTCAGAGATGTTTGCTCTGTCTCCAGCTGCCACTTATCACCAACTTTATTGAATTATTCATTATTGAAATCATGCCGTCAGCAGAACCAAACCATCTCTGCTAAGGAAAATTTGCCCACGGAATCTTCAGCAAGTGGGATACTCATCAGGACCAGCGTGTCTGCTTTCACCCTAATTGTGTTCCCTAAACATCATCACAGCTAATGTTACAGAAAACACGAAATTGAGTTGGATATGCAGTCACCGGTCACAACTTAAATTCTCAGGGATCAGAACCTGTTCTTGGATATTATATACTTGTTTACAGCTTCCAGGGGATTTTCAGCTCGGTCACATTTGTGACCTTCTTCAGGGGAATGCCATCACCTGGAACACGTAAACAGAACTTTTGAAATGTCGGGAAGTTTTAGTCTCGTGTTTCCTGTGAGAGTCACAGCGTGTTCTCAGGTGCATCCGGCAGGCTCTCTCTCTCTCTCTCTCTCTCTCTCTCTCTCTCTCTCTCTCTCTCTCTCTCTCTCGGGCACAGGCCCACATCTGCCCATGTGCACACACATACAGGTCACTTTCCTTGGCCTATCAACTTTTCTGTCTTTGGCTTACATTAGATTCACGATATTAGTGGGGAAGAAGCACAAAAGAGAAAATCTCTCCTGCTCAGAGTCTTCCTGTACTCTACTTAACAACAGTCTAATCTCAGGCTGAATGAGTGCGTGAGTGAAGCTGAGGCATAGAAAAATAGCAGTATTACAAGAGTATGCAAATTTCAGAATTAGTTGTTAGTGAAAATTGCTTAACCTCTCTGGACTCAGTTTCCTTACCTATAAAATGGAGCTGATTAAAGTCCCCAAAGCCAAGATGGGATTTTATTGAGAAATAAATGCATACAAATGTGAAAAGCATTCTTAGTATTTATGTTATTTGGGGTTTATTTTTTTGAGACAGGGTTTCTTTGTAGCTTTGGAGCCTATCCTGGAACTAGCTCTTGTAGACCAGGCTGGCCTCGAACTCACAGAGATCTGCCTGCCTCTGCCTCCAGAGTGCTGGGATTAAAGGCATGCGCTAGCATCGCCCGGCTGTAATTTTTAATTTGTGTGTCCATATATGTGTCCATGTGGGGGTTCATCAATATGAATGTGGGTGCCAGGTAGCTCAGAAGAGGATACTGGATTCCCTGGAGCTGTTGTTCCCAGCAGCTGTGAGCCTCCTGAAATGGATGCTGGGAACTGAAACCTGGTACTCTTCAAGAGGAATACAAACCCCTAAGTGCTAGGACATTTCCCCAAGAAAAGCATTTTAACAAAACTTAAACTAATACATGGATGAATGATACATACTTTTTTAACGTAGCTGAAGTAGTAGTATTCTTCAGAGATCAATCAGCCATTCAAGAGGTATTGATTTAGCACCTAGAGAGAGACAAGCTCCAGGCTTGTCGCCATAGATAGACTCATAAACCCTCAAGCTCAGTTCTCACTCCACAGGGAGAGCTCAGAGTCTCTGTGCAACCGGTATGGTCCAGTCCTTGCTATCTTGGTGCAGACTGAAAGAGCCCTCAACTGTGCCACTGACCCAGCAACCTGCGGGGAAGTGACAAGGTACCAATGAAGGGCCCTTAAGAATTCTTCTTACTTTCCTTAAATCATTCTGATTATAAATTATAGAAAAAAAATTGAAAATAGCCTAACCTGGCTCATTACCATTAGTCATAAGGACAGTGAACTTCACTTTCCACTATGGCTTCACTATGGTCTGTCCCTATGCCCTACCTGAATTTACACAAGTATTTAAGCCTAAGAGTCATATGCTATTGGTATTAAGAGAGTGGAAAGTTCAATAACTTAATGGTTTTTACAGGAGATGCTTCTGGAAGGTGATTAGACTTAATTATACATTTACAGTGTAGTCCCAATATTGGCAATTGGTGGGTTCATGAGGAAAGAAAGAGAGACCACACACAGACACAGACAAGTCTGCCTTGTGATGGTGCAGTCCAGAGAACTTCTCAAGGGCTCTCACTGTGCAGTTTGGAGTTCCACGTTCTAAGATTGCGCACTACCTAAACTTGTTTTCTTTCTAAATAGACTGTCTCATGTGTTTCATCATAGTAACAAAAGCTGGCATGACTCTCTCTTCAGTAGCGGTTATTTTCCTCCTTGGTACAAGGAGAAAAAAAATAATCAGAGTACTACAGTTAGCCAATGTTAAATAACATATTCCTATCATCTTATAGATTCAATACTTTTTTAGGGTACTACCGTAACCCCTGCCCTGTCTGTAACATGAAAGTGCGCCAGACTTCATCAGACAGCTTATACCACTAGGCATCTCTCCGCATCAAATGCTGCTTTGACCAACCAACTCCTAGATCCCAGACATTTTTTATTTTGTTTTGCTACAGTACATGAGATAGTAGAATTCTGAGGGAGACATTCTTTGGAGCACCTGAGATTAGGGGTGGAGACCTGTGTGTTCTCACCACTACGTTCTAAGAGTTGACTCCATTGCCAGCTGTACACAGCTGATCACAGACAGAATGATGCTTGCCTAATCCTAGGAAGAGGCGCTCCATGAAGAGATTCCAAAAATAGCTCCTGGTGTAAGAGCAACCTCATCTTTTCCATGTCAAGGCTTTAAGGTCCATTTATAGTTGCGTTTCTGAGCAGAATGGAGCAGGTGGAGTTCATAACGTACAGCGATCGCTTAAGGCAAGAGACCAACCTCATGGGAAATTACATTTGTTTTGAGCATGCAAACTCATCTCCCAGTGAGCCACAAGCATATTCGGCAAGAACCACCGTCTGCTTCCTGACCCTGTGCCAGTAATAGATGGACTAATTACTGAACAGCTACCACAAGGCCCTGCTCGCCCTCCGCACTGCTGTGCCACAAAGGAATCGTCACAATCATTTTGCAAGCAGATCATAAAGCGAATCTGCGGTTCTCACCCTCTATAACTGAAAAGTAGAGACCCAAAGAAAGAAGTGTTGGTCACTAGCCCAGAGCTGACTTTGAAACAGTGTGTCAGCGTAAGCTCCAGAGCCTGTATGAAAGCAGACATGCCCAACCTGCGGAAACTGCCACAGGACGTTGTCAGCTGCAAAATCCACTCGGAGGACCAGGAAATAAATTTTCAAAACTTGTAAAATATCTCATAACATTTTACGTAAGGTAACAATTTTGTTTTGGGCCACGTTCATCGCCTACTTTGGCCAGATGCTGCTCCCGTGCCTCAGGCTGGAGATGCACCTGCTAGCGCATTGCGCCAGAGCTTCGTGTGGGTTTCTTTGGTGTTGGGATTCCTTCCTGAATGCCTTATTGAAATGCAACAGACACAGTAAATAGCCCACACTTAAAGGTAACATTTTGTAGGTTTTAATACTTGTTTACTCCATAAAGCCAGTAGCAGTAAAAATGATGTCTGTACCCCGAACACAGCACAAACATTTCCTGCTGATTGTATTCTACCCTATCCCTCTCCTCCTACCTGGCCTTGCACCCCTAAAACTACAGATCTGCTTTCTGTAAATTTAACTTGCATTTTCTATAATTTTGTATGCATGGATTCAATCCCACCAATGTGCATGCCCCCTCCATCAAATTCCTATGTTGAAGCCCCAGTCCCTAAGATGATTGTATTAGTTGGAAAGAGCCCTAGTAAGTGCAGCTGGAGCTCTTTGGAGAGAGCCCAGAGGCCTGCCTTGTCCTTTGTATTGGGTGAGGCTACAGTGAGAAACTGAAGATGCTTGAAGATGCTCTAACCAGAACTTCACCATGCTGCCTTCCTCACTGACTTTCAATCTTTGGGACTGTGGGAAATAAGTTTCTGTTGTTTCCCAGCTTGTGGAATTGCGATGTGGCAGAAAAAAATAGATTAAAACCCACAGAATGCCATTTTTATTTTGTTTGGGTTTTTTATTTTTTATGAATTAATTGCATGTTAATTTTGGATTGTCATTTTTTAAACGAATTAGTCCTAATATAATTAGGATATTATTATCCCAGGTATTATTCTTTCCCATAAAATCTGCCTTGTGCTACAGTAAATATTTTATTTCTTGCTTTTAAAAACACCACTAATATCATTGTATATCTTTCCATTCTTTTATTTGAATACATTTGTATATTTACATTTAAATCATGTTTCTCTTCTTAAGATTTTTCTCTAAATAAAAGTAGCTTATGAATAATATTATTAGTTTGATTTTTTCTTTTCTTTTTGTTTGTGTGGGTATTTTTGTTTTTAATACATTTTATTAAAAATGTTTTCTCATGCAATATATTCTGCTCATGGTTCCTTCTCCCCCACTTCCTCCTAGATCCTCCCATATCCACTCAAGGCTTTGTATTATCTGTCTACTGCTGGGCATTGGGCCTACCCCTAAGTGTGATTGGCATACTCAGTGAGACTTCAATGGAGGGTATTAACGTTTCCTTTGCAAGTGGATGTCAATTGGAAATAGCTTCTTGATCATGAAAGCCTCTTGATTACAGATGAGAGCCTATGTCCACTGCTCCATCTGCCTTGGATCTGTGCAAGCCCTGTGCATGCCTGTTGTGGGGAGCTGCAGCCCTCTTCCCACCGCCCAGCTCCTGTACTGGCTAGATTCACCCGAAATAACAACACACAAACTGTATTCATTTAAACACTGCCTGCCCCAATATATCTAGCCTGTTCTTGGCTAATTCTCACTTCTTGCATTAACCCATATCTAATAATATGTGTAGCACCACAAGACAGAAGCTTACCGGGAAGATTCTAACCTGTGTCCATCTTGAGCTGGAGCTTCATCGCGTCTGCCTCAGAGAGGAGAGCTATGGCGTCTGGCTCACTTCCCTTCTTCCCAGCATTCTGTTCTGTTTACTCAGCCTACCTAGTTTTCTGTCCTATCAGGCCAAGCAGTTTTCTTTATTGATTAACCAATGAAACATCAGATTGACAAATGACCTTTCCACATCACATGCCACCAAAGTCTCTGTGAGTTTATATGGGCATCAGTCCTGTTGAGTCTGGAAGACACGGTTTCCTTGGCATCATCCATCCACTCGGGCTCTTAAAATCTTTCTGCCTCCTCTTCCGCATGGTTTCCTGGGAACTGAGGAGAGTAGTTTGATGAAGCATCTATTTAGGACTGAGTGTTCCAAAATCTCTCACTCTCCACATTGTCCAGTTCTGGGTCTCTGTGGTCGTTTCCATCTACTGCTGATGGCCAAGTGAGGCACTGATCTATGAGTATTTCAGAATGTGGGGAGTCATTATATTGCTACATTCCTCTAGCAGAACAATACTATTTGGTTTTCCAACAGGCTCAGGGCCTACCTAGGCCCAGGTTCATGGCCACCCAGTATTAGGAATTGGTTCCTTCTCAGGGAGTAGGCCTTAGCTTCAATCACGCAGTGGTTGGTTACACCCATAATATTTGTGCCACTATTGCACCAACATATCAGGCAGGCAGGTTACCATTGTAGACTGGGGTAGTGTTTACCTTTCTCCTCTGGTAGCATGCAGAGTGCCTTCCAGTACCAAGAACACTAGTCAGTCAGGGGTGATGGCTCCAGTTAGGCACTGATATGATTGACTTCTCCAAGTTCAATGAAATATCTAAGTATTATCTTAAGCAATAAGATAATCCATCATTTTGAGGGAGCAGCAAATAGCCTTGTCAATCACCTGAGCTTGGGGATTTCCATGGCTCCTCTGGCCAACAATTTGATTAAATGTACTTCTGGTACTGGAAGTTTCACTTGATGGTGAGAAATGTCTAGCTGGGGCTCTATCTTTCCCATTCCCTATTTTTTGGTGATTCCATTTAGATTTCTTTCATATATGTATATATTTTAAGAAGCTTCTGTAGTAGTAGATTCTGGAGTATGTGTGTGCATGTGTGTGTATGATGTGTGTGTGTGTGTGTGTGTGTGTGTGTGTGTGTGTGTGTGTGTGTGTGTGTATGTATGTGCAGGTACTTGCAGAGACCAAACATGTCAGATCCCCTGGAGGAGAGTTACATGAGGTTGTAAACCATGTGGTATGGGTGCTGGGACCAATCTTGGGTCTTCAGGAAATGAAGTATATGCTCTTAATCACTGAGCTATCTCTCCAGTACTAAAACAAATTTCTTATATTGTTCAATTTTGCTTTTTTAACCTGTAACAATCTCTGCCTTAAATTGACATTTTTAGTCCAATAACATATAACGTGATTATTGATAGCTCTTGATTTAGACCCATAATCTTGGATTTTGTATTTTCTTTTGGATTAAAGGTATATTTTATGGCTTTATGTGATTTCCTTTGTTTTTAGCAATAACTGTTTGGGCATTATTTTAGGGGTTGTGTTAGTGTATATAATATGCATCTTTGACTTACCATAGCTTTTGTCCAAGTGGCATCAGACCCTTAAATAGGCAGTGGAAGAATCATATAACAATACATTTCCTCTTCTCTCCTTATGGAATTTATATTAACATTGTCATATATTTTAATTCTATGGGTTATAAACCTACACAATGTAGTCTTTTCCCCTTTAAGCAGCTAATGATCTTTTACAGAAACTAGCTACTCATTGTAGATTTCTTACACTTAGCCACATGGTTATCATCCTGGGAGCTCCTCGCTCCTCTGTGCAGATACGTGTCTTCCTGATGGCATCTTCCTCCTATGTGTGTGTGGGGGGGTCTTTCTGCAGCCTTATTTATACATCAGTTCTGCTGTTTGTTGCTGAATTCTTCTGCCTTCTGAATGTCTCCAATTGTCTCTGTCTTAGGGTTTTTATTACTGTGAAGAGACACCATTTCCAAAGCAAATCTAATAAAGAAAACATTTAACTGGAGTGGCTCACTTACAGTTTCAGATGTCCAGTCCATTACCATCATGGTGGGAAGCATGGCAGCATGCACTCAGACATGATGCTAGGGAGGTGGCTGGCAGTCCTATATCTTGAAGGCAACAGGAAGTCGACTGACACACTGGGTGGTATCCTGATCATAGGAAATCTCAAGGCCTGCCCGCACAGTGACACACTTCCTCCAATAAGGTCATACTCAGTCCAACAAAGCCACACCTCCTAATACTGCCACTCCCTCTGAGTACAGGAGCTAATTACATTCAAACGACCACAGTCTTTGCTTTGGCTCTATTTTTGAAGGATGGTTTCGATTGTTCTAGAACTTCAGCCTGGTGGCTTTCCATCAGTTGTTGTGATATTGTTCTACCATCTTCTGGTTTATATCATTTGAAACATGAAACCCACCATACTGATCTTATTGACATTACTTACTATATATTGAAAACTGCTTCTTTGTGGGGATAATTTAAAATGCATGGTAAAACCAGCATTCTTTTCTTTCCCTACTGTATCTGTAGAAATGAAAGAAAAAAAAAGACTATTGGAAACATCTAGATGTGAGAACATATGTATGATATCAGCAGGGTAGGCTGGTGAGTTTGGGGATGGTAATCTGGAGTAATCTGTTACAGTTAACAATATCCAAGTCTTCTTCTCTTTTTCTGTATGATGCACTGAACCTAAAGCTTGGACAAATCTCCTCAGATCATCTCCACACCCATTCTTCTTTTGATTTCAGATTGAACATGCCAGAGAGAGACACTAGACCACACAGTTTGGACACTTAGCTGTCTCTGGGAGGAGCCATGCTACAGTGATGTGAGTTGAGGTGATTGGCAGATCCTGGGAACCTGGAGAGCAGGAATATGCTGTAGGTCCACAGACACTGTACACACTGCATACTCTCACAAGACACGGGAACGGAACAAAGTCAGCCAAAGAAATAATTAAGCATAAGGCATAATACCTTCCATCCCAGCAATAGATGGGGGGAAAGCCAAAAGGCTGTCTACCAAACTTCATAAAAGATTGTCTCTAAGGTATTTAAGCATGAAAAAGTTATACTGTCTCCGTGTTCTTCTCTAGAGCCCCAGCTTTTTGCGATGTAAGTTTTTAATATATATGTGTGTATATATATATTTCAAAATAACAAAATTTCAATAAAATCCAAAATCCTTCCCCTAAACAGGTTCTCTGAATGAATTTTTCATATTTGCAACAAAGCTTATTGAACATGTTTAAATTTTAATATTCTAATCTAGGAGAAAACATAGAACTGTTTTCTTCCTGGGAATGTGATATTCACCCATTTATCATTTTGACATCTCTAAGCACTGTTCTTTTTAAGCCAAATATTTATAGCATAGCTACTTCCCAAAAAGCCTCTGAATTTTCCAAACCAAAAAAAAAAAGTACTCCCACCCGCTGTGGAAGCCTCAGCACCCCTCTGCAGGTGAGTGGGATGGCGAGTGGAATGGCGCATGCCCGTCCACCACCTGTACTCAAGCCAGCTGTCCAGGGGCATGAGCAGAACCAACTGGGTAGCACAGTGAGGTCCTGAGGTCAAGCTGGCCACACGCATAACACCGGAGCACACAAGTCTGCCACAGTGGCTTCCATGGGTGGGAACGGGGATACCCATGACCTCTCTATGTGTCCACTCAGAGCAGAAATGAGCTACTATGTTTTGTTTTAAATTAAATCCAGGTGAAGAGAATGTCATTTTGTTTTATTGGTGCATTCCACTGAATATATGACCAGCAGTCACCAAGACCTCTGCTTCCCACCTGAATTTTAACCTAATCAGGACAATCCCCCCAGAGGTTCATCTTCCAGGTCATTCTAGATCTCATTAAGTTGACAAGGGAGATTAAAACATCATAATTTATATCTATTCTCCAGATGCTACTACCCCTCGCTTATCCTAACAAATCCCCGAAAGGCTATCTGATACTAATAGATAAAGAGTTGGGAAAGGAACAGGACCCCCTGCCTCTTATGTTTCCATATAGAAGAACATCATTTAAAATTTCACTCATGGCCTTGCTTAACTTGTTCATTTCCCTCATCATAGAAAGAGGGAGTCCTTCTCTCAAGTGAGGTCAGAATAAAGACTTCGGCCTGAACTGGATAGATGGCTCCGTGGATAAAGATTCTTACTGACAAGCTTGACCCTGGACCCAGCATGCTGAAGAGAAACAACTCCTGCAAATTGTCTTCTCACCTCCACTTGCCACATGTGTGCAGGAATGCACCCACATGCGGGCTTGTGTGAGGGCGCATACATGCTAATTAATTAATTAGAAATATTAAAATGTCTTGAACAGTCTGGCTCCATTTGCTTTCCTCCCATGCCTGCCTTCATGCAGAAGTAGTGTTCTTTGGTCTCCAGTGAACAAAGTTTGAGGCTTGGTAACAGAGCAATGCCTACAAGGTACATAGCCACAGATTTCCAGAATGGCACAGACAGCATTGTTAACTAGCTTAGGGACTAGCTCGGGGAGCTGGCATAGGAAGAAACATATGAACCACCTCTCCCAACTACCCTCAGAGTAGTAAGCCCGAGATGCACCCATCTACCTGACGACCTCCACCTCAAACTGACTCAGAGTTCAAAGGGGTAAGGTTCTGGAGACGCCACTCCTGCAGTTGGCCTGAGAAGCCCCTGCTACAAGAATGAGATGCTCTCTGCATAGGATAGTCAACACAGGGCTGTGCAGGTTAGATGTGGAAGGGGAAGGTAGCTAGACTAGCTCTTTTTCTAATTTTAGTAAAGACCCAACAGTGTGGACCAAAATGGGCTCAGAATATCTGCCCTACTGTGAGAGCAGGTTGTCCACAAAAGAACAGGCATACCGGAAATGGGAAGTGCAGGGACATACTGTTTGGTTATAACTCATATCTGTTTTACTTGACCATGATTAGAACAGTTGGCCACTTGTGACTGGCTGAGATTCAGCCATCTGTTACAAGAATAGGTTGCATACATATACATATCAAGTTAGAGTTCACAGAGACAAAAAAAAAAAATCTTTAGGCTAAACTTAAAATTTGTGCCCAGCAGCTTCAAGGCAACTTCTTGATCCTTGATAGGTATTTTTGGATTCTTTAGTAGTTTTTAGATTAATAATCCAGATTAAAATGAATCAAAAAGACCAGGTTAATGAGAAAAGTGCCCCCCTGTGACTCTCAAGCCCTTCAGAAGTGAGATATGGGGGGAAGGAAGAGAAATCACACGGCATGTCTAAAGGCAGGGATATAAAAATCCAGGTAGGCACTATCCTGCGCTTTGGGGAAGGGGTCTGGACTTTTGTCGGTCTTTTTGAGGGGGGCAGGGTTTGGAGAGGGAGGAGTGAGGCTGAGGCAGAGAGGGGAGGATCTATAGGAAATTATGAAGTAAGGAAAGGGAAGAGAAAAATATGATTAAATTATATTCTAAAAAAATAAACAAAAATTATTTAGCATGCTTTCCTTGTATAAAAAGAAAGGAAAGCACACTTAGGAGCATGTATTCTCTTTGTTTTCTAAGCAAGTGTAAGAAGCACACAGAACCTAATGACGGGTTAACTGTAGGGCAGCTACAGGTATATATATAGGGCAGAGGTCCAAGGAAGAACAATTGGCACAAAATCTCTTTGAACATAGTTCTTGGGAAGTCTTGGCTTTTCAAGCAGGTAGCTGTTTTTCATTTTCAAAACTAATATTAAACTCACTGGAAAAAAGTAAAATTTAATTAAAAGAAAACAACTTATGGAGAAGTATATCTTATTGATGACACCACATACAAAACAATACAGAATTATGGAAATTTTAAGCAAATTCGTCTGATACCAAACAATGTGATACATTCCAAGAACAAAAGGAACCGTGCACCCCCAAACCTGAGTGGCTTATTTTTGGCAATAATATTGGTGTTAGAATCCTAAAACTGTATTACATGGCCTCAAAGATAAATGCATGTTTACTGATTTGAAGAGAACCGGAAGAATCAATAAGAAGTAGGGAGATACACGTATAGAGTAACAGACACAGAGAGCATTATTGTGTTCTAGTTCAAGTAGAGGGATCAGGATAAATTCAAAGATTAAAAACGTACATTTCACTAGCTCAATCTACAGAGAAAGGACTAGAGCCAAGACATCCTGGGTAACCGTGACCATATCCAACATCTAGTGTCCAGATCCTGTTCTCCAATAGAAGATTCCATGGGGAAAGGGCTGGCTCCAGGCCTGAGGCAGGAAAAGTCAGGGAGCCAAAATCATGAAAGAGTTTGAGGAATAATAAGAGAACAAACTAAAACAGAGTCCATCTTGAAGAGCTCCACTGTCCAAATTTTAAACAAATTGGGCATCAAAATAATTAAACACTAATTAAAATTCATCCAGTAATCCAGAATAATAAAGCAAACGAAGGGGCTCTTCTTTATTTAAAAGTCAGCTGATGAATGTAGAGGGAAGAATAACACTAGAAAATCATGGTTCACAGCCATTGACACAGTAACTAATTTGAACAAGGATCATGTGTGTCTGTATGTCGAAAATCAGTGGATAAAAATATATTATCCACAGGATTCAGTCTCAGTGCCTCAGCCCAATGATCGTGAGGGAAATGGTTTTTGTGTTTCCGATTTTATACAGAACTAAGTGGTGACATTCGTCATTACTAAGAACAAACAGGTATGTGTCCCTTGATGTGACACAGCAGGACACCTCCTTTATGCCCTATTCTTGAGAAAGACGTTTTTATTTGATCAAATTACAAGGCAACAGGATGGCAAATTATCTCAAAGCATTCTACTAGATACTCAAGACAGCCCGAGTACCAATTCCATGAGAGCCAGGATAGCTGCTTCCGAGTTGAGTAAACCACAGGCACACGATACACAAATACAGCAGGAGAAGAAAAACCAACACAAACAAACAAGAAAAGCCCTCTGAATGGCACTGAGAGACAAGGAAAATGAATGGTCTCTAATGGATGTTCTTCTCCATCTTCCATACCATGGATGGGCTAATTGTGCTCATATTAAAAATTAGATTTTAGCACGTGAGAAAGGGGCTGGGATGCTCCTTAAAATTCCAATGGGACAGGTCTTACTAAAAGATGCTAAGTTAGTTTGTACTAACTAGTCATGTCTAGTCTGTTCCACGTTCCTTGCACCATTCCCGATCAGCATCATGTCTCGGTACTCTGGCTATTGCAATTCTGCCTTGTCTACCTCGCTCCTGTGAGGCAAGGACTCTGTCTTCCCTTGTGTTCCCTTCCTAACACTGTGCTTAATTAGCTTAGAAATATCCAACTTTCTATCAAAAGAATAATTAGTGAAATTTGTATATTTCCTTGAGTATGCCACCTAATTAGCTATGGTGTCCCTACCCATTAAGACATCATAGCTTCCTTGAGGTCCCAAGGTCAAGGCTAATTCATGCCTTCAGAAATCCTCACAGGATGAGTGAGTAAAGGCTTTTGCCACCAAGCCTGAGGACCTGAGTTTGATCCCTGAGACCCACATGGTAGAAGAGAGAACTGAGTCCTGAAAGTTGTCCTCTGACTTCCATGTGTACCTTGGCCAGCAATCCATCACGACCCCACCACCCCTGCCCACTACACACAGACACAAATAGATAAAACCTAATAAAAATACTTAAAAAGCACTAGCTATGAGCCAAGTACTGCTTGGGTCCTTGGGAGAGGGGCAGTGGATGAGATAAATGCCTGTCTCCAAAGGGCTGAGTATGTATGGAGAATCAAATAAGTCATTACAATATAAAATGATACCTGCACAGTAAGAATAAACACAGCTGCTAAAAGTCATGTGACCCATAGTTAGGTAAGGCTGGTCCAATTCCTGGAGAAACTTTACCTATAAATACCATCATCTGTCAAGTACTCTAAGAACTCCAGAACATCTAATCAAGACTGTCCCAAATAGGACTCTAATGAGATGCTTCTTCCTCTGTGTAGGCCACATCTGGGTAGAGCTAAGACTCCAAAGAAAAGGTAACTAGAGGCCTTGCTCATCTCTGGAGACATTCAGTCCCTTCCCATGCCTGACTTGCGAGGGAATATCAGTCAAAGATCCTCCATGCAGATGTGGAGACTGGTCCAGTTCCCCTAGGACCCTGTGTAGAGCAGCTGCGGTGAAAGCCTCCTCGGAGTAGAGGCTGGATGTTGTTTGCCATTTTCTCCCCCCTATCAGAATAATTGCACAGTGCCCAGGCTCGTTATTAAAAACCTGGGCACCGCCATGGAGAGCGAGCTGTCGCACATCACCTGCCTTGGCAAAGCAGAGATGAGCTGACCCAATTATTTCCTCTCTCTGATTCGGGATGGAGCATTAAGAGAAACCGAAAATAATATATTGGCAAGAAATAGAGATCATTCCGTGGCAGAGGAATATCTTACCCACAGAGCCCAACCGGGTACAACCCTGAAGCAGCATGTCATTGTATTCCATACGCCCCTCCCTCACTTAGTAACTGGGCCAGGGGTGAGACATGTCATCTGGAACCATTCATTCACTAATAATCGCCCCTCCATGCATCAATTGAAAAATTTAAAATTTCCAACCTAGAGCTCTTTGAAGGATGATGACGGGAGTGAGACCCTGCCAGGCAGGCAGGATGGGATGGGATGCTCCATGGCAGGAACAGATGGCTCAAACAGAAGCCACCAATTCAGTGTGACAGCCCCAGATTTAACTGCTCCCTTGAAGTCTTGGGCAGCAGCGTGGCCCAGTCTATTCTGGCTTCCCCACAACCAGAAAGAGGGTGCTTCTCAAGTCACGTAAGGACTTAAATAAAATCCATACAGGAAGACACTGTGGAGCCGTCATTTTGGCCATTCCCAGGCCTGGCGACACAAAAGAATGGCTGTGTTGAAACATCACTATATTTTATGTTGTTTTTCATACATACAGAAATGGAATGGATGAAAACTTTCCAGTGCCCAGGCCGTAGAAATCCATGAGTCTTGTCTTTTCCATGTTTGTTATAGATTCTTTTTTTTTTTTTTTGGAGACAAGGTCTTGTAGGTAACTCAGTTGTGCTAGTTTGAATGAGAATGTCCCCAGTGGGCTTCTGATGGTGGTGACTTTCCAAGTATCTTTGGAGGTTCAGCTTTCCTGAAGGAAGTTGTCACCAGAAGTGGGCTTTGAGAGCTTACACCCTCAGCCTGCTCCCAGTGTGCTCTCTCTGCTTTGGGCTGTTCATGATGTGAATCTCTATCTGCTGCTCCAGCTGCTGTGCTTACCACTTCCTCTCCTTGACAGGGTGCTGTCCCTCTAGAACCGTAAACCCAAAGACACTCTGCATGCTAGAAAGAGTCTCGGTCACAGTGTTATGTCACAGCAATAGAAAAGTAACCGGTACAACCAGGTGATCTGACACTCACCATGAATCTCAGGTGGCCTTGAATGCACGGTCCCCAAGCTTGTTCTTTCTGAGTTCTTTGTGCCCTTCCTGGTTTTATTCCTTTGACTTTTCCCCAGTGGCAATCGTTATCTTGAATAGGGTTTGTCCTGTTCACATTTTGTTGATCATTTGCTTGTTTGTTTTTTTCTTTTGTTTGTTTGTTTTATAAATGGTGTTGGGTATCCCAGGGCGGTTTCAAACTCACTCAACAACCAAGAATGGCCTATTTCTACCTCAATTGCTGTAATTGCAGGCATGTTCACACCTCTTGGCTCATGCAATGCTAGGGATGGGATCCAGGGCTTCATGAATGCCAAGCATTCTCCCCACAGAATTATGTCCCTAGAATGCTACCCTCTACTCTCTCTTTCGTGTGTGTGTGTGTGTGTGTGTGTGTGTGTGTGTGTGTGTGTGAACACATACCTACTATACCATTTGGTATATTTTTAAATATAGATAAATGTCAGTACTCTCTATATATTCCATTGTGCAATTGGGATTCTTTACTCAACATTTTATTCTAGATTTGTCTGTGCTGATATGAAAAAAAATGTGTTTCACTTATTTTAATTGCAACAGCTATTATAATTTTGACTGATTTCTTTTTAAAGTTAACTTTTTATTGACTCTTTGTAGATTTCATATCATGCACCTTGATTCCACCCATCTTCCTGTCCCTCCTCCACATCTAACTTTGCCCTTGTGATTCCCCCCACCAGATAAAACAAAATAGAATTTAGAAGAAAAATCTTATCGTGGAAGCTGTAGTGGGATACAGTGAGTCACACAGTAGACCCTTTAGCCCATGCATTTCCCTTGTAACTGTTCATTGCAATGAGTCATTGGTCTAGTTTGAAGCCTCTGGTTTCTGCTACAACATCAATACTGGGTCCTCACTGGGACTCGTCTTGGATATCCTGCTGTTGTCCTGCGTCCTGGAGATCCCGCAGCTTTGGGACTGCAAGACTGGACCCTTCACCTACTCCAGCAGACCATAGATGGGGTGGATGTTGGGGTGTGACAACTCATAGCCCTGATTCTGGGCCTGGGAGGTTGCTGGGTTGGTCAGTCCGCCAGCTCTCCCTCATCCTCAACACCGTCATAGCCCTGGCTAGTTAACCCTATGCAGTAAGCAGCAGGGGGTGGGGCCAGTTCCGCTCTCAGGCCTTCAGGGTCGGCTCACCTACATCTATATCACCAGGGCCAGCTCTGCTGTGCTCCACGCTGGACAGGGCTGCAGCTGGTGAGACAGTGCCTGCTATCTCAATCTTGTGACCTCAGGGCCAGCGATCCCACCTGCCACAGGTAGAGCGGGCAAGGGAGTGGGGCTTCTCCCCCAGGCTCGTGCCATGGCATGGCAAGAGGGGGAGCAGGCCAGTTCTCCCACTCTCATGTGCCCAGGACCATCTAGCTCACACCAGCCACTGGGTCAGCTCTGCCATACTGCCCAAGAGAAATGCAGGACCTGCTGCTCCCCGGAGTGCCAGTGCTGGGGCAGGGCCAGTTCTCACACACTAGCGTTGTGGCTGGGGGGGGGGGGCGGCTCGGTGCAGCCTATCCTTTTGGCCTTCAGTGGTAACAGGAGCCACAGAGATCAGGACCACAGGCACATATATGGCTCTTGGCAGCTGTCCAGGCCCGGACATCACACGGTGGCCTCAGGGGGCAAGCAGGTCACACATCTCAGCCTCCTCCTCACTGCCTTCGCCTCTTCAGCTCTGCCTCTCTCCACAGGACAGAAACCATTCTGACTTTCTCTCTTTCAAACCCCATGCTAAACTTGGTCACCATAGCTCCACCTTTGAGGTGCCTGGTGGGCCCATGATGTCCCCTCCCAGCCCAGGGCAGAGACTGTCGCCTACGTGTGGAACTTTGTCTCCCACTGTCTCAATGGCGCTGGGCAGCCCCTGCTGTCTCCTCCTAAAGAGGGACACAGAGAGCCCCTGGTGGGCATCAACTTATTTCCTTTTAGCCAAATTATATATACACTTAAAAATCTAGCATATTTTTAAGTCTCTGCCTTCAAAATGGTAATTTTAATCTATTTGCATTTTTTATGAACACTAATATAATCCATTTATTTCCACAATCTTATTTTATGTTTCCTAGTTACCACAGTTTTTCTTTGCTGATTTTTTTCTTTTTCTCTCTTCTGTTGTTTTGATGGGATTTTTATTTATTTCATATACATATATTTATACATATATATATGTGTGTGTATATATATATATATATATATATATATTTACAAGCCATTCTCTCTAATTTCATTCTCTTGGTAGCTAGTTAAATATATCTAAAGTTATTTGGAATACTTCTCACAAATAATTTGACAGACTGCATCAATTCCCAGCTACCAAGCTCCTGTTCTGTGTCATAAACAAACTAAATGTTTTTAGAGCTGCTACTACATGGCCAGGCTTTCTTGGCACTGGAGGTTGATAGCAAAGGCTTAAAGATGCTTCTTACAGGTCCTTAGTGCAGTGTGAGGGAAAGAAAGCCGAGTTACCACAGAAATAAGTAAGCACATACAAGTGTCTCGGTTCCTTTTCCGCTGCTGCAATAACACACCACGACCAAGGCGACTTAGAACAGGAAGGGTTTACTGAGACTCATGGTTCCAGTAGGCGAGCCTGCAGTGGTAAAGGGAGGTATGGCCCCAAGCGGCACGCATGGCAGAGGGGCTGAGCGATCTCGTCCTCAACCAAACATGAAGGAAACTGGAGGAGAGGCAAGCCTATGAACTCCCAAGCCCGTCCCTGTTGAAATACTTGCTCCAGCAAGGCTTTGCCACCTCCTCCAACAATGCCACCAACTGGCAACCAAGTCTTCAAATGCTTTAGCCCACAGAGACATTTCTTATTCAAACCACCACAATGTCAACATCGCTACAAACAAAAAAGAATAGCTATACAACTAAAGGATCCCATTTATTCTAGAGGCTTCTGGAAGGTTTCCCTCAGGAAACAGTATTTGGAGCAGAAAGAATTCGCAGAAGTTGGGCAGAAGAATAAAGAAGACAATTCATTGGATGAATTAGCAGATTCAAAATTCTTAAGGCAGGAAAGGGAATTAAAGAGAAGAACACGAGCCACTGTTGCAGAGGTCCCAGG
The DNA here is from genome assembly GCF_037038515.1 of Microtus pennsylvanicus. Taxonomy (NCBI): domain Eukaryota; kingdom Metazoa; phylum Chordata; class Mammalia; order Rodentia; family Cricetidae; genus Microtus; species Microtus pennsylvanicus. The sequence continues at coordinate 70,483,516 of NC_134583.1, read as the reverse complement.
CAGGGAACAAAGCCGCTGGTGATGAGGCTACAGTGGGCAAAGGTGGGACTAGGTAGCAGGAGGCTTGGCGCCTACAGCAGGTCTCCGGAGAGGAGGGAAAACACGCTTACTGCATTCCAACCCTTGGCCTGGTGTATGAAAAACAATGTCTCGACAAATGTTTACAAAAGGATTAATAATCCATGAGCAAATATAAAAATCCACCAGAGTTTTCAAGGCCATGCAGGGCCGAATTATAACCTCAGCTTGAAAAACAAAAGCAATTCAGAAAAACCAATACAGAGGCATTCACATGCTCACTCAATGAATATTTGCTTTAAGAAAAACAGCTCAGAACTTTTTTTTTAATCCAACGGCTCTTTTCATTTTATTTCACCCTTTCCCGGTAAGTCTAAGTAAGTAAGTGTTTAATAGTTTTGACAAATATACTAAATTCCCATTTTAATTCCACTTTGCCTAAACTATTCTTGTCCATCTACCATCCTTTTTATTTGTATATAAGGAACATTCTAGAACGACATCCATCAATTATTACGAAAGCTTCATTTCCAGGTGGTCAGATTTGTTAACGTTGCCTGTCATCTCTGTGTTATTGTCTGATTTTTTTATACGCATGATAACGACAAACGATTTTAACGGAACAGCAGAGCCACGTAGTTATTTTGCGGTGCTGAAAGAAAGGGGAATTCGTCTCGAGCATATCTAGTGCAGTCATAGAGACTTAAGCCTCTCACAGACATTCAGGAAGACATTTCCATACAAGAAGGCAAAATGACTAAACAGCATCAGGAAGAACAGCGAAGAGAGAATTGTAAGGAATCTTGCGTGTTCCTAAAAATCAGATTTTAAAAGCACACTGAGGAGCAGAGCTGGCTTTCCAGCTATGAGGTCCCACACTTGCCATCACAGAAGCAAGTATGGGGCTCAGGGGCCCAGGCCTTGGGTGGCAGCTGTCACATCCTGGGCTCTTTCCCTTCCTGAAACAAGATTGGCACACGCTCAATCTAAACAGACAACAATGAGTCCCGCCCTGTGACTGTCACACAAGAACACTGCTACCCAAGCGTGTGGGGTAAATAAGTGGCTTGAGGTGTGACAGGAATGAAGGAGCCAGCACCTTCGATAGCACGCCTCACATTTTCCGCCACACCACAGGTAAAATACAATCCCCGTGCCTATGGCATTTCTGTCCCACGTCTATTGCTGTCTCTGCAAAGAGGTATTTTTCCTATGACATCAGCAGTGTGGTAAGATTTTTATTTTCATTTCTTCAACACCTGTTGTGTACCTAAACGTTTTCAGAAGAATGACAAATCAGAGATAGAATATTACCTCTATTCTCCAAAATCTTCCAATCAAAAACCATTATTAAAATGTATTACCATACTATTGGTCAAAGGTCAGAAAACTCTAGAAGGAAATTCTACATGCTGTGGGAACTGTCATCTCAAAGGCAATTTACATAGAAATGAGATCCTAGGAGTTTGACCAAAAATACATTTATTAATAAGGAAAAAGTATACTGTGATAAAGTTTGTCAAAAAAAAAAACTACACAAAAATTCAGGATAGATGCAAATCTAAGAGACGCATTCAGAAAAGTACAAGTCCCTGGTCAGGGCTGGTCCAGGCTGAGCCATTGTTCGTGCCAGCATAACTGCTTATAATTCAATCTCTCTTTCAACGTTTCTGGTTCAGGGAGCCAACCTGCCCACACCATAAAGAGAAGCAGAATCGGCCCTACCTGTGAGTGGTAACACATTACCTCTCTGGGGTTTGAGAGATGAAAGGAACCTTGACATGAAACTGAACAGAGAAAATCTTTCTGACCAATGGGTCCACCTAGGTCAGCCTTGGTCACAGGTCCCTGAAATGTTAGGGGTTGCCTTGGTACCCCAAATCTAGCCTTTTGTAAGTGTGTGTGTGTGTGTGTGTGTGTGTGTTGTTCTGCTCAATTTCTGTCATTAAATGTGGTACTGTGTGACTGAAGAATATTCCCATGCAGGTATATAATGTACTTTAAGTATATTTTCCTGGAGAGGGAGGGGGAGAGGAGTGGGGGGAGGGGGAGAGGGTGGGAGGAGGAGGAGAAGGGTGGGAGGAGAGGGAGGGAAATGGGAGGCTGGGGGAGGGGGAAACTTGTTTTTTTTTCTCCTTTTCTCAATAAAAAAAAAGTATATTTTCCTTCACATACCACACTGTCCTCCCTTCTCATAGCCTTCTCTAGTCCCTTAGTTACTCTAGAAAAATTCACTTCAGCTTTCATTTCATATTAGATCATATTCACATGTATGATTTTGTGCATCTATATAAAAGTCTAGGACCCACAAATGAGAAAAAATGCCATGTTATTTGCCTTTTTGAGATTGACTTAATTCTCTTAACATGATTATGTCCAGTTATACCCATTTTCCTGCAGATGACATAATTCCATTCTTTCTTTATCCATGTGTATATATAGCACATCTTCTTTGTCCATTTCTCTTGACAGAGATTACAACCTTTCTCCAGTCAGAATGGCAGAATGGCAGCCATTAAGAAAACAAGCAATGAATGCCAGCAAGGAAGCAGACCAAAGGGACCTCCTCCACACTTCTGCATATTAATCCAACCACTACAGAAACTGGTGTGCAGGTTCCTTGGGAGACTAAAAGTAGACCCGGCTTATGACCCTTGCCTTTACCCGGATTGTAATCCAGCACCACAGAAATCCTTGCTCATTGCTGTTCAGCACAGCTAAGTCATGGGACCAGCCCATGACTTTAGATGACTCTCCTGTGGAGACCCGTCATTTTTACTTGCGTGTGGTTCCATTTTCCCAACTGCTTCAACACACTTTGTGAAATGAGCCAGTCTCTTCATATAGGGAAAAAAAATCACAAGTTTTAAAAATTCTCACCCCATAAAATTATTCCTGAAAAATCTTCACAGAAAACAGATTTATTTATTTAAAACTCATCCCAAGCTGCTCCTTCTTGGCACCTTTTTTTATGAAATGAATTAGAACTTATTAAGGCTGTTAGAATAATTGTCTTTCCACATACACAGCCTGAGGATTTGAAAGATAACCACACTAACATCCCTGTTCATGTTTATTCATAGTTTATGGTAATTTTGTAAAGTGAATATTAAACATAGCAAAAAATATATATTCTTTACCATGTTGATACCAAAATCTCTAATGGTTTCACACACAAAGAGAGAACCCACTGGTCTGGGTGGGACTAGAACCCAATGTGATATCTCTTTCAGACACAATAAATAACAGTCATTGCTTCGTGCCTGTGTTTTAACTCCTCATCCTCCAAAATAGAAACAAAATCATCAGGATAAATCTTTAAATTAAAAGAAAAAATATTCTATTGATTAAATTGATGCATTTGGTTTTGAATATACGGATAGTCTAATATTTTCCAAGCAAGCTCTCTTCTTGATAAAAAAAAAAAAGCCCTGAATTTAAAACATCTGCAGGTTTGAAGAACTAGAAACATGGCTAAATCCCAGGGACAGAGAGCAGAAAATGACATGAGAAAGTGTTTGTTGAGTGTGTGTGCAGGGATGGAGAGAAGGTTCAGCAGTTAAGAGTGAATACTGCTCTTGAAGAGGACCTGAGTTCAGTTCCCAGCATCCACACTGAGCCACTGACAGCTGCCTAATTGAAGCTCCAGGAAGATCTGGCTCCCTCTTCTGGCCTCCACGGGCACCTACACTCATGTGCACAGACAAACATGCATGCACATAAATTATGTAAAGTATGTGGTTCTTATGGTTGAAAAGCTTCATTTAGACCCAGTCAGTCATTCTTTTTTGGAACTCTGGAACTCTGTGGACTGAAAGACATTTAAACTTTCTTAAATGATATAAGAAATAGCTTCTATTTCTTTTTTTTTTTGATTGATTTTTTTTTCATATAGCTCTAGCTGACTGCAGGTCCTATTGATTCGGTCTTTCTTATTTGGGATTACAGTCAAGAACCATCACTTCTTCCTATTCTTCTGTTTCTCTCCCTCTCTGCAAAGACCCAGAGAAAGAGAGATTCTGACTCATTTCTCTATTGCAACCCCTCTGTGTGTGGAGGGGGGTTGTGTGTATGTGTACATGTGTCTGTATAATATGCATACGTGTGGAATGTGGTACATGTGGAGGTCAGAGGTTGACATTGTCAAATAATATCAGATGTCTTCCTCTATCATTCTCTGCCTTATTTTTTTTTTGAGACTGTTTGTTGATGAACCTAGAGTGCATTGATTGACTAGAATGACTCACCAGAGAACTCAGAGGCTCCCCCTACCTCCTAGTGCTGGGACTACAGGTGAGAGTCTCTACTACCCAGCTTTTCACATGAGTGCTGGGGATCCAATCTCAAGACCTCATAATCACACAGCAGCTATTCTGCTGACTGAGCCATCTCCCTGAGCCGGTGACTCCTTTCTTAAAAGCCCCTTTAAGGATTTGACCTTGAAATTATCTAAACTGCCCTTGGGAATTTCTCTTGTTGCCCCACAGAAGGGAAATGGGAACTGGACAGCAGGGGATAGTAACGCACACTGTTATCACAACACTCCGGATGCTGAGGCAGGAGGATCACGAGTCTGTGGCCAACTTGGACTACATATAAAGTTCCAGACCAGACTTGGGTGATACTTAGTGAGGGCCTCTCTCACTGGGCTTTATCTTAATGGTAGTGTTTTCATAGAAGGCTCAATGCCTGGGCTCAACCCCCAAACCCCTCTGATATATAGTAGACTAAGTAAGGTGCTTATAAGAAAAGGAGGGGATGAACTAGAGAGGGACAAAATGGGGATTCTGAGCAGGTATTCAGCTCCACCATGCAGGCATTCATCTGCCATCTGTGAAACCTTTAGGAAAATCTCCAAAACAGATTCCTTCTTCCTTCTGACTGGCAGATTGCCATTACTTCCAGGAGATCAAAAAATGTAAACCAATTCCTGAGTCTTGCTGTAAATAGTTACATCAGAAGCGCTTAGAGAATGATACAGGCATCACTGTTGTGTAAAGTGTGCCGCATGACTCCTTAAGATTCAAGGCCTGGGCTTTGCTGTAGAGGAGACAGATGAAAGACCCAACTCCATGGATGCTGGAGATGATGACGGGAAATATTAAGTCCAGAGTTCCAGGAAAGTGTTACTAAAGGTGATGATGGATTCTGTGGGAGGGACGAAGGATAGAGATGAGATGGGAAGGCTGCCAGGAAACAGATCGGCATCCCAGCTGCGTCTTGATAATTGTGCAGTCCATGACTGTGATGGCTGCTCTTGGCTGTCAACTTGACTACATCTGGAAGAAGCTAAAACCCAAGCTGCTGGGTACACCTGTGAGGGATTTTTCTTGATTGAATCATTTGAAGTGGGAAGACCTACCCTAAATCCAGATCTTTTGAGGTGGGGAGGACCACCTTTAATCTGGGCCACACCTTCTGGTGGCAGCCTCTATAAAGAACATGGGAGAAGGAAGCCTGCTCTCTGCCTGCTTGTTCTTGTTCTCGCTGGAAAGTCCATCCCTTCACTGATGTAGAGTCGACTTCTTTGAGAATCTGGTCTATACATAAGACCAGCTGAGACATCCAGTCTTGAGGACTGAACAACTACTGGATTCTTGACTTTCCATTGGCAGTCAGCTATTGTTGGACTACCTAAGTCAAGCCTGTAAGCCACTCAAATAAAATCCCTGTGTGTGTGTGTGTGTGTGTGTGTGTGTGTGTGTGTGTGTAGTGTGGATAGAAAGTTACAAAAGAAAAAGGAGCTAGAGACTGAGAAAGAGCATGACTCTACAGAGAGAAAATTTGTCTCTTAAAAGCCACTAGGCTGGTGGTTTCTCATTGCTCCTAAAAGACTTTAAAGTCTAATGGCTTTATGATATAAGGGACATAGACATAAATGCACTCAGATATCCATGTCTCTCAGCCACGCCATTCACTCTTACCTCTTGTGCAGTCCCAGCCCTCAGCACTAATAACGTTTGAAGCCTCTTACATGTCTTATCTCCAGAAGAGTGGAACACACTCAGCACGCTTCCATTAGCTTTCAAGAACCTCATTTGTTCAAGCGGTGCTTTAAAAAAAAAATGTTCTTTATTACCATCATCTGTTTGATTTCAGTTATTTCCCCAGAGGCAGAGTTCCTTTAACTGGAAATTCAGAACTAAGCTGAATTTCTCCATTTTGTAACACATTAATGACAGTATAGAATGTAGAACATGGTAAGACCCAGAGCTGGGAGACCAAGATCAAAGTCTTCCTCGCTATGCCAAGCATGGGGGCACATGCCTTTGATCACAACACTCAGGAGACAGAGGCGGGTGGATCTCTAAGATTTCAGGCCAGTCTTGTACACATAGTGAGTTCCAGGTCAGTTAAGGTGACATAGTGAGACCCTGTCTCAAAAAAAAATTTTTTCTTAATTTCCCTCGGTGTTGAGAAGTTGTCTGAGTGGGTAAAGTGCTTGCTACAGAAGCATGGGGCTACACCAGTTTGGATCCCCAGTATCTGCACAAAGAGCTGGGCATTGTGGCTCACACCTGCAGCCCAAGTGAATATCTGGAACTCACTGGCTAGCCTACCTAGTCTGTGACCTCCAGGTTCAGTGAGAAAGCCTGTTTCCACATATAAGGTGAGAATACTACCACACACACAAGGCTGACCTCTGACATCCAGAACCACATTCATATATGTAGGCAGAGGCCATTAGATCATTCCTTGCAGCCCAGACCCAAAATAACCACACGAAAACTGTATTCTTTAAATCAATGCTTGACCTATGAGCTCTAGTTTCTTATTGGCTAGCTCTTACATCCTAAACTAACCCATCTCCATTAATCTGTGTATCGCCACATGGCTGTGGCTTACCAGCAAGGTTCCATCTGGTGTCTGTCTCTGGTGGGGCTACATGGCTTCTCTCTGACTCTATCTTCTTTCTCCCAGCATTCAGTTTAGTCTTCCCCACCTAGCTCTATTCTACCCTATTACAGTCCAAGGTAGATTATTTATTAACCTATAAAAGCAACACATATACAGAAGAACTTCCCATACCATATATATATATATATATATATATATATATATATATATATATATATATATATATATATATATATGAGTGTGCACACACATGCACAAATACCTTCATACATATAATATATACATACATGTATAAATCTTTCTTTGGTTTCTGAAGGTGGGGAAATGTGGCTAATTGGAGCAGAGAAGCTATTTTGTCTCATACATTTGGCCTCTGTGGCTTTCTTTTACTTTAATACTGACTTCATGTCCTCTGACATGAGGACAAGTCTGTTTCCTGTCCAAGATCAAATGGCTTGAAAACGTTGATAGCCCCAGAATTTCTGTGCTCCAATTCATGGCCTCCCTATTCTGAGCATGACACTATCTAGGGGCACAAGCCCTTTCATACAAGGCTGTTTGTTTAGTTGATCAAGTTTCCTTTATCAAAACAAACCAAAAATCAGCAAACATTTCTGTTTTCTTGGATTGGGGGCCCTACGTATTCTAAGTGTTTACACTGCCAGTGATGACCACAAAGTAGGAACCATTATACAGCATTGGCCTCCCAGGGTGACCAGTCTGCACATACATGAGTTCCCCACTGCATGGCAGGCATTGCCTTTTACTTTTAGAGACAATGACTGAGCTGTGGCCCTCCTAGAAAGGCCAGAATAACAGAAAAAGTAAACTCCTGGGTACCAATTATTTATATGAATCTCTCTAGCACTTCAAAATCAATTAATTCCAGAAGAAAATGAATGTGATATCCCAGTCTTTCCCAGTCATTAAGCTCAGTCCCCTATGCACTAGATGGCATATTGTGACTTATAATAAGCAGTATATGTATTTTTTTGATATTTGCCCCAGTTTCTGGCAGGAAGCTCTAAAAGCCCTTTTAATTGCCCAAATGCTAAGTTTGATAGGAGAGGTTTTTATTCTCATATTTAGCTGTTGACCCTAGTTCCTGACAGAGAACTCCTAAGCTCTTAGGATTTCTTGGAGGACAAGTACATATTTTGTTGTTTTAATGATGTCACTTTTGGACTCTTTGATAGGGCTGGTCACCAGGAAGACCAGACATTCTCAGAAGCATGGGACTTTCAATCCCACCTCCCATCTTCCAGGAAAGGACTCTTGATGTGGGAAGGTCATTGGTTAATCAATAAAGAAACTTCTTGGCCTCATAGGTTAGAACATAGGTGGGTGGAGTAAACAGAATGCTGGGAGGAAGAGGAAGTGAGCTCAGATGCCATGCTCCCCTCTCCCAGGCAGATGCGATAGCTCTGCTCTCTGGGGCAGATGCAATGAAGCTCCAACCCAGGATGGATGTAGGCTAGAATATTCCCTGTAAGTGCACCTTGGGGTGCTACACACATTAATAGAAACGGGTAATCAAGATGTAAGAATTAGCCAGTAAGAAGCTAGAGCTAATGGGCCAGGCAGTGTTTAAATGAATACAATTTGTGTGTTGTTATTTTGGGGCATAAGCTAGCCAGGCGGCCAGGAGCCGGGCTATGGGAAGGCAGCTCCTTCAACAGAATGGTGCCCAACGTGGGACGCCAGATGAAGGCGAAGGCGTAGGTCACAATCTCACACCAGTTTGGAATTATGATTAATAGAATGGTTATTTATTTAAAAGGGAAAAAACTTACAGATCACTGTCCCAGACAACAGCCCTCTGCACAATCAGGAAAGGAGTCTAGTCGCCAGAAGCAGAGCAGGAAGTAAGAGAGAGAGGAGAGGGAAGTGGCTGCTCTTTTAAAGGGAGAGAGACCACACCCCAATGGGCTGGTATCTCAGCGGCTATTGGCTGGAGGAGCGGAAGAACCTCCCACAACAGACTCTGGTTACTAGTAGATCATTCTTATCCGAGAGAGTCTCCATAAAACTCCATCAACTATAGATTCTGAGCGCCTCTAGATTTCTTAATACACAGAGCTTCTGGGAGGGTACTCTCAACTACCAGAGGACATGGGCTCCACAGCCTGTTCTATCCCCTTATATAAAAACAGTTGATATAAGAATTCCAAACAGAGGACAGCTCACTATAAATCAGGAAGCCCTGACTTGTAGTCCCTCAGTCAGAAGTACAAGCACATCTTGGGGTTAGCATATGAAGAGGGGGAAATGAACATTCTGACATTGGAAAGCTAAAGAAACGGTTCAGAAGTTAAGAGAATCCACTGATCCTCCAGAGGATCCCAGCTGAGTTCCAACGGCTTGACAAAGGTTTTCACACATTGCTGTGTTGTGGAATATTCGTTGAAGATGTGTTACATTAGTTTGTGCTGTGGAACATTTGTTTAATGATGCAAAGATGTGTTGCATTCTTTAATGTTGCATTTGTTTAACTCCGTGAAGTTGTGTTACTGTGCCTGTCTAAAACACCTGATTGGTCTAATAAAGAGCTGAAGGGCCAATAGATAGGCAGGAGAAAGGGCAGATGGGGCTGCCAGGCAGGGAGAATAACTAGAAGGAGAAGGAAAGGAGGAAAGAAGGACACCAAGGGCCAGTTGCCCAGTTACACAGCCAGTCATGAAGTAAGAAGTAAAGAAAGATATATAAAGATAAAAGCCCAGAGGCAAAAGGTAGATGGGATAATTTAAGAAAAGCTGGCTAGAAACAAGTCAGGCTAAGGCCAGACATTCATAGCAAGAATAAGCCTCTGTGTATTTATTTGGGAGCTGGGTGATAGGGCCCCATAAGAGCAAAGAAAAAAAAACACACACACACACAGCTGTCAGGACCACTTCATCCCTCTGCCTTGAGTGACTCGGCCTTTGGACACTAAGAGCAAGCTCATCACAGGCTGAGTATGCCCAAGCTTTGACATCCTCATTCCATCAGCAGTCACAAGGACTTACGATACTATGAGTGGCATTTTGAAAATGCATGCTTCTCATTACAACCAACTTCTGTCTAAGAAAAAGGCTATTTTCCAAATCCGCAGCCTTGACAATATAAATAAACAAACAAACAAAAAACATGAACTTCATTTTTCATAAACCCTCAGTCCTGATGAATTCCTGATCTTCAGAAAGCCTTTACTGACGTCTGGTTAGAGGTGCCTACAACTCAAGCTTCTACCCTTAAGGGTTTCACACCACCTCCATTAGCTCCAAGTTCAGTGTGTTAAGAACATATCTGGGATTTTTCTTGGGGACCACTTAACTATCCAGGAGATACGTTATGACCAAAACACAGAGAGAAGATGACATCCCAATAGAATGTTTTCAACAAGCACCTGAAATAGGAGCAATTAAATGCAAGCCTAGTGAGCACACTGGAAATGAGGTCTCCTAATGGATCATAATTGTGATGATTTCTCCATCACTGTTCCATAACAGGCTCCTTCTTATGTCCTCAGGAACAAATAAAGCGCTTCTCGTGTGTGCAGTTTGTAGAATGTGCTTCAGAGCCATTAGCTCTTTGGCCAGGGACTATATTTATTTCTAGATAGATAGACACAGCCATTGTCATTTCGTGATGCCATTAGCTCGCTGAGATTCACACGGGCCATTTCTCCCCATATTGCCCTTTTGCTCTGTCTTTCCAATGTGTGTGCAAATCAGCATCTGCCGAGCCCTCGGCTTTCCTGGGTGAGGTTCTTATAGCTCAACAGAGCATCTGCATTATAAAACTGCACCTGAGAGCTAGACAGCTCCTTAGAAAGCCAGTTCTTCGGGTCTGTCTGCAACAAAATCATGAGCCACAAAGACTATGTCTTGCCCAACCCAGAAAGTCCAGTTAGCGAAAAAAACACAGCAAGAATGAAAACTTGAACTTCCCAGTTCAGGGCTCTTCGCTCCACACAGTGAGATGCCCTTGGATTTCAGTCTATTGCAAACAAATTACAAATAGTTAGAAAGCAGGGGCTCCTTTCAGGCTATTCAGTTACCCAATGATGATTTATGAGACTACATTAAACACACAGTTTTCAAAATCCCAAATAAACCTTCATTTACACACAGGGAGTAACTCCCTATGGCTCCTCCAAAGACCTGCTCTGCTCCTGCTTGCCCCCCTGGAGCAGGGGTGGAAAATGTATGTGAAATTCTGATGATGGAAAGCAAGAAGTCCTTGAGAGAAACCCAAATTTGAAACCTGAAGTTGCAAAATGTGGCTGGGCAGGGCCCTAAACTACAAATACATAAAAAAAACCCACAAACACCTCCCTTCCCCCTGCTTATTTCTACTCAGGTCTATGAGAGGCGGCTCACCAGATGGTAAGTGTGTGTCGCTGTGTGATATTTTTCCTGGGACAATGTGAACAGATGCCTAAATGTGCCAGATAGGTGCAGATAGGCACCCTGATTACAAGCCAAACCTACCCACTCCACCAAACATACCCCACCCCACGCCACCCCCGCCCCCCCCAAAAAAAACGATTCTACACAAGTCTGTCTTAGTAAACTGGAGAGTCTGAGATTACAGGCAGAAGAATGGGTGAAGGGTTTCTTTTAGGATCCGGCTACTAAAAGGCAATTGCATCACAAAAAAAAAAAAAAAAAACACCCCAGCATGGGCGAGGCCTCAAAAGCTGCAATCCCTGAGTCCACTGTACTGCTCCCAGGCAGCTGGGCCAGTTAGGGAGTCTCTTGCGGCTAGCAAAGGTGACTTCCCATTTGACCTTGGAGAGTAAGGAGCAGAAGTCTTGTGATTCTTACCTGGTTCCATTTTCCTTATTTTCCTAGTCTTACAATCGTTCCTCCAGTGGGGAATGCTGCAGTTCTGAGGAAATCACATACAATAGTATCTATTCGAATCCTTGATACAATAAAAACAAAACCCTCCCTATTGTTATTTGCAACCAGTAAGAATGGTCAGTTAACGATTATCAGAAGCCAACCTAAAATTAAACAGAGCAGTTTTGGCTGTGGTCTGCAGATAGAAAATGTCCCCATTCCTGTGAGACTGCTTAGCTGCGACACCTTCTCTGTTGGTAAAGCCCACCTCAGATGCTCACACCCAGAGGGACTGCATTTCCGGCCTGCTTCCTGTGTCCGTGGCTGTGTTAGTGAACCTAGTCAGTGATCAATTGGTTCCAAGAAGCCAATTCCTGCTGCAGCAGCTTCAGGGAAGGGGCTGTCCACAGAGGGGACTTTGGCCAGCGTCACCAGTGTTAGTGGAAAGCTGAGCCACACAAACACCCCCGATCAAGCACCCTAACCCTCTGTGCACACCAACCCCAAAGCCTGTTTCTGCCAACATCATAGCTTATTCCTGAGGGTTTTCTCTCACTCCCTCGAAGGCAAAGCAGATATGCTGTGAATTTGATCCTTCCTTCACCAATGTCTGGAGCCAGTGACCCATGGGAGTTGGTAAGTGTCCTACTAGCTCTCGGTGGGAAAAGCAATACGGGGTGTCCTTTGCTCTGTCTCAAAATTGCTCAGCTGGATGGAGCCTGGGTTGCCCATGATAGGGCTTCAGTTGGCTGTCATGTTCTTCCCATCCCCTTCTGAAGCTCCTGTGACCAGCGACTAAGTAAACTCCTGTACTCTGGGGTCTGCACTGGGGGAGATCCTATCGTCCTCTCTCAGCAGGGATGCTAGAAGACAAGGACAGGACCTCTCCAAGACCCCAGTTAGGATACTCTGGCAGACCTCATACTACCTTCCCTTGTTTGCACACCTGCCTCCCCAGTAGACGGTCCACTCCTGAATGGAAAGGGTGATTTCTTCTGCGTCTTCTAGATGCCAGGGTTCCCAGCATAAGGCTTTATATACAGTAGCCCCACACTGTTTGTTAGACAGCAAATTGGATGAAATCTGCTAACTGAGCCTTTCGCCCCAAACACATGCCGTTAGATGAAACCACACCCAGACAGTCCCTTGACTTAATCACCATAGCCCAAGAGTCCCCGGTTCATCAGTGAGCTTTTGAGAAGCCTGCTGTGTAATCTTCATTGGCAAATGGCATCTGCACACTAGAACACAGTAAGAACTACAGCGGGATTAGCACAGCCCGCTAAATCTGGCAGACTTTTAGTGGAAAATTACCCGCAAAGCATGGTTGCACTTCAGCCCCATCAAGAATGTGTGACTTTTGCCGGACTCCAGTGAACTGGTGATTAAACAGAGAACGTGGAAATATATATACTCATTCACATAAAACTGTATAGATAGATAATTATCACTCTACTTCCCAGCTCACGGTATGGTAAGGCAAATTTGCCAAGAGATCTGCATCTCAGGGATGCCTGTCCTATCGCCCATATGCAGCTGAGCAGTGAATTGGCTGAGCAGACACCATTGCAGGGTCTAAGTGCAAAACACTGGACAGCGCTGGACAAGCTGCTGCAGGGAAGTCTTGGCCTCATACCCTGGGCTTAATCATTTATTTTAAATAATTGTGGGTGAATTATGAATGAAAATAACCTTATTTGCAGCTGGGCTTCATCTTCACATGGACACATCAAGAGGGCCACATTCAGAGGGAAACTTGTACACATGCACACTCAGATGCATGCACACACACACACACACACACACACACATGAGGAGTTAGACCCATGAGCATTTCTAACTAGCATAAAAGGCATAGGAGGCAGTGCATAAATCTTGAGAGTCGGTTCTAATCTGGCTCCATCCTTGGCAGCCTCAGGCTCCCCATCTGTAAAATGAGGATTCTTAGACAACACCTACGACACCAGTGTGAACAAGACAATGGCATGACACCTCTGGAACATAGCCATGTACACAGCAAGCATCAGCAGAAAGGATGGAAGTCTCTACATAGTCCAATAGGAGGGTAGGGGACTCAGTTCTTTTCCCTCATTTTTATGCCATTGCCATAGGTACGGCCAGAGGTCTGGATAGGTATTGTTACAGTGACAGCAGCCATACATATTTCTCACCCTTGGGACAATAATTCTTTACTAAAAAATTCACTGAGTAAGCTGGTTGGACTCCTTAGACTTGTGGCCTGAGCCTTCTGAAGACAGACAGCAGATCCTCCGCTGCAACCTCGCTCCTGGACCCCTGCTCACAGCTGCTGTGACCTTGCAGATGAGAGCAAGCTGCAAACGACTCTGAATTACAACTTTGCTTTTGTGTAGTGTCTTCCTGCCTCCTGGCACAGAGACTAGGCCAGGCTGGGTCAAGTGGTATAGAACTCCGTATCCCAATTTCTGACAGCCCATAAGGGTCTGAAACTACCTTCTTTCTCAGAATCTCAAGGGAACTGAGGCGGTGCAGGGCTTTGGTTCCCTCATAGTAGCCTGTGGCCATGGTGCCGTTTCTCTCCTGATAGTTTGGGAACTGAAGCATCTCCCCCTTCAATACCTCATTATGCTGCCTAGGGTCTGACACTCTATCTCTCCTAATATTCTGGAAATTGAAGGAATACGTCCCTTCAGCGCTCATCATGGCTGCCTATGGCTATAACACATCTCGTCCAATGCTCTCCCACTTCCAGGTTCATCAAGGCTCTCTATGGTCATGAGCCTCTCAGCCTCTAATAAAGCACTTCTGGATGATAATTCACTATTGTCCTTCCCTCCAAAGCTCTCTCTAACAGTTAATATACTGTCTTGCATGATGCTGAAGACTATCTACCCATGTTGACTCCTGGTCTTCACTACTTACATCTCCATGACAAAATCCCGTGCAATGGCACGATGGTCAGGACATTTGGACTTTATTTAAAACCAGGGGTCTTAGCGCTGGTCTCTTAATTAAAATCTAGTTCTCTCATTTCCATGGTGTCCTTCATGTGTGTGACCTGACAGCTCAGAGGCTGGCATTGTATCCAGGGACACAGTGGCCTGCCAGGCACCAGGTACATGGAGGGGATGTCTTTCTGCTCAAAGAGGAAATAAAAGTGCACAACAGTAAATCACAAAGCTTTTAGTACAAGGGACAGAAACATAGGATTTTAAGAATAGTAGCAAGCATATACAAATACAATCACAAATCATTTTAGTATATATGACTCCATATATATGTTGGTTAATTTTGTCAGCTCAACACAAACTGAGTCACCAGGGAAGAGGGACCCTCAATTGAGGAATTGCCTTTATCAGATTGGCCTGTGGGCGTATCTTCAGGCATTTTCTTGATTAATGATTGATATGAAAGCGTCCAGACAAGTGTGGGCAATACAACCCCTGAGCAGGCGGTCCTGGTTTATATAAGAAGGCAGATGAGCAAGACACAGGGAGCAAGCCAGTAAGCTTCATCCTCCATGGCCTCTGCATCAGCTCCTGCCTCCAGGAATCTGCTTGAGTTCTTACCCTGACTTCCCTCAGTGATGTCACTGGGATCAGGACATATATGCCAAACAAACCTTTGTCCTTCCCAAGTTGTTTTTGGTCATGGTGCTTACTTACCACAGCCATAGGAGATGAACTAGAACAATATAGTTATATATCTGTTCATATATACCGCCAGTCTTGGCACCTGAGAGTGGTTGGTCCCAGGACTCCCCCCCACCCCACCCCCAGTTACCCGAATCTCTGGGTGTTCAAGTTACATGGAATGCTTTATCTTATTAACTCCAGCCTCTCATAGCATCCAATGCAATTAAATTCTTTGAAAATAAGTTGTACTGTGTTGTTTGGGGAACAAGGACAAGGAAGAAAAGACTATTCAGGCTTAGCATGGGTATAATTATTTCTGAATTATGTTCTCTCCATGGCTGGTGGAGTTCTGGGATATGGCATCCAAAGATACAAAAGGGAAACTATTCTTATTTTTGTGGCTTTGAATAAATAAATGTTGTTCTACATACGGTGTTTGCATGAGATGGTTTAAATCATTTCTAATCTCAGGAAAGCCATCTTTTAGATGCTCTGCCGTGATGCTACGGAAAAAGTCATTTTTGGCGATAGGCAATTTTAAATTCAGAAGCTGCCTAAGACAGCTTTGTGAACAAACCATTTCTTCAGTCATTACGGTCACAAAAACATTTTGTAAAAACTCTTTTTCTCCTCCACAGCGGATGGCCCATAATTTTCCAGAGAACAAGTGTAAATCCCATGGCATCTCTAAGTTGTTAGCGTTCAGTCTCCATTGTCCGAGACAGAGGCGGGGAGGTTAAGCTCCCCTCAGCTGAAAATCCCTTCCAAGCGCCAGAGCTGGAGTCCAGAAGTTACCCTAAGGTCCTCTCTTCCAATCTCCCCTTCTCTCTAGTCTACATTATGAGGTCACTTTGGTGGTGACAGAAAGGCCATGGGATAGAACCTAGCCACCCCACAGCACAGCTACCCCTGTGAGCCTCCAGCCCCATGTACAATCATCACCCATGAGCCTCAGCATTTTCAGGTATAGATCCCATCCTGCTGGGCCCAGGTCTCTTTTCTCCATCTCCAGGGCCACGTCTCCACTGTCCTTCCCTAAAACACCTCCTTATCATCCTGTGTGGGCTCCTAAGTTCCGTCCACCCCTCTGCAGGTACAGGGCTCAGAAATGAAGAGACAGTCTAAGTGCAATAGAACAGAACTACAGCCTCCCTTGTCAGCCTTGCTCCCATTCACCCATAGTCGGCCAAATGGCTACCAATATGTGTTCCCGTGCTAATCCCCAGAACCTGGGAATGTAAGCTTGTTTGGGAAAAACCAACAGTCCATGCAGATCCAATTAAACTAAGGATATACGGATTGTGAGATGAAGAGATCGCCCTAGATATCTGAGCGGGCCTAGAATGTCATTGTTGTATGAGAGACAAAGACACGGAAAAGAGATGGTGACGTGATGACAGCAGCAGAGATAGAATAAGGCAGCCACGACGTACTTGGAACCTCCAGAAACCAGAACTCTTCCCTAGAGTCTAAGGGTCGAATACATACCTTGATTTAAGCCCAGTGAAGCTGACTTAATACTTGGTCAACATGAGGCAATGGATTTCTTTCTTTCTCTCTCTTTTTTTCTTCCTTCCTTCCTTCCTTCCTTCCTTCCTTCCTTCCTTCCTTCTTTCCTTCCTTCCTTCCTTTCTGTCTGTCTGTCTGTCTTTCTTTTTTTTTTTGAGATGGGGTTTCTTTGTTTAATAGCCCTGGCTGTCCTGAAATTCACTCTGTAGCTCAAGCTGGTCTCGAACTCAGAGATCTGCCAGTCTCTTCCTCCCGAGTGCTAGAATTAGAGGCATGCACCACCATTGCCTGAGGGTTCCTGCTTCTTTAAGTGACACATCTGTGGTGACCTGTTACAGTAGACTGTTCACCAATGGTGATGGGGAATTTGTTGGTTTTCTCTCCAATATCCTTCTCTCCACGAGAAAGAGCTTCCTGCAGAATGGAATGGAGCAGTTAGCTGAGAGCAAACTTGGTCTCTTGGATTCCTAAGGTCACAATGTGGACAGAGGCTTCCTGGAAGGTTGAGACTGACCGACTGTGTGATGTCGAGTGCATCCTTCTACCTTTCCCACTCAATTTTCCACTTTGCAGAATGGGCAAACCTCCCAAGTCTTCTCAGGTCGTCCTGTAACGCTCCTTAGCTTTCCACCCTGCTATCAGCTGCTTCATGGACTCTGCAGGCATGTCACCAGGATGTCACCTCCAAGGGCCTCAGGGAGATGCGATTGTCGGGACCTAGTCATGCTGAAACGGCAGCCAGGACAGATCTTAGCAGGATTCATCTGCAGTTACTAACACCTCCATGCCTTGTCCTATGCACAGTAGGGTAGCGCTTTCCAAGACACCAACTCTTGGGGTTTGTTTCTCACAACTATTTACCGTGAAGATCTTCATCTTTATAAATGAAAACAAAATCTAAAGATGCAAATGGGTTATTGAACACAAACATGAAGGCTTCCTCATGGCATCTCTTTAGGAAACTGAGGCCCTACCACAAGTCCCAAATGTTCCCTCCATGTCATCCCACAGCTTTAAATGCTCCTGGGATTATCAACTCCTTTAATTGTCCTAAATCAGCTCCTATACTAATGACTCAAATAATGACTCTCAGAACTCAGATTTCTTATTCTCCACACTGAAATGCTTCTAAAAGGCCAGATTTTTTATATAGTAAGTGGATTGAAAAACTATCTTAATGATGGGGGAGAGTCTTTTGTTTTGTGTTAATTTTATTGGTTAAATAAAGAGACTGCCTTGATGGAGTTGAAGAATGGTTAGTTATAGTTTTCCTTAGTTATCATAAAAGATAAAATAGATATAAATATTGTAACTGTAATTTTTGCTTGATAACTGTTGTTATATGTAATCTTCCTATGTTAAAGTGAAAGACTTTCTTTTTTGTTTAAATAGAAAAAGGGGAAATGATGGGGGAGAGTCTTCTGTTTTGTGTTAATTTCATTGGTTAAATAAAGAGACTGCCTTGGCCCTGATAGGACAGAAAATTAGGTAGGCAGAGTAGACAGGACAAAATGCTAGGATTAAAAAGCTGAGTCAGTCAGTCGCCATGATTCTCCTCTCCGAGACAGACGCAGGTTAGGATCTTACCGGTAAGCTACCACCTTGTGGTGGTACACAGATTATTAGAAATAGGTTAATCTAGATGTGAGAGCTAGCCAGTAAGAGGTTAGAGCTAATGGTGTTTAAAAGAATACAGTTTCCATGTAATTATTTCGGGGCATAAGCTAGCTGGCGGCCAGGAGCCAGGCAGCAGGAACGCAGCCCACAGCTCCTTCAACATCTTAACATATGCCTATAATCCCAGCACTTGGTAGACAGGTCCAAATGGATCTTGTATTTAAGGCCAGTCTGAGCCAGATGTGCTATATGTGTTAGCTAACCTTTCACCTAAATGATACGAGAGAGAGCAAAGCAAATGCAGAATTATAATTTTCCCAAGTTTACATTCCATTTTAATTTCTTTCAAAAATGTAAAGAAATGCTACTGCTTGAATAATAGCTGATATAATTATCAAATCACTAATAAACAGCCACGGGATAAATGCATTATTTCAGTCAAAATTACTCAAATAAAATTTTCCTTTAATATAATTGATGTCATTACAGACCTATAGACAGACAGACAGACACAGTTTCAATACTATTTCTGCTGCCAGAGACCTGTCAGCTTTTGCAGAAGGTGCAGCAGAATGTGTCAGAAAACAGTAGCACGGACAAAGGCACCGTGATGTCTTGGTTACTTTTCATATTTACTATGACAAAATGCCCAACCAAAGCAGCTCAAGGATGAAGGGATTTATTTTGGCTCATGGTCAAGGGTGCATCTTGTTGGGGAGGTCAGGTGACAGGAACTTATAAAGGGTTTGGCCATACTGTAGCCACAGTCAGCAAGCAGAGAGCAGTGAATGCTAGGGCCCAGCTCTTGTTATCCTTTACCACAGCTCGGAACCCAGCCTACTGAAGGGCATCACCCACATTTAGGGTTGGCCTTCCCACTTCAATTAACTCAACCTAGAAAGCCCCTCCCAGACAAGCCCAGAGGCTTGTCTCCTTGGTGATTCAAGACTCTGTCAAGCTGACAGTATTATACACCATCATCATACACAAGAACCAATGACAGAGGGTTTTTCTCCTCCAGGAGGTCAGGGACATGGAGGGTGAAAACCGAGAATGCCTGAATGAATAGATCAAGGAGAGAGGAGGTGGGAGAATGCTGTACCAGGTTAGGGAGAAAGAGGAAGTCACCTAAGGAAAGACGTCACAATAGTGTGGAAAAATGGCAAAACATTTGCTTGGATCAGAGGACTGAGGTAGAGAAGAAGTTTAAAAATTCAAGTTTCAGCAGCAAAATGAAGATGCTTGCTAACGAGCCAGGATTGGATAGATCCCTTCAGGGAGCTGGAGGACGACAGAGATGGCTGTACAAAGAATGGCATGACTCAGAAAGACCAGTGTTGTCATATTGTACAGAATGCGGGCGAGCTGGCAGGGGGTTGTAAGATGGAGAAACAGCATAAACTCACCACAACCAGCCATCACACCAAAGGAGGAGAGGGAGGGGAAACGTAGGAGATTCTCTAAAGAAGAGTGGCCTGGCTTCAGGAGCCAATCAGGTGAGG
Source organism: Microtus pennsylvanicus (assembly GCF_037038515.1). Taxonomy (NCBI): domain Eukaryota; kingdom Metazoa; phylum Chordata; class Mammalia; order Rodentia; family Cricetidae; genus Microtus; species Microtus pennsylvanicus. The sequence continues at coordinate 70,463,572 of NC_134583.1, read as the reverse complement.
AGACAGAGAGAGAATACGTTATAATACAACACAATATGCCAAGGCCCAAGTGCACTGGGGTCATTAATAAAAAGCAATGCAATTTCAAGAGCATAAAATATGATGACTGTAGATTTTAGATGTGGTGAATAAATTGAAAACATAGCTCAGCACATATCTGTAATCCCAGCATAGCACTCACTAGACCGGGGCAAATGGATCTGGAGTTCCCGGCCAGCCTAGCCACACAGCAAGAGGCTGGAGCAGGGGTAGTGGAGGGGGCTGTCTTTCTGGTTCCCTCCAAGTCCACACTTTTGTAGGTTTTTAGACTCCTGAGAACCCACTTTGCAGTGGTCAGAGATTGGTTACCCAATGAGAGGACTTCTAAAGCAACCTGACTATGTGAAAAAGAAAATTGACGTGGCAGTCTGAACAGAAAGAGGAAAGATTAGTTTAAAGGAAGGATTTGGTTTCCAGGGACCAGAATGTAACTGAAAAGAATTTGAGTTATAGCAATACCAGACTTGAAGAGAAGCCCTCCCTTCTAAAGCTAGAAGCTACCCAAGGCTGAAATCCCTTCCTCCTAAAGCTGAGTCTCCACCTTACCCAAGGCTGAGGTCCCCACCTCATTCAAGGCTGCGGTTTCACCTTACCCAAGGCTGAAGTCCAACTTCTGGAAAGAGTATAGTTATGGCTTACTGGATCGTAGATAGACAATGTTCACTCATTCCCATAGACCCAGACCCAAAATGAAACTGTATTAATTGCAACACTGCTTGGCCAATGACTCTAGCATATTCCTAGCTAGTTCTTACATCTTAAATTAATCCATTTCTATTATTCTATATATTATCACGAGACTCGTGGTTTACTGGCAAGATTCCGGAGCATCTGTCTCCTTTGACAGCTACTTGGCGTCTCTTTCAATTCCACCTACTCTCTCTGTATATCTTTTCCAGCCTGGCTACATTCTGTTAAGCCATTGGCTGAAAGTAGCTTTTTTATTAATCAGTGGCAATAAAACATATTCATAGCACACAGAGGGGAATCCCACATTACTGGATGGCAAAGAAGGCATTGCCAGGAATTTTTAGAGGAGGTGTATTGGCTTCCCACTGTTCTAACAAATTCCTGAGATATTCAATCCATGAGGAAAAGTTTACTGGGCTCCTGATTTTAGAGATCTCAGCCCGTGGTTGTTCAGCCCCATTGTCTTTGGGCCAGTGTCAAGGCAGAACCTCATGGAAGAAGTGTATGGTGGATCAAGTTGTTCACCTCATGGCAGCCAGGAAGCAAGAAAAAAGAAGAAAGACACTGGTGTTCCACAAACCATTTCAAGAGCATATCTTCAGGGAACCAACTTCCTCCCTCTAGGTTCCAACTCAAAGCTTCCAAACTTCTCAAATATATGTAGGAATTGTGACTAATTCTTTAAAAAAAAAAGGAGCCCCTGAAAAACTATTGTAACAGTATCAGAATTCTAAAATGGCTGGCTACATACTATATTAAATTTAATAACCTTCCTACATAAAACATGAAATATATAACATAAAGTTACCCCTTCGCTATAGCAAGAAAGAGAATGAAAGGACACAAAACATCTGTGCAAGGATGGGTTTCAGCGGCATTAGACTGACTGAGGGAAAGCATGCATGCAAAAATTTATTTCCAAGTTTTCTTTAAGTTACAGGAACCATATTATTAAAAAGGATGTCTCAGTAAAGGCGGGGGGGGGAAAGGCATAGAAAAGGCTCCATCAAAGAACGCAAAGCACATGAATTACTGGAAACAGAAGGCAAACAAAACCAACTCACCAAAATCCACTCATAGAGGAAAAAAATCTGTCCAGGGAGCCAAAACATATTGGCTTCTGAAACAGGAAATGGCTTCTTCGACAAGGCAGCTCCAAGGGGCTCTGGGCTAGAGACACCTACCAGCCACTAACAAGCACATTTAAGAAGTAAAGTTTTACAGATACATATAAAAATCATCTGTGTATACATGACATAAAGAACTGAGGCTGTCCAGGGAGATGAAGGGGACTAATGAAAGGTGAAGGGAACACTCCAATTCCCTGACAGACTGATCTATAGCCGCCCAGGGTGGACAGTGAGACGGCTCTGAAGGAAGGGAATTGCCTCTTGAAGAGAGTGCCTAAGAGAGGCAGTGAAGACCTCGGAGTAAATATGGAAGTGATTTAGTGCCAACAGAGTTACCAAGGGGACCGTAAGGAGAAACAACACTGTCGTAGAAGCATCCACACCCTCACTCTAGTAATAACTGATCCCCACACAGAGCCCACTCTCAGCATCTAACCCTACCCCATCCAGACCCTAGCACAATGCCAACCCAAACCAATCCCCACACAAGCTTCCAACCATCCCCATTCTAACTTCCACCCTCAACCAATCCCCATAAAAGCTGTCTTAGAGTTTTTATTGCTCTGAAGAGACACCATGATCATGGCAACTCATAAGGAAAACATTTAACTGGGGTGGCTGGCTTTCAGTTTCAGAGGTTCAGTCCATTGTCATCATGGCAGGGAGCACGGCAGCGTGTAGGCAGACATGGTGCTGGCTACATCTTGATCAGAAGGCAACAGGAAAAGGTCTGTGACACTGGGTGAAGCTTGAACAGAAGAGACCTCAAAGCCTGCCCCCACAGTAACACACTTCCTGCAACAAGGCCACATACCCCAACAGTGCCACGCCCTAGAAGCTGAGGGGGGGGCTCGATTACATTCAAACAATCACACAAGCCTCTACCACCAACCAATTCCTACATGAATCTCCAACCCTACCGACTACCCACGCAAACCTCCACCACCAATCTATCTAAGCATAAATCTACCTAGGACCAATCTCCCAGCCACACAAACTCTCCCCAGAGCATGTAAGACTTCCATCTTTAGTTGTCATGAGGAACCCACCCTACTCTTCTGTCATAGTCAGGTATCCCAAAGCAAAACACTTTAGATAACAATCAGTGAAGCACAATTAGAGAGGTTACAAACCCATCCATCACCATTGCTGTGTAGCAATTTCCTCTAAGTTGAAACATTCCACCCTAGAGGAGGCTCTATTCAGGAAGCAAACAACTCCCAAGTCTCAGTAAGTCCCTGAAACTTAAAATATCTATCATAAAATAAGTTCTTCCTCAAGATTATATGAGCAGTAAGGACTACTGAGGAGTGGGGATTCTCCTACCAAGCTTACTACACATGCTGTAGAGAGTTCCAGATTACAGTTTACCTGAGGCATCACTCAAGCTGGGGTAAGCTTTTGGTGATACAGCTACCTTTGAGTGCCCCATGGTTCTGTAAGTAACTCATTTATGCTGATGTAAGTAACTCCAGTAAACCCACTGGTTCACCAAGTTGGACTTGGATAGAACTGCTTCTGTGATTTGTCCTCGGTACCTACATGGGTTAAGTAAACATTCATTTATTTCACTCTGGGAAAGTTCCCACACAATACCCACTCAGGAACTTCTCCTGATGGAGAAGCTGAACAAGGGAAACTTAAAAGCAATTGCACCCACAGCTATGCACAGAATTCTCAAGTTTTAAAACTCTGGTGATCATTCTCCCCAAGAGTTTTAAGGAAAATCAATGGATGGAAGAGGAACCCCAGGACAGGCAGACAAGAAAGACCAGGCAAGGACAGAGAACACTTTAAACAAATCTCAATACTCTGAGAGGATAGAGCAGCAACAACATTCCTAATACACTGATACTGAGGGGAGAGAACAGGATGGGAGCAGGGACCAGAGCACCTCAGAAGCCACAGTGTAAATGGCTCAACGTTCCCAGTGAAATGACTCAACTCCAGTTCTACAATAACACCCAACTTTCTCCTTTTTATAAGACAGTGTGCAATTTTCAGTGAAGCAAGAGAATAAAGCACAACCACATAAGCATATATTTATTCATCTCAATACAAACAGGTGGGGTCATACTGGTATCATCTACAATGTAACTCAGCAAAACATCATATCAGTTAATGGTATATTAATCACTAAATATATAATCTACCTGTGAATGCAATCATAGAGAATTCTTATGTCTCTGGGGGGAAGACTGCTAACTTTCTATATTCTTCTTTTAAGTCACTGGGGGAATTAGTATGCACACTCATTGTGACCTCCAGTTCCTTATCCCTGGACAACTGGATGATGAAGCGCCACGGATAAAGTGCCAGAAGCCTCCCCACTCACCAGGATGAGAGCCACAAGCTGAAGCCGGTGGAGTGGGGAGCCAGGACTTTCCTAGCTTCTGGTGACTTTGTGGAACCGCTGTGCCAGGTCTCCTGGTAAAGAGAACCACCCTGTTGAAGCCTTGGCTTTGAGGGGTTTGCTACTGGAGACAAAAACAGTTTCTAAGTCATAAAACACATAATTACATAGCTTTGAAATATGTAATTCTGGAACCAGGATATGTGTCCAACAACAGAGGAATGGATAAAGAAGATATGGTGTACACAAGCGAATGTCTTCCCACCATGAAGAAGAATAAAGTTATGTCATTTGCAGGAAAATGGATGTAGCCAGAGGTAATTATAGGAAGTAAATTAATTCACCCTAAGAAAAAGATTATGTTTTATATCTTCTGTGACTCCCAGAATTTTATACATACACACAAAAAAATCATGTATGTCTAGGACATAAAAGAAATGAAACTGTCCAGAGGGAGGAAGAAGACTAATAGGGAAGGGGGGATATAGCAGGTATGGGGGGAATATACTCAACATATAATATAAATTTGCATGAAAACCTAAAAATGAGTAAATTAAAAACAGAAAACAAATATAAAAGCAACACATAAAGCATATTTGTCAGAGGAAAACAAAGAGAATCTGATTAATCAATAATCAGTATGCCTGCCCCTAAAATCAACTGACCTTCAACATTACAGTTAGGGGTAGGTTATCAGAGTATATAACAGTAGCAAGACCCAGTTCCATGCTGTGGGAAACAGAATTTAAAATTTTTAAATGTACACAAATGAGAAATAAGATGGAAAAAGACCATGCAAACATGAGCATAAGAATCAGCCACCGTCAGCAAGGAACAGTACAGAGAAATGGAGAGTCATTCCAGCACAACAAGGCGGCTCATCCATCAGCCTAATTCTAAGGGTGGCATACCTACCAACAAGCAGAACTGAAGGGAGAGAGAGACAAATCCACAACCAAGACTAGAGATTTTGCCATTTCTTTCCCAGTAATTGGGGGGAAAGTGGACAGAAAATCAGTAAGGATATAGAAGACTTGAATAGCTTCAGCTGAGAACTCAATACCACTGACATTTACAGATCATCTACCCGGCGTCTACAGCTTGAATTCCTTTCCGGTGTATACACAGGGGTCATCAATATGGACTTTATTACCAGTTAAAAATCAACTGTGAAAGCAAGTGAAACAGGAGATGATGTTGAAGGCTCCATGCAAGTGACAAGTTAGACTGAGCAGACTTCCATGGAGCACATCCAGCAAACGGGAACAGAGCTCTCTTGTCAATCCAAATCAGCAGCACCAAAACTAGACACTGTGGTGGGCGCCATGGCTCGGCAGCCAAAAGCCTTGCAAGCCTGTCCACCCACATTCAATGCTCCATATTCATACTGGGGGCAGAAAACCTACTTTAAGAGTTGTCCTCTGACCTCCACAAGCCTGCTGTAGCATGTGCATGTCCCCATACACAACGGCGAAGACAAAGCAAAATAATTTGAAACACAAAATGAACAATGCACCTGGCGACAGAGGCACTTTCAAAACGTCCTCCAGGAAGCCCTACCTCATGCCCTGTGTAGGCTTCTCCCTTTGTGTGTGGAACTCACTGACTCCCCGTCTAGAATATGGGATAAGCTAGATGTAATGGTGTGTAGCCAGGCCATACAAAACTGTGTTTCTCTCTCCCTTCCTCAGTAGTTCCCTCCTTTTCAATCTCTCATCCCTCTTCCTAGGAGGGCAGAGCTGCCATATTGTTGGCTTGTTTGTTTGTTTTGCCCCACCCTGACAGACGCCATATTTGGAATCTCTCAGTAGACCGCAGCGGAGCCTGCTTCTCTCTAGTCCCTGTTAAGCCCACCTAGGCCAGGAATCTTACAAAACCTGTGGAAAACTCATGAGAATCTTTAGCCCAAACTACTCATCTATACTGCCTTGAGGTTTCTGACCCTCAGAACTTCTTCTGAAAAACAAATGCTACCTGAAGCTACTAAACCTTGGGGGTAATAGTGCTATGACCATGAGATCATGAGTAATTATAGCCATAAAATGAAATAAATTTTAAAAAAACACTCAAATTCCCCAAACCACAAAGCTATGCAATAGATATTAATGACCAAAATAATAATAACAATAATAAAATAGAAAGAAATCTTTCATTCCTTTCAATTAACTCTTGGTTACAGAAGCAAATAAACTGAAACTATAAACTACTGATAAATGGATAAAGATTAAAACACCATATTAAAGCCTGTGACATGGGCCGGAATTAATGAAGGAAAACTTTCTAGCTTAAACAAAGTTGGTGCGAGAAATGGGGACTGAATGAAAGGAAATGCATTAATTAAGTAGTGGACAAACTGCATAGAAAGGACTACATAATAAACCTAAAGGGATCAAGCAATAAAAACAGTAATCAAGGGCTTTAAATAATGGACTTAGTAAAAGCAAAATATATTTTTCAAGAAGAGCCCCTAATGAGAAATACTTGGGACATTTCTAACGTCTAACTGGTGGGGGAGGGAGAATATAAATGAACCTCAGAAACAAAAAGGGGCATTTCTCTGTATAAAGGAATTCATTTGGATCTTTTGGTTTTGTTTGCGTTTAATTTTTTACATTATATATTTGTTGGGTTTTGCTGCCTGGGCAGCCAGCCCCCAGCAGCATACAGCTTAAAGAATCCATGGAGTTGGCATTACTATGACTTTTTAATACCTGAGGGAGTTAGAGAAAAAGACACTCACACAATCTCCTGATGCTTTTTCTTTCTAATTTTTTTCAGACCTTTTCTTTATTCTTCTTTTGCATTCTCTACTTTTTATTTTCCTGGTTATTTCCTTCTCTCATTCTTGATGCTTTCCTTCTAACCCATTTTAACTCTATCTTTATTCTTCCCCTTACAACTTACATACTCCAGAAAAATTCTTTCAGGAAGTGTAAAAAATCCAATGTGGTTACATTGTGTTCTTCAAGTGCATGGTTATAATGAATACAAGTAAGAATATGTTTCTCTTCTCCCCTACATGAGCAATCATTTTACGTATTACAGGTGGAAAAAGAATTATCCCAAGAACCCACGTACATTCATACCCAAGCAACTTGTTACAGATTAACCATGTGGGCAAGCAAGATATTGTGTCTTTCCCTGGCAGGTTTCAGTTTTTCAGTTACAGAGAAAGAACCAATTACTTTACTGCTTATCTTGAAAGGTAATCCTTATAAGGAGTCTTGAAAGAATCACAAACCTAAACTTTTATATATGAAAAAGAATCAGTCAGCTATACTTTAAATCTTTAGAGTACACACCCACTTATCAATAGTTCTTTATGTCTGGAGACTGAGGGCAAAAACAGGGACAAGGAATTGTCACTTTTGGTCATCAACCAATCCTAGCAAGGAAAGTGTGTCAGTTTTGTTCCCGTTCCTGACCTTAAAGAGTTCCCCACTCAACTCTTTGCCTTTCTAAAACTTTGGATTGTCTTCTGGGGAATTTCACCTCAAAGCTATTTGACAAAAACATCTTAGTCTAACTTTATTTTCAAAGCTTTGTTTCAGCTGTGATCCACTCCAAACTCTGTGAACATATCTCCCAACATTAAGATTAAAAAAAATTTAAGTTAACTGGGCTACTGGGACCCAGTTGCTTTTCTTAATCATTACCCTAAGCCACAGTCTATACAGCTCTTCAATAGAAACTCATGTGTCCTGGCTGTGTGATACTTTCTTGTTTATATTTTATCATAAAAATTCTATTAAAACTAACATTATTATCATCATCAATTAGACAGTACAGCTTAGGAAGAAATCATCTTCATAATGATCCACAGGTAAAACTGTCCAGTCTAATGGGATGTTTCCATGAGATAAACACACTACATTACAGGCAGTGGGGATCTCCCCATACCCCTTCACACCATGCCAGATACCAGAGACGAATAACAGTAGCAAACATGTAAAGGCACAACAGAAGCAAAGACATTCCCAGGTCTGTGGCCTCTGGGGTCTTGTCTATCTGACATTCACCCATCAGGGAGTTTCCTCCTGGTGGGCTGACTCCTTGAACTTCACTTGACACCCGTTGCTCCTCTGATAGTTACCAGTAGCTGGGGAGTGGCACGACGTTTATGTGGAAGTCAGGGCGACTTGAGGGAGTCAGTTCTCTCCTCACCATGAGGGTCCTGAACTCTGGCTGTCTGGCTGAATTCTCAGGGAGTGCCTTTACCCATCCGCTGTGGTGATTTGAATGAGAACAACCTCCTTAGCATCCTGTATTCAAATATTTGGTCCCCAGGATTAGGGGGTGTGGCCTTGTTGGAGAAGGTTTCAAAATTCCATGGCAGGCTCAACCCTACAGATCAGATGTGAGCTCTCAGCTACAGCTCCAGAACCAGGCCTGCCTGCCACCATGATGGTCATGGGTTCACCCTCTGAAACTGTAAGCAAGCCCCCAACTAAATGTTTCTCCTATAGGTTTCCTTGGTCATAATGTTTCGTTATGGCAACAGAACAGTAATTAAGACACCAGGCCAGCACAGTGTGGGGTTTTTGTTTTGTTTTGTTTTTTTAAATAGGGTGCCTCACGCATCCTAGGCTGGTCTTGAACTCCCTACACAGCCAGCAATGACCTTGCACTTTTGCTCCTCCAGCTTCTACCTCCCAGGATTTCAAGCATGGACCACCTGTAATCTGTGCCACATTTCTGTGGCGCTAAGGATTGAACCCAAGGCTTCAGGCATGCTAGGTTGGCACTTTACCAACTGAGTTCCATCCTCAACCTTCAAATTTCTTTTTAAGGAGATATATTTAATCCTTGCTGGCCTCAGTCTCAAAATTCTGCCTCAGCCTCCTGGGTGCTAGGATTACAGAGGTCCAACACTATGTCTTTAAGTTATTGTTAAGATCTTATATAACCATATACCCCCAAGAAGGAAAATCTAATTAAAATAATTTTCTCACCCTGGCTATAGAGCTTTCTGTGGGACTCAAAATGCTGTATCTGTGCTGAACACTGACTAAATGAAACCACAACACCAAGCCATGAACTTTGACTGACACAGTGGAGAACGGGCTTCTATTTCATTTCATCTCCATTCAGTTTAAATAGCTCCCCTGGCTAGTAACAGTGATGCTAGACAATGCTGCTTTAGAAAAAAGAAATGCAGAAAGCTAAAACAAGTTCAAAAATTTAGCTCCTAAAAACATGGAAGAATTTGAAAGTAGTACAAGATACACTCTAAAATTTACTGTAGCCTTAGAAGTTTCAACAGGTAACTTCTGCCAAAACTTCTTAAGCAAAAAACTGTAAGTTAGCAGAGTATACAAAAAGATGCAAGGAAAATTGATTTCTTCTATGTGAACTCTGCTACTGAATTCCAATAAGAAAGTGTGTATATTACATGAACATATATACATGTCTGGACATGGACATGCACACCTTCACAGCTGTACACACGAATATATGCACATATACTGCTATACATGTGTTCATATACACACTCAACTATAGACACAGACATGGGCGTATGCGTATACAGGTGTACACAGTTCATACGCACCTACATTCCATTGTATATACATGCATGGATGTGCACCTATATGTACACACAAATGTATGTGTGTACATGGCACGTGCACACTCAATTGTCCACATGCACATGTGTATGCATGCATATACTCAGCTACATATATGTGCTTCTGTACATAAACACGTATACAACTGTACTCACATACATGTGTTCATACACACATTAGCTGTACAGACATACATGTACAGATGTACACACATCTGCACACAGGGACTGTAGTAAGATACAATAATAAGAGCATCTGAGTGACTCAGGGGCCAGAAGTCAGCAAACCTAGTTGACCAAAAACCAAATCCAGCCTTTCCTCCTTCTCATGTGGTCTACAGCTGAGGTGTCTGTCCTTTTCAGCAGTTAGGAACTAGGTTCTTCTACAGTCTTGATATTTCTTGATGAAGGCAAAACAGCATGTGTGTACAACATCCACAAAACTCCATTCCCTTCTCACTATGGCATTGTGTGCTGTGAACATGTCGAAACAAAAACAGAGAAGTACCGACACATTCCTGAGGTCACACAGAACCTTTTGCAGAGGACTGAGACTGGAACCTAGACCGTCTGCTCGGGGGTATGCCATGGAATCTTTAAATAACAACGCAGGCATGCGCAGAGCTGGGGGAGCATGGAGGAGTGGAGGCCAAGGGGAGCAAGAGAAAGCCTGAGGGACAAGGAATGCATGCTGCAGCTCTGCATGGCAGGTGTTCTGTGACCTCTCCCTTTCTCACTGTGACCCCACGAGGTCTGGATTGATCTGCCTCTCAGATACAACTCAAAGTGGATGTTTAGGGCTCAGCAAGATGGGGCAGTGGAGAGGTTCGCTTGCATGCAGGCCCGACAACCTGAGTTTAATCCCCAGGTCCCCAGATCCCACAAGGTGGAAGGAGAGAACCATTCCTGAGAGCTGTCCTCTGACCTCCTGGGTTCATAGCAACTGTGTTCTCTCTCTCTGTGCGTGTCTCTCTCTCTCTGTCTCTTTCACACACACACACACACACACACACACACACATACACACATTAATAACATTTTAAGATGTATATGCATAATAACTTTTCAAGCACTGATTATATCTAATTATATAATGGTTTTAGCAGCACTAGTGATACTAAGTAAAAATTAGGGGAAAATAATGTAAAGTCTCAGGATAGATCAGCATGAGTAAAAAAATAAACTTTCTAATTGGTTGTATTGTAGAGACATGAGCTTTGAAGTCCAGTTTAGTAATTGTTTGGATTGGAAAGATGGCTCAGCAGTTAAGAGCACCGACTGCTCTTCCAGTGGACCTAGGATCAATTCCCGGAACCCAAAAGGCAGCTCCCAACTGTCTGTATCTCCAGATCCAGGGGATCTGAAACCCTCACACATACATGCAGGCAAAACACAAATACACATAAAATAAAGATAAATAAAGTTTTAAAAAAAGTAATTGTTTCCCCTTCCCTGGCAAAAACCAAAAACAACAAAACAAAACAAAACAAAATCACTATTTTTCCCCCTCACCCTCTGTTCATGTAAACCGGGTATGAAACTGAACATAAGCAGCAAGACCGATCATCACTGTGCAGATGAAGGCCAAAAAGTTGCTATCTGTCAGGGCCAGCTCATCCGTACTTCAGACTTGGCAGGCTCATACAGAACATCTGGAATACAAAGATCAAAATCACACTGTGTCTTAGATTTCACCAATAAAAGAAATGAGCAGTTTTCATTATTATCTGCATATACATACACCAAGTTCTTTTATTTCTTAACCTTCAAGGCAATTTTGCCTCCAAAAATCCATTTATTGGACATATTGAAGTCCCCGTAGTGTTTAAAAATGTTAACATCTGTTCGTTATGTGTGAGGGGGAGGGCATGATGCACCTGTGTGGAGACTTCTGAGAGCCCCTTTGCCCACTGAGTCCTCTCCCTGGCCTCTGTAATGACTTAAAATAAAATAAATTATCAACATTTTGATTACATTGATGAAAACTGAGCTGAAGATTGTAAACTAATTTCCTAGAACAAAACAGCTGCCATCAAAAGTTTTTAATTGAAAATAGATTATTCTCGCTATATTCCAACCACAGTTTCTCCTCCCAGTTCCCCCACTGATCTCCCCTCTCCCCCAGATCCATTCCTTCTCTGTTTCCTCTTTAGAAAAGAGCAGGCATGAGGGAACATTCATAACAAAGGAAGGTGGGGTGTGCAAAGTGATGTGACTGTAGTCATAGCAACACAAGCAGCAGGGAATGTTGATGACTGTTGGGCAGCTAACATGGGCCACACACAGGCAATGCTAGACCCTGTAGGAAGTCATAAGTTCACACAACACTATTACACAGTAGCCGTGAATTGGATACTCCTGTAAAAGGTCAACCAAAGGTCTGAGGGGCCGTCTGCACTGGAGGACAACACTCACATTACAAGCTAAATAAATCTTGCGTGGCACCTATATTCCTGAGCTCTGTGTTAAGTTAACCGAGCTTCCAACTCTGAGACCAGAATTCTGTCATCGTCACACCTAACACCATCAACTCAGGGAAATTCCATTTGGGTCACCCCACAGTTCAGCCCACCCCAGCAAAGTGCCGCTGCTTTTTGCCTGGGGACCCAAAGAGTTACAAGCCGAAATTTCAATGTTCTCCGCACCCCTTGTTTGCTGAGAGCGGAGCTGAAATGCGAACTGCATCCTGGGGCTGAAGCAGATGTTTGGTCTTCCTGAGTGGGCTGGCATAAACACAGACATCTGAGTTCTCACCTCCCCAAAACACCAGCCCACCATGATTTCACAACTAGGCTGAGTCAAACCAAATGACGGTAACACATCCTCCATCCCCCTCCTCCTTCCTCATCTCCCAACCAAGGGTAATGTCCATCAGAACCCCAGCCTGCAATCCTGCCCAAGCCAGGATTCAAGCGAGCATAGAATCTTGAAGACATCTTCATGGGAGATAATAGCATGCCCTCTGGAGCAGACAGTACATTGAGTGGGTTATTGGCCAGCAACAAGCTTCAAGTCAGAACTGGGGGAAACACTCGGGAATCAGGCTCTGCCAGCTACCACCCCCTCACACCCACTGGCGATTACTGATGCAGCCCATCCTGGTGGCAAACGGCTCAATTAGCAATCAGTTCTGCTGGTTCACCTCACTGAGAGAGAACTTGATTTCCCTGAAAGTGTAATACAGTTGATAATTTTTAAACTCTCTGAAAGGCCCCATGGAATAATTAAAGAATATGAGAAAAGAAATAGAAAATATCATGATGGATGGCAATGGACCAACCCTGAACAACAAACGGCAAGAAAGGCATGCATGTAGCAGATGCAGATTTAGACACTTTAGATTACCCCAGCAATGCAGACCAAAGGCTAATGCCATCCTTGGGCTTCTAAGGAGAAGGGGGCATTTTGAAACTGAAAATCAGAGCTCCATCAAAGCACAGCCTGTTTTGTGGCACCTACTGATTTATGACTTGGTGGTTTGACATTGCGACATCTGGACCATCTCACACAGTCCAAGGTAGGTACCAATCCGGGAGATGAGTGGTCGAAGGACACTGAGCTTATTAACGACAGCTACAAAGCGGCATTAATTTGCAAAGTAAAAATGGCACTTGATGTAAAAGCCCAAGACAGCCTTGCATGAGCATTAATGAGGTTGGGGAAGGGCTGGCCTGCATGATAATGCAGGGAGCTACTGGCTCTAATACAGAAGAGCTAATGCCAGGCCGGGGGAACAAGAGCAGCTTCCTGGATGGGCAACAGTATTGTAATACCCAATCCAACTTTTATCATCGCCATATGCCACAGTGTGCACCTACCACACGCCTGGTACTGTGCCAAGCGTGGAGGAGGCAAGATGAGGAAAAACAGACGTGGCCCTAGTCTTCATGGCACATAGAGCCCCCAGAGCGCTGCCTCAGCAGAAGGGTAAAGGGCAGATCACTTAGGATTTGCAAGCCTTGTTGTCATAATCATTCAGTTCCGACACAATAATACACAAAAGTGCCGTCGACTAGAGGTAGATAAATGTGGCTGTGTTTCAAGAAAACTCTATTTAGAAAAACTGGGTGGCGACTGTCTTTGTCACAATGGTAGTTTGCTGAGCCACAGGCAGAACACTACTGTGAATGATGACCAGCAACTTCAGTTGTCACAGGACTGCGTCTCAAGTCTACCAGGTCAACTGGGCCTGGCAGTAGTACAGGCTTACAGTTTTGGCTGCTTGGGAGGCTGAGGCAGAAGGATCACACTTTCAAGGCCTGTGTAGGTCATAGAGTGAGTTCAACGCCAGCTAGACAACTTAATGAGAACAGCCCCCATATCAAAATACAAGATGGAGAGGGCTAACCAGGGCTCTAGTTCAATGGCAGAGCCTTTGCCTAGCATGTGCAAAGCTCTGCATTCAGTCCCTGGCACTGGAGGGGAAATGTAGACGAGGCCAACCTGTGATGAGCGCTAAGAAGAAAACTGGAAGACAGCTAGAGAGTGGACAGCAAGAGGGGCTGATTCAGCTGAGCTGGCAGGGAATGCTGGGGCTGGCAGAAGAGGCAACAGGAAGTAATAGAGAAGGGGACATTCCAGGCTATGCCATCTCTCTGCTGCTGCAAACAGCAACCCCCAAACAGCACAAGTGTGTTCGCTCACAGCTCTATCTAACATCAAAACATTGCAAGGCCAAAATCTGGGCATCTGCTGCCTGCATGCAAGGGAGCCCCTGGGGGGAGAGGGGAGATAACTTGGAACATTGGCAGAACCCAGTGCTGTGCTTATAGGACTGAATTTCTCAACACCTCAATGGGTGTTAGCCAAAGACCTCACTCAAGACCACCTCTGTCTGCCGATGGTCACGTCAGAGGGGCAGCAGGTGGCAATTGACTCCAGGGGATCAGCCCACCAGAAAGCAAAGCTCTGGTGAGTGACTCTTGGATAGGCGAGGCCCTGGGGGCTTCAGCCCTAGAGTGTCTCTTGCTATTGCTGTGTTTTGGCTTGTTTGCCGCTGCCATTTTTCTCTGGTATCTGGCATGGGGGTGAGAGGGTATCGGGAGATCCCTTACTGCGCTTAACTTTGGAACTATCCCATTCTACTGGGCCTTTTTACCTGTGGATTATTATGAAGATGATTTCCTCCTAAGCGGTACTGTTGAACTAAAGCAATGATTTTATATAATAGTCGAGTCAGTTTAAATGGAATTTCGATGATTGATGGTTTTTAATAAACATAATAAGGGATTCTGATAGAGGTTAGTTTAGTGGGAAAATTAACATAGTTAAAGGTAGGATCCATCCCTCACACGACGCCTCCCTCTTAGACCAGTGATGGGGCTTTCATCCTGCTTGCCTCTCAAATTTGACTTCTACTGCATCTCCAGCTGGACAAAGCCCTCAGCTATTGTGACACAGGACTGAATGGGTGTTACTCGGACAGTCAAGCTGTGGTCACTATTTTACATCTATAGCATGAAGGACATCTGCACGTGGAACATAGTGGGGTTAGAGTGTGGAGGACATCTCTGGGGACCCCAGGGAACAGCACTGCATAAGCCTTTGGTGCCGGGGACCACTGCAGACTACTTCAGCAGAGCACTGGGCTTGAATCAGGGATGTCTGGAAGACGAAATGAGTACACGAACTCAGGATTCTGATGCAAGCTGACAGGCTTCTTCTTCTTCTTCTTCTTCTTCTTCTTCTTCTTCTTCTTCTTCTTCTTCTTCTTCTTCTTCTTCTTCTTCTTCTTCTTCTTCCTCCTCCTCCTCCTCCTCCTCCTCCTCCTCCTCCTCCTCCTCCTGCCCTGAGCTTCAAACCTCAGTCTTTTATTTTACACACGTAAAATGATTATGTTTTTCTTGTCACAGGTTAATCATTTTCTGGGAGAAGCAGTTCACAAGAAGTATAAAGATTCTTTGAAATCAGAACATCATCATTCATCATGACGTTTCCCCAGTTCTCAAGCCGCATGCCAGCCACTATATTCTTAATCCTTAGCTGAGTTAATCATAAAACAACTTCTGAGGCTTTCACCTCAGAGGCTAACTACCCGCAGTCTACAGGAGCGTAGTTCAGTGGGTTTCACTCCATTGTTGGACCTTTCCCATCACTGTTCCTCACAATTCCAGTTTTGATTTATAAGGCCATAGGCAGCCAGCCCTAAAGCCCGAGGTTCTCAGAAACTTTATTCATCATAGCCAAGTTCTTTTATGCTTCAGTTTAACTCTTTTGCCCAGTTTTATAGTCAGACAAAGAACAATTTCTGCATTTTTTTTCCAAATTTCTCCACTTCTTTCATCAGTCAGGTTTTTCCCCATAACCTGCTTTACAGCTTGGATGCCTGCCTGCTCTACCAGATCAGGAAGACTCGTATTATCATACAGCATGTTCATATTTTCAGAAGCTACTGGTGTGGATGAAGAAAAATAACAAGAGGAACAAGTGCACTAGTAGAATTGCTATAACCAGAATTGTCTGTAACATTACCAAACGCATATGCAGACGCCATAGAAGCGGCCCTCGGGGCACGTAGGAGTTTTCTCCTTGGCCCTCGAGTAAAAAAAAATGCTCCTTTCGCTGCCACTGGGTTGCCTGGAGGGAATTGCTTCCTGCATCTCAGGAACCACACGTGGAGGGGGGACTATGTTTTGCCGTCTCTGGCACTCCAGAAGTCAAATACAGAAGAGGCCAACCGAACAGAAGAGACAAAAAAGCACCAGGCAGAGTCAAAAAGGCTGAAGTGCCCATGAGGAGAACACACAGAAGTGCACACAAAGAGTGCACGAGAGAAGCTGAGATTTTGTTTTGAGAAAGTGTGAAAGGCTTACAGCGTTCATGCTGCCGCAGCAAGTCCCATGGAAAGCCGGAAAGCCAGTGAGCAGAGGGTAAATATGATCTTGTTTGCACTTCCTTAACGATGAGGTATCAAATAAAGAATGGATTTGGAGGGGCAAGGGGTGCGGGACCAAGTAGGTGGCAGCTGCCAGAGTGGAGGCCTGAGCTGGTGGGAGGAGTGGAGTCAGAGGGCGGAGACCTGAGATGTTTGCAGAGGAACCTCGATGGTGTGTGTGCGGGTGATGAGGAAGAGAAGGTGCAAAGAGAACAGAGGAAGGCAGAGTGGGGGTTTAAGATTCTGCCTGTGCTCTGTATTATTGCAGAGGAAACCAGAGTTCTGAGCTGTAACTCAGCACGTCTGTAACTCCAGCACTGCCACGGCCCCAGAAGTCCCTGGGCCAGCTAGTCTGGAGAATGCAGTGTTGCACAAGGAAGCCTGCCTCAATCAGGTGGAAGGCGAGAATCAAGACTCACTCACCCTTCTATGACCTCCACACACTCACCGTGGCCTGCACAAACTCACGCTCAGAGGAGCTTAATGGCCTGAAACATTGTTAGAGTATTTCAGGCAACTCCGTAAATACCTAGCTAGTCAATGCGCATGGAGAAAGATTTTTTTTTGGCTCCAGGTTGTAGAGGAGTCCATCCAAGATGGAGCATGTGACAGAATCCAGTTGCTCCTCTCACATCCAAAGAATAAAAGACAAAGGAAGAGGGAGGAGATGGAATTCCACTGTGGCTTTCAAGGGTGTGGCTCTGGTGAGGCAGCCAACCGAGGATATCTCATCTCTTTAAAGGGGCTACCGTTTTCCAAAACGCCACGCTTGGAGTACACATTAACCAAATCAAACTTGGGGGACATTTAAGATTCAAAGTACAGTGCACACTCAGGTTTTAAGAGCAAGTGCAGATCTGCACGCTGTCTCCTTGGCCGGCTGTGGCGAGACACGAGACAGGACATTTCTGATAATAACGAGCAAACCTAGGTATGGCCTTGGAGGCAGACTTGAGTAGGAAGCATTTCAGGATGGGACTGTCACTGCCTGCCTGACCACTGCCAATCTGATCATCTAACCATCTCCTTCAGCATGAATTCCTGACTGAAGAGACAGTCCTGCATTAAAGAGAAGCTCTGAGGCTTCTGTGAGGTGTCTGCTCCCCATGGACCGGTGGCGGACTAACTAAAGCAGAATTCATTACCAGTGCCCGCTGGGAAGGTCTGTGCTTGGCTCCCCTCAGGATGCCCCGAGGCGGATCAAAGAGACCCAGTGTGATGCTGCACAAGCCCTAGCGTGCAGAAGTGTCCCTGTGGACAACCCAGTTGTTTTTATGCTTCCTCAGAATGACTTGCTCTCCCTCCTTGCCTCCCCCTGAAAATGTGGCTGTTCAAGTCTCAAAAACCTTTTTTAAAAATCCCAAGAACCAGACTGCATGGCTTTGAATCCAACTTTACAACCATAGGCAACTCCTTTAGCCCCTCTATACCTTAGATGTCTCATCTATAACATAGAGCTGGGAAGTTGAGCACTGTGGACGTGACAGGGTTATAGAGGATCCTTTAGTTAAAAGGCGGTAACTCCTGGGGACTAGGGAGATAGCGCAACCGATAAAGGGTTTGCTGAACAAGCATGAGGACCGGATTTGATCCCCAGAAATTACCTGAGAAAGTTGGGCATGGTAACCTGCAATCCCAGCATGTGGAGATAGAGACAGATCAACAAGGCTTGCTTACCAGTTAGCCTTGGGTATCTGTGAGTTCAGGTCAAAGTGAGAGATTCCATCTCAAAACACGAGTCAGAGAGTGACTAAGAATAGCATCCATGGTTGACAAGTGCACACATGCAAGTATGTTTGCACATACACACATGCACACACAGGCATATGTATACACACACATGCACACACTCATACATGTGCATATATGCAGACTCACAAGTACACACACATGCACACGCACTGACTCTTCAGATGTCCAGTGGGTCACTTAAAAACAGGATAAAAAAATTGGTTGTGCATTTGCGTACATTGTCACGAGCAGATTGTCATCTGCCCGCTTTTGAAATGTCCTATCCCTAAATCAACAGTGAGAAGCCTCCAGACATTACCCTAAACTTGGAAGCCTGCCTAGCTCACTCTCTCCTCTCTCCAAACACCCACACATGCATGCCCTCACACACATGTACATGTACATATACACATACGCATTAAAAAAAAGATGGTCCTGATATAAGCCTTGCCAGGTCAGGGTGGCTGTACATCTGCCATGTAGTCAATCGTTTCCTTTTCCTTCTGTGGGAAAAGAAATTGATAAGTAAAATAGGACCCACGGGAACTAAAAACTGCTCTAACCCCACATCTGTGAAATGATCTCTGAATCAGGTGTTTGGCAATGAACTGGTCAAAGTGTGAAGTATACCCCATTTGCTGAGTACCCTTAGTACTTCCTCAGGTGCCCCGGGTAGTGCAATAAAAAGCATAAATTCTAGACTAAGGCATGTGGCTCAAAGCTCCCAGCCACTGTGCTTCTGGTTGTGAGGTACACCCAAGTCCTCTCAGACCCAGCTACCTCCTCTATGAAGCGCCATGTTTCTTCCCTAGGAAATATCTGCAAGGAACCCGTCGCCTCATGCAGAAGCAGTGGCGGCCTGCTACATCTGCGGTAAAACATAGCATAATCTAACACCCGACCAACCTGGTGCTGAAGAAAGATTTACTGAACCCCAAACCAAGTCAAAACTACAGCACTGATGCTGATTCACTGACATGTCAGATGGTATCAAGATCTAAGGAAAGGCACTTGCCACCTTTGAAACGCCCCACACTGGTCTCTTAGAAGTTACAGCCAGGCTTCTCTTTGTAAAGACAGCGACGGGTGCATCCAAGGGGACTTTGCTGGGGGCGTGTGGTGATACACATTATCCTGCCTCTGACTGACATTACAAAGACTTTCAACAGCCTCTCAAAGGCACAAAAGGATTATCCATCTGTCCTTCAAGTTCTCTTTAATATAGATCATGCGAACATTATTTAGCCCTGTTGCTTCAGGCCCAAATACTGGGTTTTCTTTTTAGGTTTATGCCTCAGGTTGGTCCCTATCTGGTCACTTTGTTCTCTGATTTAAAAACAAAAAACAAATGGCTCAGTTTCAATCCAGGAAACAGTTTTATGGGTTTCAATTCAAGAGGAAAAGCAACATAGCTTTGTTACAGTAGTCCGTGTTTTTAAGTCTTAGGAACTGTCTGTGATCACAGTCTACAAAACAGAGTTCATGACCGTGCTGACCTCTTTGCGGGGGATCTTACTAGATACTAAATCATCTCCAAGCCTTCATATCTTCTGGGATACTCCACACACTGCCTGTATTTGTTCTTTAAGCCACAAGCCTCTCACATTTGTCCCCTGGCCATAGCCCCTGTAAAGCCACACTTCAATCTGTTTTGTGCCTATGAGCCTACATAGTGGCTCTCACTTTTGACAAGTTCATAGAATATAGAATACACTCATTCCTTGTGATGGTCAATTTCAACTGTCAGCCTGACTGCGTCAAAAACACCTAGGGTGGGGCTGGAGAGATTGCTCAGGGTCCAAAGTACTTGCTGCTCTTGCAGAGAATCAGAGTTCAGTTTCCAGCACCCACATAGGGCAGCTTACAACTACCTGTTGTAAGAGGATCTGAACCCCTTTTCTGGCCTCTACAAATACCTGAACACATGTGCATGCACGTACATATAGACACACACACAACACACACGCACACACACACACACTTTTAGGAAGAGGAATGAGGAGAGAGAGAGAAGAAGAAGAAGAAGAAGAAGAAGAAGAAGAAGAAGAAGAAGAAGAAGAAGAAGAAGAAGAAGAAGAAGAAGAAGAAGAAGAAGAAGAAGAAGAAGAAGAAGAAGAAGAGGAAGAAGAAGAGGAGGGGGAGGGGGAGGGGGAGGGGGGAGGGGGGAGGGGGAGGGGGAGGGGGAGGGGGAGGGGGAGGGGGAGGAGGAGGAGGAGGAGGAGGAGGAGGAGGAGGAGAGGGAAGAAGGAGATGATGATGATGAAGATGACAATGACAACAACAATGCTGCTGCTGCTGCTGCTGCTGCTGCTGATGATGATGATGATGATGATGATGATGATGATGATGGGAACAATTAGCACGTGTTCAAACTTCTCTGTTCTTTACGTGCAGTTTTATAAGTGAAAACACTGGGCAACAGTCAACTCTTCATTTTTGATGAGGGAGATGCAACCTGGGGGGTTACATTTCTTTTTAGTTCAGAGTTGTAAACTGCAGGTCAGTCCGTTTACCACCTTGGAGGAGAACAAGAAGGCTCGGGTAGTGGTGATTGCCCATTAGGCTGGCAGTTTTCCTGTCTGTTCTGCATTGAAAGATGGGGGTCCCCTACTGCATCACTGAGGAAAAGGCCAGGCCAGGGTAGCTGGTCCCTAGGAGGGCCTGCACTGCTGCTGCATTCACACAGGTTGACTTGGAAGACAAGGGTGCTCTGGCTGAGCTGGTGGAAGTTATCAGGGCCTATCAGGACAGATATAGTGAGATCTGACGCTGCTGGGGTGGCAGTATCCTGGGTCCTCCATCTGTGGCTCTAATTGACAAGCTGGAAAAAGCAAAAGCCAAAGAACTTTCCATTAAACTGGGCTACAGGTACACTGCTATGCTTTCTGTACACAGTTACATAATAATCCCCCTCCAAAAAAAATGGAAAGAAAGAAAAAGAACCATCTAAAGCAGTGGTTCTCAACCTGTGGGTTATAACCCTTTGGGGTCAAACAACCATTTCACAGGGGTCACCTAAGACCATCTGCTCTTTGGACTGGAGAGGAGGAGGAAGGATGGGGGGAGGGGGAGGGAAATGGGAGAAGGGGAGGAGGTGGAAATTTTTAAGTAAAAATTTTAAAAAAGAAAACACAGATATTTACATCAGTAAGCCACCTGAAGAAGCATTCTGAAGTAACATGGTATTCTCCCCAGCAGGGATTGGAAGAGAAAAGGGGCAGATAGAGATCGCAGACCCTTGCTGGCCTCTTGGGCCTTATCTGGTGGTACACTGGAGCTAGCTTGCACTAGCTGAGAAGAGATGACTTAAAATTTCAGGAATTCTGTAAATTTCTTGTCAAACAGTCATTTTAAACTGTTTCCTAAACTTGAGATTGAGTGAATTATAGAAAACCAACAGGAACACTCCCAAGCCATTGCTCTTATTAGTTCATGACTTTGCAGAGGCTTCTTCCTGAGGGTCTTTACATTGTACAGTATAACATCAGAATGGAGGAAATACTAAATAACGCTGTGCTCCTGGGAGTGTCCACCCAACTCCGTCAGTAATGTCATTTTGGTGGCTTGAAATCAGCCATCATGAAACGAGAGCCATTAGGGAAGTCAGCCGATGGTTTTCTGGATTGTAACTCAGCTTAAGAGCCTGCCAAGCATGCACAAGGCCTGGGGTCCACCCCCACTCCTACCCTAGTATTGCAAACATATGTGTTAACCCAGAGTTAATATCTTAAGTGCTAGGGATATGGCTCAGTGGAGGAGCACTTTCCCAGCATGTACAGATGCTCTGGGTTCTAGGCTCCACCCCTGAGCTATAAACACAAGAAAAAAGAGCGAAAGCAAGAAAGTGAGGGAAAGAAATTACCAGAGAACACAAATGAAGGCCTCACATCTCTTCACCAGGAGACTTTCTTTTCTCGCTCACTTGCTTGCTGGTTGACTTGCTTGCTTGCTTGCTTGCTTTTCTAAGATCTGGTTCTAACGCACCCCTCCTGGGCACAGTTCTGAAGAGTTGCCCAGCATAAGGCTCTCTCTATTCCGACACAGGGGCATAGCTCCTAGAATGATGATGAGCCAAGAAAAGATTCTGTGAACCAGAGTCAAGGAGAAATCTTCAGAGATGGGGAAACACGCACGCTAGAGAGAATGCATCTCTTCCCCCTTGAGATCACAAGATGAGAAGTTTCTGCAGAACTTAGAGTTGCTAGCAAGCTTCATATAGAGGCAGTAGAGGCATGAAGAGGGAGAGGAAGAGGAGAGGGGAAGGAAGGAGAAGGGGGGAGAGGAAGAGGGGTTACAGTTTCTAACTAAATTGTGTGCCTTCTAGCCATACCTGAGACTAGTCCGAATCTTGGAGTTTCCACGCACATAAGTGAAAAATGATCACTGGGTTTTGTGAAACTAATTCAGGCAGCCAGCTCTGACCTACACATCTGGGTTTGTTCTTAGGGAGAATAAAGAAGCTTAACTGTTACCAGAAAGAAACAGCATAGACAGCAGCAATAGCCTCTTGCCAACAAGACACCCCAGCAGTATCTCTAGTAACAAAAAGGCTCCAAGAGCTCTTCATGGGGTCTCCATCCCAGTATCCAGGCACTAGAACAAGAAAAATAACACATGCACTAGGTACCCAAGTCCTCACTCTCCCCTCAGAGGTTCAAAGCAAGAAGGTCTTGGATGAGGCAGAAAGATGAACTCATTTTCCCATCAAGTTCCCAAGGGATGACAATGCCTGATTCAAGGAAGTCGCTCCAAGTGCCATTATCTGCACATGAGGAATGTAAGCATCAGATGGGGGTGTTGATCTAGATGTGGCTCAGTTGACAGAGCATTTATATAGTGTGCACAGAGTCCTGGGTTCCATCCTCAGCACCGCATAAGACAGGCATGGTGGTGCACACCTATAATCCCAGTGCTTGGGTGGAAAAAGGACAAACAAAAATTTAAGGACATCTTCATCTACATGGATGATTTCAGGACTAGACTGGGCTAGAGATTCTGTTTTTGTGTTTTGTTGTGGGGGGGGGGTTATTTTGTTTTGTTTAAGGAAGAAAAAAGGAAAGAAGAAAGGGAGGGAGGGAGGGAGGGAGGGAGGGAGGGAGGGAGGGAGGAAGGGAGGGAGAGGGAGGGAGAGAGAGAGCAAGAAGAGACAAGACTCCTTTCTAGAAAGAGCTCAAGGCTTGCCCACTGTGAACTCTCGCAGGGCAGCAAGGTCAGCCATGAGGATGGCAGATAATAAAGACACAATATCATTGCACCTACTGTGAGCAGCTGAGCCAAAACTGTATAGGGAAACTCCAGACCCAGGATGAAATACACACAACAGGTTCCTAACCACCAGGAGAAGGACCCTGGGCTTGAGTACATCAGTGTCCACCTGCCACTGCCCGAACGCTGCTCCCATTTATACCACCACTTGCTTGCTTCTTGGTGGGGGTCGAGGGGAGTGGGCTCTGGAGCAGGAGAAAGCCCTTAGTCCTAGAATACCTGAAGTTGGTAGCAAGATAGTCTTCCCATGAAAGTGACAACTTCAGGGATTTGGGCTAGGCACTCTTGAAGTGGCCCTTTGACTTCCCCATGTGTAGTACTGTGGTATGTATGCATGCATGCACATACACACACATGCACATGAATGAATGAATAAATAAATAAATTTATAGAAATTTAAGGTTAAAAGTTTGTTTGATAATAATGATGCCCCTCCCCTCCTTCCCAGGGCTCCCTGGGACTCCAAGGAACATCATATGGGAAGTAAACAATTTAAAGGAAACTTTCCATGATAACTTGGGGGAGGTTTTTACGTTTGTTTGTTTGTTTTATTTTGAACCATTTTAAAGCAAAATTAAATGTCTCTCTGTATCTCGCCTCACACCCCAGCAGACAGATGACCCAAAATCTCATTTGGTAGCACTACAGAATCAGCTCTCAGATGCTAAGAGAGCCATGGAGTAAGAAGGGTCACTTGTTGGTTCCCAGCCACCTGGCTAGCTTAGACCCAAAATAATCACTGGAAATCATGACCCATTTAGAGTTCTTTTATGTCTGAATCTGTCCTTATTGTGTTATTTGTAATTCTTTACTCTCCAGGAGCACTTCTTAAAATGCTAAGCGCTTCTTAAAACGTAAGGTGCATCATTGCTAGGGTAACACGGTACTGTCTGCTTGCCTCACCCAGTCCAACAAGGTGAAAAGCTGTTAGTGCCTAAGACTGCCGGGTGGAAGCCATCCTCACCACCTCAACTCTGATAACCAATTGGTCCATGCTGCCACCAAGTAGCTTGCAGTACACTCTTCACAAACCCCATTTAAATGCTTGATAGCCGAACCTCCCAAAAGAGCCAGAGCTGTTCATGCTGGCAAACCCGGAAACTGCTGCTTGTTTTTAAAGAAGCCATGCAGTTTTTACTGTGCCCTAAGGTACCTTGCTCACCATAAGCCCATCTAGAAAAAAAAATGTGCCTACCAAGAAACTGTGCTAAACTCTGCTCTTTTGTGTCTAAAATTCCTTTTCAAGCTCTCTTAGGCATTTAAGTGGATTTTAGTTGGCCCCAATTTGTAGGAAGGAGCCCAGGACTGAAATAATCACACAAAAACTATATTATTTAAATCACTGCTTGTCCCATTAGCTCTAGCTTCATATTGGCTAATTCTTACACATGTATTTAAACCACTTTTATTCATCTGTGTATCATCGCGTGACAGTGGCTTACTGGCTAAAGTTCCCAGCATCTGTCTCTGGCAGCTCCATCGCTTCTCTCTGACTCCATCTTCCTCCTTCCATGCTACCGGCCAAGCCAGCTTTCTTTATTCATTAACCAATGAAATCAGCACATAGGCAGAAGGACCTCCCACACCAGAGCCACACAAACACCCAAGGCCAGGATGATAGCAACCAAAGCCGCATGTGGTTCACAAGAGTCTCTCTTGCTAAAGTATAATGGAGAGCTTGGCCAGAGGCAAATCAGTGCCCAAGAAGGAGGGCCAAGCTATGCCACCCTAGTGCTGGCCTAGGCATAACCTGCCAGGACCATGCAGCTGGATGGGGATGCAGAGGGAATCCTGCCATGCTCCCTCCATGCTTCACAGCCAGCATTGTCAAGGCTTCTGGCAGGCATCAAAAGAGTGGACAGCGTGCCAAGGGGCCCTGACACAAAGCACTGATTACAAGCCATAGGCTTCTCTATTGAGTTTTCCAGTCTGCATTGAGCCCAGAGCCACTTAGGAGAAGAGAGGAATCACCAGCTGATTATATAAATGGGTTTCTTAGGATGGCCTTGGAAACCACACTGATCCTATAGATTCAGTGGTTGCCTTCAGAAAGGCCATTTTCTCTGGGACATTTGACTCTCCCGTCTGTACTACTTTAAAAATGCGAGGTCAGGCTTTAATTGTATTGGCTATAAACTATAGGATCCTGAAAACTGGAAGTTTGGACCCAAACCATTGCCTGACTTCTCCTACAGAAGTAGACTATGGAGCACAGTCGGGGTCAGTGGATTCCAGCTACTACTGGACCCAACTATGGGCGTGAGGACATTGAAGAGGGACAGAAGCAAATGAAGACAGGAGACGAGAAGTGGGGGATGCCATAGAAGCCCTACCCCTCCCCATTCACAGGGAGGGACCCACACTTTAGGGAGCCAGCTGCGATCCTGCCTTTCCTGGGAGACTTGGTGGTCTGAAGACAGCATGGGACACCAGACCTTTGTTCCAAACTGGAACAGGTCCTCAGCTCCCCACAACCCAGAAGGTGAGGAATCCATGCACTGATAAGACACACCCACAGCTAGCTCAGAAGCTGCTCAGAGCAGGCTGTCCTTCAGTAACACGCTGCCACAATGAGAGACCCGGCCAGCTGTCCACCTATGCTGCAGCTGTTCCCTGCTTCTGTAATTAACGCAACCTAGAGACAAGAAGCCACAAAAGGAGAGACTGGCCATGTTAGATGCTTTATAAATGTCTGCATTAAACAGACGCTGTAACTAAAGCTAGAAACCGAGTCGCAGCTCAAGATATTCACAGCTGATTGTACTGAGGACAGATCAATATCTACCCCACATCACATAAAGGAGTCTCCGTTCCTGTGGATCAATAAGAAAGAAATAAAGAGCCAGGGAGCTTCCGGAAACTATGTGAAATGATGCTCACCCCATGATATAATGAGGTGTCTGCAAATGGTTTGAAGGAGGTAGAAGAGGGGTAAGAATCAGGGCAACGAACCTGGAAACAACCTAGATGCCCCTCAACCGAAGAGTGGATGAAGGAAGTGTGGCACATTTACACATTTAACTACTACTCAGCAGTAAAAAACACTGACATCTTGAATTTTGCATGGAATTAGAAAACACTGTCCTGAGTGACCACAAAGATAAATATGGTATGTACTCATTCATACATGGATTTTAGCTATAAACAAAGGACATCGAGCCTATAGTTCATGGTCCTAGAGAAACTAAGTATTAAGGTGAACCCATAGAAAACATATGTAGATCCACCTGAAAATGGAAAACAGACAAAATCGTCTCACAAAATTGAGAGCATGGGGGTGGGAGGAGAAGGGAGGGTGGAAGGGGAAGAGGCAGGGAGAAGGAGAGGGTTGAGGAGAACTTGAGGGAAGGGAATAGTCAAGATGGAGGAAGGACAGAGATGAAAGCAAGGAAAGAGATATCTTGATTGAGAAAGCCTTTATAGGGTTAGCAGAAACCTGGCTCTAGAGAAATTCCCAGGAATCCACAAGGATGACCCCAGCTAAGGCCCTAAGCAATAGAGGAGAGGGGGCCCCATCTTGACTTGCCCTGTAGTCAGACTGATGAGTATCTCAAATATCACCATAGAATCTCCATCCAGCAACTGATAGAAATGGAGGCAGAGACCCACATCGGAGCACTGGGCTGAGCTCCCAAAGTCCAGTTGAAGAGTGAGAGAAATGAGAATATGAGCAAAGAGGTAAAGACCATGATGGGTTCACCCACTATAACAGTTTACCTGAGCTAATGGGAGCTCACCAACTCCAGCCAGACTGGGAAGAAACAGCATAGGACCAAACTAGTCCCTCTGAATGTGATTGACAGTTGCATGGCTGGGGAAGACTGAGGGGCCACTGGCAGTGGCACCAAGATTTATCCCTGTTGCATCTACTGGCTTTTTGGGATCCTGTTCTCTTTGGATGTATACCTTGCTCAGCCTAGATACAGTAGAGAGGGCCTTGGACCTTCCCCAAAGGAATATGCCTTACCCTCTCTGAGGATTGGATGCGGGTGGGATGGGAGGGTGTGTGCAGGGAATGGGAGGAGGAGAGGAAGTGGAAACTTGGATTGGTATTTTTTTTAAAAATCTAATAAATTAAAAAAAAGAATCAGGGCAAGGCTGAGCCCCACCAATAATGATAGAATAAGGAAAAAGGACTCTCCCAAGGTTAGGAAGAACCTCAAGAAACTATCTCGAGGTTGGAGCTGGTAAGGAGGGCTAGGCCCTGCCTCCCTCCAATATCATGCTGTCTTAATTAAGGTTTTTATTGCTATGATAAAATACCAGGACCAAAAGCAACTTGGGTGTAGTATTTCATCTTAGATTTTCAGGTAACAGTCCATCACTGAGGAAACAAGGGCATAACTAAAGGCAGGAGCCTGGAGGCAGGACCTGAGGAAGCCAGGGGAAATGCTGCTTACTGACTTGCTCTCCATCACTTATTCCTTGCTTTCTTATATCAGCCAGGACCACCTGCCAAGAGGTGGTACTGTCCACCAGGGTCGGGGCCCTCCCACATCAGTCAGCAATCAACAAAATTACCTACCAAGAAAACAATCAGAATTTCTTTTTTGGGGAAATAAAAAGGAAGAGGAGGCAGAGACATGCTAGAGAGATGGCTCCGTCCAGAAAATGCTTATCACAATCCAAGACTGATCCTCAGTATCCACAGAAAAGGCTAAGCATGGTGGCAAACACTTGTATCCCAGTCCCAAGGGGACAGAGACAAGAAGACAGCTGGAGCTCACTGGACAGCCATCCTAGCTTGATTAGCAAGTCCCCATCCCAGTGAGAGCTCTCATCTCAAAGAATGAGGTGGGTGGATCCCGGGGAACGGCACCTGAGGCTGACCTTTGCCCCCCAAAACACATGTGCATCTGCATGTGTGCATGTACACCCGTGCATACACACACACACCACTACCTAACGGAACTACGATACAATATTACATGTGAGAGAATTGTGTGATAGGCTCATGGTAATGATAATTTCTCAAGCTTTCTGCATGATTAAAATATTAGACGATTTTTAGAAACCTGGTGATGGTGAAACAAGGTGAGAATCAGAACAGGACCCCAAGATGCAGAAGCAGTTCTCTGGGTACAAACTTGGGTGGGGACGAGGTAAGTCTCCCCTTCTCACAGCATTGCCACGTGCCTTGACTCACTCCTGGGCAGGCTTAGGACCTCGTGAGGGGTGTTTTCCCCTGGCCAGGCTGGGGTCAATTCCCAGTCTGTAGTCCAGTCACCATACTGGCTTTGATACCAGTATGTAAAATTTTAAGTTTGAAGTTTAAATTCAGGTATTGTACAGTGTGGGGAAGGGAGCTGGAGTGGCCGGTGGTTAAGGGCACTTACAGCTCTTACAGAGGTCTTGGGTTTGGTTCCTAACACCCTCATCAGGTAGCTTACATCTACCTATAACTCCAGTTCTTAGGGACCCAGTGCCTCTGGTCTCCTCTGGCTCCTGCAAGTAAACTCACACAGCCATCACACAAATAAAAATAATAATAAATCTTTACGTTAAAAAAAAGTGTGTAAGCTTGGGAGATGGCTCATCAGTAAAGTGCTCCTTTTTTTATTTTAAAGCATGAAGACCTGAGTTCAATCCCCAGGACCCAAATAAATAAACCAGCATAGTGGCATGTGCTTGTAATCCCGGCACTGGAAATGCAGAGGCAGGCCAGTTCCTGGGCCTCAGTGTCCAGCCAGCCTGGAACATTTGGAGATAATTCCAGCCAGTGAGAGATTCTCTTTCACAAAAGTGGGGCTTAGAGGTGGCCATGGAGAGTAACTGATGAATGACATTCAAGGTTGTCCTCTAGCTTCCACACACATATGCTCATGTACACATGTGTATCTGTATACACACCAGAGCATGCGAGTGTACCCACATACACACATATGTAATTTTCATATGAACCAAGTACTGATATTAATACGAACATTCATAACAAACCTGATGGACCATGCCTATAAATCCCAGCACTGAGGAAGCAGAAATAGGATCAAGAGTTCAAGGCCAGCCTGAGATATGGGAGAGGGATTTTTAAGAACCCACTATACCAGAAATTTAGAAGGACCCACCCGTGTTCTTCCACAGTGGCAGAATTTCTTGCATAACAATACATTCACAGACCAAGTGGGCTGGCTTTATTGGCTGAAACTTGTCAGGTAGCATTGATTCGCCTGATAGCTGGCTGTTGGCAAACACAGGCTCTTTCATTCCAATCTTAACTACTAATGTAATTCTTCGATCATATATTACACCTATCACATGGTGTGCTAGCTAGTTTCATGTCAACTGGACACAAGCTATAACCATTCGAGAGGAGGGAGCCTCCACAGAGAAAATGCCTCCCAAAGATCAGGCTGTAGGCAAGCCTGTAGGGCATTTTTGTAGTGATCAATGTGGAAGGTTCATGGTGCATGGTACCATCCCTGGGCTGGTGGTCCTGGGTTCTCTAAGAAAGCAGGCTGAGCAAACCACAAGGAGAAAACCAGTAAGCAGCACTTCTCCCTGGTCTGTGTAGCAGCTCCTGCCTCCAGGTGCCTGCCCAGTTTGAGTTCCTGCCTTGGCTTCCTTCAATGGGCTAGGATTCAGGATATGTAAGTCAAACAAACCCTTTCTTTCCCAAATTGCTTTGGATCATGATGTTTCATAACAGTATATCAGCCTTGACTAGAGGCAGAAATGAGAGCCAGTACAGTAGCTGCGATGGTTAGAAAAGATATTAGGAACCTGATTGGGGAGCAGAAGGAGGCATGCAGAGTTGCTGTGGGTCCCAGACCCAATCAAGCCATGGGGTTAGAGGAGGTGCAAAGAACAGAACCCTGGAGACTAGGTGTAGAACCAGATCCTGATGGATGAACAGATGATCAATCAGAAGGCAGTTCAAGTGGATGACATCAAACAGGAGAGACCAAACTGGGCTAAACCCCAGGGACAAGCTGGAGCTCTTTTCCCTCTACCCTTGAAGCACACACTGGGAGGCCACCTACTTTGTCCATCCGTGTGATGGTTTGAATAAGAATGGACCCCACAGTCTCATATATTTGAATATTTGATTGCAGTTAGTGAAACCGTCTGGGAAGGATTCCTTGTTGGAGGAAGTGTGTCACAAGGGCCGATTTTGAGGTTTCAAAAGCCCCCACCAGGACTAGTTAGTTCTCTTTGCCTGCTACTTGCAGATAAGGATGAGAGCTCTCAGTACCGCTCCAGTGCCCTGCCTGCTTGCATGCTGCCATGCTCCATGCCGTGACAGTCACGGACTCTAACTCCTGCAATTGTGAGCCCCAAATTAAACGTTTCTGTTATAAGTCCCTTTGATCATGGAGTTTTGTCATAGCAATAGAAAAGTAACTAAGACAGTCTGGTTGCTGGGTAATCCTCCAGTCTGGCTATTCTGGCAAGGCTTTAAAACACCCGTGTGCTCATATGTCCCCAGCCCATTTCGATAAGTTCATAGTAGTAGTACCTTTAATTTGTAGAGTAAGTTATTTGTCAGTCTGTGCCTTGTGGGTGGCGAGAGACAGATGGTGGTGTCTACATACAATACAGAGTCATCTTAGACTCGAGAGGAATCAAAAGCTGCTTTCTTCAATCGAGTCACTAGGGCAAAGCAGAGTCTCAAAGCCTGTGCTTGCTCCAATAACATAGAGTCATTTAGAGCAGGACACAGCCTGAGCTCCACAGGGAAAGAGGGATGAAGGGGGGATGGATGGATGGGGAGGGGGGAGTATTTATTTGTTATCCATTATGAACACAGACATTGATAAAGGTCACAACCCAAGTTCTCCTCATCTGTACTGACTGTACTTTGGTAACAGAGCTTCCATTTAAACTCTCTCTGGTATGGCTGTCTCTTGTTCTGTTGTATATTTTGCAAACTCACTGTGAAAGAAAATCAGAGCAGGTTTGGATGGGGATAATTTTATCACTTTCTAAAATGTCAAAGATGACCACTTCTGTATGCTGTGAGGTATCTGTTCACAGTGACTTGGGCTTTTTTTTCTGATAGCAATTAAGTTAAAGTTGCAAGAACCTATAATTTGGGCTCACAGTTGACGCAAGTGGATTAAAAAATGTTTATTTTTCCTCTTCTTTTTCTATGGATGCCCGTAATGAATTAAATGTAGGGCTCTCTTTCTTGATTATTGCTTTAGAAAGGAATTGTCATGCCTCATTAGTCACCTTCAAAAAGAGATAATAGCACACTTTATTGTAGGACTTTTATGTATTACTGATGTCTAGAAAACTCAGCAAATTAATTCTCTCTATACAAGGTGAAATTCATTGAGCAAACAGAACCATCAATACCAGCCCATCAATTGCAACCTGAAAACTTTATAGGAAAGGCATATAGAAACCCAATAAGAAAAGTATAACTCTGTTGTCAGGGACATAAAATTAAGCCCAAAAGTTACTGAATATTGATCTAAGAACCATGAACCAGGCTATTCAGTAGGTAACTTTTAAATACTAAGTTGTATATGCTACCTTATTGGAGATGGACGAATGTGGCCAACTAAAATTATGCCCTGAGATTTGGGAGGAACATCCAAACTAAAAAAGATAAATCATTTACAGGCATCTAAAAGACAGGCATAAATCTTAAGATGTACATGTAGAAGAATCTCTGACAGGAGAGGACCTCAGTGGTCCTGAGACAAGGTCTGAACCTCTAAGACTATGGAGTGGTAGAGCACTGAGAGCCACAACAGGGACGTGGATCTCATTAGCCACTCCATACAGGCACAGAGACACACACAGTGGAAGAAAAGGCCCTCTCAGAAGATTCAAGAGAAGTGGCCCATTGGCACTCAGCAACTTGTGTTTGGCTCTCCAAATCCAAGCTTCTCTGCCTATGCTGCCTAAACTCTCTTGGGTAAGCCACAAATCTGGCCTGTATAGACAGCCGCAGTTACTGTGGCTTCCAATTGGGTTTGCCTTCATGACCAGTCCAGATAGAAGAACAAAGGCCAGAGGTCAGTGAGGTTGAGTGTCTATTTCTAGCTCCTCCTCCTCTCAGGTTTTGACGTCCAGGGCCATAGCTTCCATTAAGAGGTGCTGTTAGGAATCTGGGGCTCAGTGGTTAGGAGCACTGGCTGATCTTACAGAGGACCTGTATCCCAGCACCTACATAGTGGCTCACAGCCATCTCTACCTCCAGTTCCAGGGGAATCTGATGCCCTCTTCTGGTCTCCTCAGGCACTGCATGCCTGTAGTACATAAACATCTATGCAGGCATACACATAGCATAAACAGTTTCTAAAAGAGATACTCCTAAATTCAGTGCCTGCCCTGTCTTTGACTTAGACTTGATTTCTGCTCTGGATCTTGAGCAGATTGTTGTATTGTTGTATGAAGGCCACTTGTTGGTTCCTGTCTGCTCAGCCCCGAAATAATCACACAGAAACTATATTATGAAAATCAATGCTTGGCCCATTAGCTCTAGCTTCTTATTTGCTAACTCTTACATCTTAATTTAACCCATCTCCATTAATCTTTGCATCGCCACGTGGCTGTGGCTTACCAGCTAGCTCCAGCATCCGTCTCTAGAGGGGCTACATGGCTTCTCTCAGACTCCACCTCCTTTCTTCCAGCATTCAGCTTAGTTTTCCCCACCTGGCTCTGTTCCCCTATAGCTCTGCTATAGGCCCAAAGCAGTTTCTTTATTAACCAATGACATTCACAGCATACAGAAGGGAATCCCACATCAACCTATACTCTACACCACTTCTCTAAATATTGGGAAAGACCCACTAAACAACTCTCCAAGGTATTTGGTTGGAAGTGAGACCCCAGACCCCTGATACCCTTATATCCAAGGAGTCTGGAATGTTTGGTTGGAAGCATCACCCCAGCCCCTGGCATCCATTTCAAGCCCCCTCCCCTGGGAGTTGCCTTAGTCTGGACTCTACCTCCGGGAAAGCCAGCCAAGCAGTGACCCCTCCCCAGGGAGGGTAAGGACCACTCCCACAGGCCAGTTAGGCTGCCCCCAGAGAATGAACATGGTGGTCTCTGGTATTCATGTGGTCTCCCCCTATCCCTCTTCCCCTCCCCATGCTTTCCCGGTGCCACCTGGCAGCACTGCATTAAACATGGGCATCTTTTATTCAGTCTAATTTGGTCTGATTGGAATTATTTGTCAGCAGAGAGGCTCCTCATAAAAAACATTCTTAACACGAGGGATGACTGTGTAAGAGAGACCTCCTTCCCCCACAACACTCAAACCACAGAAGACATCAAAACCAACACTAGGCACCATTGCAACATTAATGAAGATCCAGCCAAGATGCTACTCGTGCCTCCCAGAGACACTGCCACATATGTCTCAGCAGAGGGCTCTTAGGTTGAGCCCTCGCCTTACCTGACGAGAAGCTCATCTGATTTTCAGTGTGTCCATAACATCCTGGTAATATCTAGAGGCCCACGGTTCAGTCAGTCTTCAGCACCTCAGCCAGGCCCTCCTTGGCAATGCCTGCCTTTTCATGAAGTGCATATGGTCCCTTTGTTGTTTGCAATTGCCACCAGAACCCAGGGTTTTGGGAAGATGTACACTTTGAATCGAGTCGAACAGCCGGTCCTACAACTGCTTCTCACCAGAAAGACAGGCACACCTCGCCTGCTCTCCAAAAACTGAAGGATAGCACTTCCCGTCTTAAAACCTCACTTAGCTTGGACTGTGTCATTCGGTGGGTTCATAAACCCTGGGGTTAGAGAAAAAGGTAGGTTCGATTACGAGGGGAGAAAAGGATAGCTGATATTTGCCTTGCAGGAGGTACTTTAAGTAAGAAATGCTATGTTCTCACATGCAACTTATCAGGGTCTGGGAGACAAAAGGAACCCGGAAGTATGGAAGATGCTATTTGGGCTAAGAAAAGCTGATGCTAAGTGATCCTCGTGGGGGTGGGAGCAGCCCATGTGATCAAAGGTATGGAGGAATGAGTCAGAATCCATGTGGAAGCCTGGCACTGCTGTTACAATTAAATTCTAAGTCACAAAGAAAGAGACCATGCAAGAGCCAAAGTTACATTTTAAGTTTTAATCACTGTGCCTTAGAGATCATGAAGCAAAAATGCCTCTGATCTGCAAGCCCCTTGCCCAAGGACAAATGGTTCCTGGAATGCTGGAGGCTGTTGTTTCTGGGAGATAACAAGCCAGCGTTTTCACTCCCCTACACTAGTTTGCTTGATCCATCTGCACCCAATGTGCTTAATCACCTTTGGGCAGGAGATACATCAGGACACATGCTTGCCCCTGACTTACATCAGGATGCACTTGCCCCTGACTGGACCTGACTGGAAATGTGACTTGTGGGTTCTGCCTTTTAAGCCCCTGCAAACCATGACTAAAGGACATTTTCTGGAAAACTCAGAGATATACCTGAACAGAGCCCATCTACCTGGCCAGAATTTAATTAAAGCTTGCTTCAAATCTGACTTTAAACTGTCGTAGTATTTATTCTCAACCCATAGGGTTAATAATTATCATTCGAACTGGATATGGCAAACTTTACTCTTTTTTGTTTGTTTTGTTTGGTTTTTTTATTTTGTTTTTTGGGGGCTTGGGGGGGTTGTTTGTTTGTTTGTTTGTTTTGTTTTTTGAGACAGGGTTTCTCTATAGTTTGGGAGCCTGTCCTGGAACTCACTCTGTAGACCAGGCTGGCCTTGAACTCACAGAGATCTGCCTGTCTTTGCCCCCCCCCCCCTCATACTGGGATTAAAGGCACTGCCCAGCACAAATTTACTCTTAAACAGTGGTTCTCAACCTACCTAATGCTCCAACCCTTTAATACAGTTGTTATGGTAAAAATAAAATGCTGCAGTTCCCCTTAGGGGCTCAGCAGCAGAAACACTGCAGGTCCCTGAGTGGCGGCAGTTGGCAGCGGCTCCTGAGACCACGGCAGCGGCTCCTGAGACCACGGCAGCGGCTCCTGAGACCACGGCAGCGGCTCCTGAGACCACGGCAGCGGCTCCTGAGACCACGGCAGCGGCTCCTGAGACCACGGCAGGTCACAAGGGCAGCCAGTCCCAGGCAGGGAGCCCCTGAGTGGCCCACAGGCCACGAGGGACAGACAGTCCCAAGCAGTTCAATGTTACTTCATGACTGTAATTTGGCTACTGTTTTGAATCATAATGTAAATATTTGATATTGTGACCCACAGGTTGAGAACCATTGAGAGAATGTGTTCAGAAGTGCAAACAGAGACAGGAAATATACTTGGTTTTTAGCCTCACACAGGTGGGGACTTTGTCAGTTGTTTTCCATCTTGGCTGGGGCCAACCTCACAATTGAACTCAGTTGGCTGGTCAGAAAAGAACTGATGCACAGGAAATGAGGGAAAGAAACAGAGGTCAATGCTACAGGGAGAGAGGGTCACTGCTCCAGGTCCTCAAATTCCTGGAATCCAGCAGAGGGCCTTTGTGTAAACATAGGTTTTGGGGGATGGGTTGATTAAAACATTTGCATGAAAGTCTAACAAGATGAGGGAGATAAAAAATTGCTTTCCTTGTACTAAACATAAGTTTTGCAGTATTTAATAGGAAAGATTCATATTTCTTACACTGCCCAGAGGCTCTGAAACAAATAAAGCATAAGAAAAGCTTGGCTTGGTGTACACAGGTAATCCCAGCACACAGGAGATTTAGGAGCGAGTAAATACAAGGCAAGGGCCATCTAAGAACAAGGCAAGGTCCTATTGTGAGGAGCAGGGGTTACATCATCACCTGTCGACAGGTGCTTTTCCACCGTAGGATATGTGACAAGTGTACCCCTTAAAAGTCCTCCCCAGACACAGCTCTCTCTGTTGCCCATTGCTCCTCTCTTGTTTCTCTTTCCTTTCTTCTTTCTCTTGCTACTCTTCCCTGTTCTCTCTGTCTGCCTGCCCTCCTCCAACATGGACTTGCACCCTTCCCCCTCCCCCCATAAACCTCTTGCACTAACTGTGCTGCACATGAGTGTTTGCTTAGTACCTGCTTCGCTTTTCTTTTTTATCATTATGGGCGGGGGGGGAGGGGGATTCTCCTGGTGGACATGTGTAGTAGTTTGAATAAAAATGCCCTCCACAGACCCATAGGGGGTGGTACCATTAGGAGGTGTGGCCTTGTTGGAGTAGGTCTAGTTTCATTGGAGGAGGTGTGTCAGCTCCACCCTTTCTCCAGCACCATGTCTGCCTACACACCGCCATGCTTCCTGCCATGATGATAATGGACTAGATCTCTGAAACTGAAGACAGCCCCAATAAAATGTTTTCTTCTGTAAAAGCTACTGAGGTCATGGTGTCTCTTCACACCAATAGAACCCTAACCAAGACAGCCTGTAATGCCAACATTGAGAAGGCAGAAGACAGAGAGTCATCTGTACCAGACCAGCCTGGCTACATAGTAAAACCTTTCCCAATATATATCCAAGCACAAAGATCAGAAGTGGGAGAGAAGGTACTTGAAATTCCACTCATAGGCTGCAGGACCAGGTAGGATGTATGGGCTGACTTAGATCACCAGGCAAAGCACCCTGCCAGAGCCTACAGCAGATAGTCAGGATGTGGCCATACTAAGCAGACTTTCTGTAATGATCTGTCCTTTCCCTTTAAGAGACAAGCCATGCCCACTCCCTCCCCAGTCTGCCCCAAGGCAAGCTGATCTTCAGCTTCCAGCCTGAGTCTCTCCCTTTTCCATCTCACTCTCAAAGAGGCAGCTTTTGTCTCTCCCTTCTTCCCTTCCCCCCTTCCCACTAAATAAATATCCAACCTCACTCTGCATGGCGTGCCTATCTGTCTGTCTCTAGCCTGCCTAGTGGCTCTCTGCCTGGACCAGCTGCCTTCAGAGACCTGTAGTGTGGTCTCGTGGCATACCCATCTGTCTGTCTCTCCTTGTGGGACCCCTTGTGGGACCCCTTATGGCCCACTGCAGCCACTTGGGAACTGCGCTGTCCCTGCCTGGGACTGGCTACTCTCGGGACCAACTTCTCGCTGTCAGCTGCCTGCTGCAACTTGGGGATCTATAGCATTTCTGCTGCTGCAGGTGCTGGGGATCCCCAGCATTTTTCTTAATCCATTACACTTTCCAACTGCAGTCTCTCTGATTCTAGGACCGTTGAGCTCTCTCCTCTCCCTCAGCTCCATGTTGAAAGCTTCCCCCTGCATGTATACAATGACCTGACTCCCCAGAAAAGTTCTCAATGCTCTGATTCTCCAAGGTGCTGTCTGGTGAAATGAAGCTGAGTCTCATGCAATAGCTAACTTTATTCTGAGCGTCAGAGACTATATACTCTGAGGGTTAAGAAAGGTCACATGAGCAAAGTTCTCCTGAATTCAACCTGTATACAATAACTAGAACAAGCCTCATGTGGCAGAAACATGTCTTTCCATAGAGGCATATAAAGAACAGTATAAACCTTTAACTGAGTAACAACGATGCCTGTCTGCCTGCCATCATTCTCCCAACCTTTATGATAATGGACTAACCCTCTAAAACTATAAGCAAACCTCCAATTAAATGCTTTCTTTTATAAGCTGCTAGGGTCATAGTTGTCTGTTCACAGCAATACAACAACCACTAAGAAAGAAGTTGAACCAGAAATGGGATGTTTCTGATCCGACTATGCTGTTTGTTGGAGAAATATGGAAGACTCTGGGACTTTGAACTTGAAAAGCTGTTGAACACTTTAAGCAGGGATTAATGGGCCATGCTAGTAGGATCAAGAAAGATAGCAGTGATGAGGGTGATGTGGACGACACGCAAACCTGGCTCAAGAGGTTTGGGGAGGGCTGGGAAAATATTATCAGCTATATATTGTAATATTTTGGCAAAGATTATGGTTGCTTTTAGTCCTTATCTGAAAATCTGCTGGAGGCTAAATTGAAGAGTTTTGGACTAATGTACTTGGTAGAGGAGATGTCATACAGCCCACTATTGACCACATCACACGGCTATCAGTTATCACTCTTATATGGATGACAATGAGAAGGGGCAAGCAGAGAGAGAGACAATATGTACAGTCTGGGGAGAAAAAGAGAAATCCTCTGAAACTATAAGCCAGCCCCTAATTTGATGTTTTCTTCTACAAGTTCTCTTGGTCATGGTGTCTCTTTGTAGCAATAGAATAGTAACTAAGACAATGGGCATGGTGGTACGTGCCTGTAATCCAGTGCTGGGGAATGGATACAAGATCTACTGGTCAGGCAGCATAGCCAAAACTGGTTCAGTAAGAGACCCTCAGTTGTAGTTATTCAACTCTAAATATAAGTCCTGGGATAAATGTAAAGTAGGGCGTGCTTGTTGTGAGTTTTCAGCATCCAGTTGTCTCCATGCATCCACTTATTCCTATCTACAACAACAGAAAATCAGCCCCCAAGGCCTCAAAACGTTTGAGCAGTGCCCAGAGAGGTTAACTGTCAGCAGCCAGTAAACTTCAGAAATGGTGGCAATGGCTATTGTATAGGTGTCGACACTAGGGATCGTATGAAAAGATGTTTCTCTCTAATGCAGAAGAAGGGGTTTTACTAAAGGATTGCATTTTACTCTAATATAGAAGATGGGAAGCACATGAGGGGTCTGTGGTGAATCAATAGCAACCCCAGTACACA
The DNA here is from genome assembly GCF_037038515.1 of Microtus pennsylvanicus. Classification (NCBI taxonomy): domain Eukaryota; kingdom Metazoa; phylum Chordata; class Mammalia; order Rodentia; family Cricetidae; genus Microtus; species Microtus pennsylvanicus. The sequence continues at coordinate 70,424,353 of NC_134583.1, read as the reverse complement.
CCGGGCTCTGTATTGCATAGAGATCATCTTTTCAAATGAGATTTCCATTGCTAGGGCATCTGCTAAGAGGTACATTATGGGAATCTATTTAAAAAAAATTTCAACTGCAAGGGAACAATAATTGTCTAAGCTAATAGAAAGCCAAGGATGTAATTCTGAATGTAACATAGCTGTAAAATCTTAAGCCCTATGAACTGAAATGCCTGCTGATCTCCCATGCACTCTTTCAGGGCATGTTTGCTTATCTCCGTGCCTCCTTTTGGGACCTAACTCTTTTGATTCTTCAGTCATCTGTCCCCAGCACCTGCCAAAGTTGCCAGGAAAAAAATAAAAAAACAACAGTATTGGAGTCAGGAAAGCTCATAGCCAAGCTCACTTTCCTAGGACAACAATCCTAGCTAGAGAATATGCAAACAGGGTTCCTAGAGTCCTTCTGGGAGAAGAGAAAATGAGGGTGATGAAGGCTCATTCCAAAATTTAGCTCTGAGATGCTCTTTTGCTTTAACAGAGACAACTGTAGTGTCTTGAAGCATCTCAGGTCCTTGAGACCTAACAAAATGAGACCTCGGTGGCCAAGCACTATCTAAACCTTAAGCTTTCATGACTCACTCCCGTTTATCATAAACAGTCCTTGGAATACCTGCCCTGTGTGGTCAGACAGCATTGGCCCATAATTTAAGCATCTTTGCCACTATAGAGTCAGAAGTTTCTCAATATGCAAACCTGGAAACTGAGCGTGCACTTGGAGAAAGGAGGAGCAGCATCCTCGTACATGTTCAAGCTGAAAGGACTCTTCCACATTCCAGTGAAGTCTCACAGTTAGGAGCCATGTTGGGAGCCCCAGCATCTTGTTGCGTTGCCACAAAGCTACCACTGGCCCTCTTAAGATGCCCACAGCTGCCTCTCTTCGCCGTTTGGTCCATGAGACACTCTGCACACTGCAGCCTATCCTTCCACGACCACTGACCATCCTCTGTGTTCCCACTCTGTTTTCAGCAGGGTATCCTAACCGTATGATAGTTCCAGTCTCGGTGTTGAGAAATATATCAAGTGCATATATTTTAGAAGGAATATTGGTTCACATTTGGCAGCATAAATATAGCATTTTTAACTGATAGAGCTTGAAGTCATCTGCTTGGCCTGATACCGAGTTGTCAGCTCTTCTTCCAAACGCAACTGATCAGCGCCTCTCAGCTTGGGGCTCTGTAATTGGGTAGGATAAACCTGGCCAACTTTCAACACCCGCCTTACCTCCTAGTGCAGAAAAACTCATAAAGCCCTCAAGTACCCTAACAGCCCAGCATTCTCTGCGCCACCTACATTACTGGGTGGTGCCTCCCTCACTCCATTTCCCTCAAATTAGTAGCAGTCCTCAAGGTTTCTGCTCCAGGAGCTCCTATTTGCCACTTCACACGCACAGCCCGCATAATGGCAAGCCAGGCTCTCCACGAAAAGACTCTAAATGGCTTATTTACTTTCGTCCTCTTAGAGAGATGATTCAGTGTTCTGCTTGGGAGCCAAATTGCATCCCAAGAAACTGATGTGTTTTCTCCCTTTGGATGTAATGTAAAACTCTCTCTTGGGTTTCTATTGGATTCATGCTATTGTCAGTGGGATGCTAAGGAAGTCTGGGCTGAATGGTTAAAACCATATGGAAAGCGCCCTGAAGGAAGCAGTGGAGAAAAATAAGATTCTCAAACAAAGTTTCTGAAAGAATAAATGAACTGAGAACGAAAGCCTGGGAAGTCAGCATCTTGTGGTACCTGTCTCACTAATGCAAATGCTTGAAAGACTCTTATATTGAAGTTGCCATCTATTCAGAAGGCTTCCTGCCCATGCCGGTCGCATCCTGAAGTTGTGTTGAAGTACCAGGATTACTGGAGGTCTGCCCATCCTGTCCAAGGTGTGACAGCAACAGGGTTATCATCCTTGAGAGATCCACAGTTTAGAGTTCTCTCATCTATGAGCAAGGAAAATCGAGGTCAAACTGTGACTGATGGATGCACCTTTCAAGACCAACAGAGGAAAGACGCCATTGCTCCTATCCCAGAGCCAATCACCGAAAGGCATGCCCCATCTCCACAGAGTGTTGAGACCCACAGCCCATCATTTGGAGACATTGTTTTCCATTGGGAAAGGTCACTAGGTCACTCCCCACACTGATGTAATCTTTTAAAGCTTTAGCCAACACAGCACCTGGTGCTGAATACAAAACCAAACAGTGCAGGAGCACACATGCCCTGTGGGTGGCTGGTGTCAGAACTGCTACAATGTAAACGTTTAGAACGAGAATGGTATAGTACGCACTGTGCACCGCTGAGCACTTGGGTGAAGAGCAGTTAGTGTCTGCCCTCTCACTTGGCATTTTATCCCTGAGTTCTCCTCAAAAACTAAGGGGCCCAAGGTCCCTGGAACTTAACAGGCAGGTTTCCCATTAGCTGTGACAAGGAAAGGGCTTCTGTACATTTTGTGCTTTACTCCTTACCTTGAAACCCATGCTCTAAAACACTACTCTTTAAAACCAGAGTCCTTCATTGGCAATGACACGCGCAAACCCCTGTGACCCACAGCAGCATACCCGAAAAGAGCTGCCAAGAACTGTAACATATAGATCAAGATAAATCAAGACTCGGAATGTCGTAATGCCTCAGATCCAGAACAGAGTGCAGAACTCCCCAGAAGTGTACCTGAAAGATGGGTCCATTGCACAGCTAGCTGGGAGGGGCAGAGCAGGAAGGAGCCCTGTCTGTGTGTGTTTAGGTGGATCATAGACCAGTGAGGGAGAGGGAACTGAAGGAGGAGCCCTGTCAGGCGACACATGAACACTGACTCAGTCTCTTGATCAGCGGGTCTTCTCCTGCAGGCCTGGAAAGGAGCAAGGGACCTCAGTCTATACCATGAATCAGAAAACCTGTTGTCTGAGAGGCTTCACCGTAAGTCTGCTCTACCCTCACGCCAAAGATGGAGAAAAAGAGAACAAAAGAATTTTCTTGGCAAAAATAGACCAAGCAGAATTCAACTTACACATATGAAATGTCTTAACATAAAACGTAGCAAATAGGTAGTGGTGTGCACATTTAAGCCCCGCACTGAGGAGGCAGACACAGATGGATCTCTCTCTGTGAGTTTGAGGACAGCCTAGTGAGCTCCAGGACAGCCAGGGCTACCTAGCGAGATCCCCTGTGGTTGTGGTGGTTTGGATAAGAATGGCTCCCATAGGTTCATATGTTTGAACTCTCAGTCACCAGAAAATGGCACTATTTGAAAAGACTACAAGGATTAGTAGGTAAGACCTTATTGTAGTAGGGGTGTCGCCAGGGATGGGCTTTGAGGTTTCAAAAGCCCAAGCCAAGCCCAGTGTCCGTACATGTGTCCCCTTCCGTCCATCCGTCTGCCCACCCCACCCCCGCCAATGGATCACTATGTAGTTCTCAGCTACTGCTCCAGTGTCTGCCTGCCTGCCGCCAGCTTCCTGCCATGACAAAACTAGACTAAACCTCTGAAATTGTAAGAAAGCCCCAACTAAATGCTTTCTCTTATTATGATTGCCTTGATCATGGTGTCTCTTCACAGCAATAGAGCACAAACAAAGACACCCTGACTCAAAAAAGAAAAAAAGTAGCAAACAGCCCTAGCTTGTGCTCCCCACCCCCACCCTGCCACACACACACACACACACACACACACACACACACACACACACACACACTCCTAGTCATCAGTACAGTATGGTAAAGGAAGAGATAGTTATGTGTAAAGATGAGTTTCACCTAGAACCAAAATAGAAACAAAACAGGTAAAGATAAAAAGAAGGTTGCATGTCCAGCCCCACCCTGGACCCCTAACTGAGGTGCTGCTGACAGTTGGTGACTTGGGGAGGAGACAGAGACTGTTTCTATTTTAAAGGTGTGGCCCTTGGCAGAGGGACAACACTCCAACGGATGCCCACACCTAGCAGCACATACGGTCAGTGTAAATTTGGACTCAATGAGCTTTTAAAAGTAAAAGAGGAGCCAGGAGGTAGTGGCATCCACCTTTAATCCTAGAGCAGTGGCAGGTGGATCTCTGTGAGTCCAAGATCAGCCCAGTCTACAGAACAAGTTTCAGGACAGCCAAGGATACGCAGGAAAACCCTGTCTCAAAAAACATAAAATAAAAAAAAATAAAAAAATGAAAACTAAGAGAACATGAAGTTGGGAGGGCATGGAAAAATGGAGGTAGATCTGAGAGAGGCTAGCGGGAGGAGGAGAGGTGAATATGATCAAAATACAATAGAAAATTCTCAGAATTCAATCAATAATTTGAAAAATCATTTTTAAGTATTAGAAGGGAAGAAGACAGACAGTGTAGCACATGTGCAGAGGTGGGAGGGGACCTGCTGAGAAAACAGAAAAGTCAGACAAATAGTCCCAGGTACAGTGAGGCATGACAGACACTCTTGCCTCTCAGAATTAAGCTCAGTAAGATGCAGAAAAGAACAAAGAGAAACTAGACAATGGGAGAAAAGAAAAGGCAGGCTGGGGAAGGAGAACAGGCTTCCACAGAGCTCTCTGTGAGTGTGACATTAGAAACCACACAAGAAAATAGGTGTGACTACAGCCACCAACACATATAGAACACATGGGAATTCCATTTTCAAAAGTAGAACTGAGTTATCACCATGATTAAAGAGAAAAGAAGACAGAAAAGACCAAGATTCAAAATGTACAGCAATCAGGTGACAGCCCTGTTCACCCTGTCAAAAAAATACAGAGTTAAGGAGAAAAAAAACTTCCAAAGTTACCCAAGATTAAAAGTAACATTTTTTAAATTCTGAGATTTAAATTTAAAGAAAAGGATTTAAGGGGCCTATGAAAATGGATCAGCCAGTAAAGAAACTCCCTGACACACAGCGCAAGGACCCAAGTTCAGTCATAGGCACTAACATCAGCCTGAAGACCCATGAGCAATCTCAGGCACTGGCATAAAAGCTTTGGTGTGTGAGTGATATAGGAGTCCCCCCTGTGTGCTGTGATTTCCATAAATAAAGAAAGAAACTGCCTTGGCCTGTTGATAGGGAAGAACTTAGATAGGCAGGGAAGACAGAACTGAATGCTGGGAGAAAGAAGGGTGGAGACAGAGAGATGCCATGGAGCCTCCAGAGACAGATGCTGGGAATTTTACCTGGTAAGCCACTGCCACATGGCAATATACAGATTAATAGAAATGGGTTAAATTAAGATGTAAGTATTAGCCAATAAGAAGGTAGAGCTAATGGGCCAAGCAGTGATTTGATGAATATGGTTTCTGTGTGATTATTTCAGTTCTGGGCAGCTGGGATAAACAAGTGGCCATCCTGTTACACGTGGGGATGGGGCCAAGACAAAAACAGAGGGATGTCTAGAGTTCACTGGCCAGCCAGCCTAGGCAAATCAGTGAATTCCAGCTTCAGTGCAGAGTCTCAAAAAGTAAGGTGCAGGGATATTGAAACAGACATCAACCTCTGGCCTCCACATGTGTGCAGGTACACGTGTGCCTCACACACATGCATATACCTACAGACACATGTACATCCATCATGGAAACACACGCACACAAAGAGAGAGAGAGAATATAAAAGCATTTACATTTCAAAGTAGAAAGGCCAGCAGGCATTCTTTAGCATAAAAAGAAACAAATGTTGATCTCATAAAGGAATGAGGCTCATCACAGAGACAAACTAGTGGGTTCTCACAAAAGCCACCTTCTCTGCTCCTGCCTTCCTTTAAAGTTCTACGGGAATCTGCAGACTGTAATTATGAACAAGTAATGTGCAAATGGATGATATGTCTTTAAAGTTCTTGTGTGTGCAAAGCAGAATGACAATGGGGGGGTAGGAGAAGTGAGTGAAAGCCAGAGTCTGGGTGTGACTGTATTACCCCTATTGAGTCCGTGAGCTGTGTTTGCACAGTAGGTGGCTTGCACAAGGAATCCCAGCATTCAGAGGCTGAGGCAGAAGGAAGATAAGTATGAGGCCTGTCTGGACTACAAAGCAAAATTTTGTCTCAAAATGAAAACAAAACCAAGGAATATATATTCTTGCTCCAGATCAACCACTAACAGTAAACTAGAAGATGCATCTGAGGAATCAATGAAGGGCACCAAAAGGCTTACAGAAAATATTTTATTAACTTAAAAACAAGAGTAACTGGGAAACAAAATAAGTTAAGACAAATAGTAGACAAATATAAATACATTTAAAGCTAATCTTATCAATTATTATGAACTTGGGGACACAAAGACACAAGTGGACAATAAAGAATGGAAACTATGCCACCACGTAAGCAATAGTTACACAAAGGTGAAGTGCTTACTTTCCTGCCAGACAGTGCTAAGGCCAAGAATGAAGTATCAGCAGAGATGAAGAGGGGTGTTTCATAACAGAGAATCACTGGATAAGGAAAAAAAAACTAACAGTCGACAAAAAGCAAAACTTTAAACTATCTGAAGCAGGGCCAGTGAGGTGGCTCAACAGGTGTGGGTGACTGCCACCAAGCCCAGCCCCCACGTATGATCTCCAGAGAGAGCTGTCTCCTGCAAGGTGCCCTCTGGCCTCATACATGCACCACACCACATATGTGTGTGCAAAAAACATTTTATTTAAAAAATACATCAAGCAAAAATTGACAGAACTGTTAGGAGGCACATAAGAGGACCAAGTTGTACATCTGTAACATATGTACAGAGGGCCCAGGTCAGTCCCATGCAGGCCTCTAGGAGCCTGGGAGAGTTGATCTTCTGTGCCTTCCAGTGGTTTCCTTGTCCTCTCTGGCTCCTTCCCTCTTTTTTTTTCCTCCTAACAGTGGGAACGGGAGCTGTCTCCAACTCTTTTATTGGCTATTGTTACCCTACTTCTCATGCTGGTCACCTTGCCCAGCCTTAATACATGGGGAGAAGCTTAGTCTTTCTGCAATTTGATATGCCATGTTTTGTTGATACTCATGGGAAATCTGCCCTTTCCTGGGTGGAGACAGAAGAGGAGGGGATTGAGGGGAAGGAGTGGGGAATGAGGGAGAAGGACTAGGAGGGGAGTATGGGGAGAGGATGTGGCTGGGATGTAAAATAAATAGATGAATTTTTAAAAAAAAATAATTGACAGGATTAAAATCAGAAAAGTCAAGTCCACATTTATCACTGGAGGTCTTAAATTAGTATCTACATTTAAGTGAGAAAATCTGATCAATGCTATAAGACAGCCTGATTAAACTGAAACTTATAGAGCACTAAAACCAGCAACTTAAAAGTGTATGCACTCCAGCACTCGGGAGGCAGAAGCAGGCGATCTCTGTGAGTTCGAGACCAGCCTGGTTTACAAGAGTTAATTCCAGGACAGGCTCCAAAGCCACAGAGAAACCCTTCCTCGGAAAAAAAAAGTGTATGCACTATAAACTAAACAAATAAGATTGGTTTTTATAAATTTCAAAAGACAAAAACAAACTAGTAAGAAAAAACACATCAAGAAAAAAAATCAGATATTCAAAATCAATTATAGCATTGATATCATTATAAACAAATGCTCTTATAAGGCCTGAGAGTCAAAGTTATCCCAAAAATATTAGAAAGTATTTCAAGTGAACAAATATGGAAAGACAACATATCAATATTGGTGGAATATAGCTAAAGGAGGCCCAGAGGGGAAGCTATTTCTTTAAAGTTTATATGAAAAAGAAGAAAAAGAAGAAGAAGAAGAAGAAGAAGAAGAAGAAGAAGAAGAAGAAGAAGAAGAAGAAGAGGGGGAGGGGGAGGAGGAGGAGGAGGAAGACTTTGCCTGCTATGGTGGCACAAACCTTTAATTCCAGAGGCAGGTAGATGTCTATGAGTTCAAGGCTAGTCTAATCTACATTGTCGGTTCTGGGCCAACTAGGGATATGTAGTGAGACCCTATCTCAAAAAAATAAAAATATTTAAAGCAAGTGATTAAGGTTTGTATCTTTACAAAGTCATATAAGGAGCTAATTAAATATCAACTAAGAATAAAGGTAAAAACAATGAAATTTTTAAATAAACTAAAACATAAATAAATTTAACAAAATCAAGATGTGACTCTTGGAGAAAAGATCCTGATAAACTCTTAGCAAGACTAGTAAGTTAGGAAATGGAAAAATAAAAAATACTAATTGTTGCGGGAGGTCCTTCCGCTCCTCCAGCCAATAGCCGCTGAGATACCAGCCCATTGGGGCGTGGTCTCTCTCTTTAAAAAAGCAGCCACTTCCCTCCTCGCTCTCTCTTACTTCCTGCTCCGCTTCCAGCAACTAGACTCCCTTCCTGATTGCACAGAGGGCTGTTGTCAGGGACAGTGATCTGTAAGTTTTTTCCCCTTTAAATAAATAACCATTCTATTAATCATAATTCCAAACTGGCGTGGGATTGTTTGTGATTTACGCCTTCGCCTTCAACTAATTTCAGAAACAATAATATATCCTGCAGCTATTAAAATAAGGAAGTAATAAGTTTGGCAAATTTGGATGGAATAAATTCCTCAAATAACACAAATTTCCAATTGATACCAGAAATAAGATATCAATGTGGCTTAAAGAAGTTGTGTCTTTAATAAAAAAAAATCTTAGAAAGGAAACTCCTAAGCCAAGCATGGTGGCTCATGCCTTTAATCCCAGTATTCAGAAGACAGAGGCAGGGGGATCTCTGAATTTGAGGCCAACCTGGTCTACAGAGCAAGTTCCAGTATAGGCAGAGCTACACAGAAAAATCTGTCATGAAAACCCAAAAAGGAAAAACAAAAAGAAAAAAAAGGAAGGAAAGAAAGAAGGTGGAGGAGGGGAAGAGAGAGGAGGGAAGAGGAGGGGAGTGTGCACAGGGGTGTGCATGGGTCCTAAGCATTCCTGGGCATCCTTGTTGAGTATGTTGAACACAATGTCTAACTACCCTGAAACCAAGCAGTTTTTTGACTTGCCAAATCAATCAAAGCAACTCCAAAGGATCTGAGCATGCTCACCTCCCCAGGGAGGAAGAAGGGGCTTATCTGTTGCCGGCTCAGAAAGGATCTGAGCTGGTCATCCTGGGGTCCTCAGCGACAGGGCAACCCACTGCACACAGTCACCACCTGGTTCCACCTCCTCCCCCTGTGTCATCTAAGGCAGGAGAGATTTCTGTTGTCTGCTGTGCCGGGAGTTCTAAACTGCTTTGGGTGACGCATCAGGTCTCATTGTCTACTTCCAACACAATACCTGTGGATTTTGCTGCTGGGGAGTATTATTTTAAGTTGTGTTACTTCTGTTTATGCTGTGGAACCTTTGTTTAATGATGTAAAGGTGTGTTGCTTTTGTTTCTGCTGCATTTGTTTAACTCTGTGAAGCTGTGTTACTTTGCCTGTCTAAAACACCTGATTGGTCTAATAAAGAGCTGAACGGCCAATAGCTGGGCAGAGAAAGGAGAGGTGGGGCTGGCAGAAAGAATAAATAGAAGGAGAACCAAGAAAGAGGAGCATAAAGAGAACAAGGAGAGGAGGACATCAGGGACCAGTCACCCAGTCAGTCACGAAGGAAGAGTAAAAATAAGGTATACAGAAGTAAGGAAGATAAAAGCCCAGAGGGAAAAGGTAGTCAGGATAATTTAAGAAAAGCTGGCTAGCAACAAGCCAAGCTAAAGCTGGGCATTTATAGCTAAGAACAAGCCTGTGTATGTGATTTATTTGGGAGCTGGGTGGTGGTCCTCTAAAAGAATAAAGAGTAAACAACCAACTATATTTTGCAGGATTTACTCTGTGCCGTTCTGATGTGGGCCAACTTTAAGAAAGAAAAACTGTCAATCTTAAACAAAATCATCAGAAAGTGGAAGTACTGAATGTGTTTCTCGGCTCATTTTATAAAGCCAAACTCGGTGCTTTAGCAGATAAAGAAAACCTACAGATCAATGTCTTTCATGAACTCAGAGCTTTAAAATTCTCATTGAGATATTTAAAAAGCTCATCAATAAATGAAGAGAACAGTACTTCAGGATGAGGTGAGATTTATCTCAGTAATTCAATATTAACTCAATACTTGAGAATCAGAGAAATTAACCAGAGGGCATTATTTACACATATGAAATATTCAAAGAACAAATTTAAGAAAAAGAAAAATCAGCCTATATGGTTCCTCATATTCACACAAAAAAGCAAAAATCATTGTTACTGTACATGCAGAAAAGAAATTGAATAAAACACAACTGCTCCTTCTAAAAACCGTCAGGGAAGTTGGGTACTAGTGGCGCACACCTTTAATCCCAGCACTTGGGAAGCAGAGGCAGGTAGATCTCTGAGTTTGAGGCCAGCCCGGTCTACAGAGTGAGTGCCAGGACAGGCTCCAAAGCTACCAAGAAACCCTGTCTTGAACTTAATCGTGTGATTTAATAGGCTTCACAAACTTTAGTGCTGTACTGAAAAGACTAGCCAGGCAATAGAACAAGAAAGATAAATAGCAAAAGAACTGGAAAGTAAAAGGTAAAACTGTCCTTATGTGTAGACAACATAAAAAGTTCCTAAAGAATTCATTTAAAATATTAAAGGAGCTGCAGAGAGGTTCAGTCGTTAAGAGCATGTGCCACTCTTCCAGAGGACAAGCTTGGCTCCCATTGGGACACTGGGACGGTCACAACTGCCTGTAACCACAGCCTCAGGTTTCTGTGTGCACTTGCACACATGTGCATCTACTCACATGCACACATAGAATTAAGATAGAACACAAAATTAACTAGCATTAGAATAACTAATTGTAAAGCTATTGTTAGATTATAGTAACTATAAACTACTATTAGAAGTAACAAATAATATCCTAGAACATAATAGTAACATACAAGAACATATGTATATAATATAATGTTATATATAATGCTGGTATATATATATATATTACCAAAAGTAATTGCAGAATGAATATTTTTAAAGTACCACATTCACTGGCATCAAGGTGCATAGGAGTCCTGGGAATAAATTTATTCAAAGATATATACAACCTGAACACTGAAACAAAGCGTTACTAAGGAAAATTAAAACAGGCATAAAGAAATGTATACAAAAGTCATATCCATAGACCCTAAAATCTATGTCACTGGGCTGTCAGTGCTTTCATACTGGTCTAGAATCAGCATAATTCCTCTCAAAATCTCAGCATGTATTTTTGTGCAAATTAGCAAACGGTTTCAAAACTGTATGAAGATTGCAGCATTTTACCACAGGGCCTTTCAAAATTACTCACTAAGTGTACATAAGCATTTGGGTGTAATCTGGATCTTGTTAAGAATTTAAATTTTATAGTAGTGTGAATCACTGATAAGGTAATGTCTTTAAGATCCATACATACATCAAGGTAAATGGAAAAAGAACAACTAGGAAGTGCCAAATTGGGGGAGTCATGAAATATAGTTTCAAATCTTACTCTAAAACTTCAAACTTTGCAGTGTTCATCTTAGATGTACACAGAGAACAGTGGACATGAATGCAATGCCTGAAAACCAATCTGCACAGACACACAGCCGATTTCTGACAAAGGCTGTCATAAATTAATTAATTAAGGCAGCTTAATGCTAAAATAAAATCTTTACAATGAATGACACTAGAAAAGCTTGGTGGTTGTGGTGCGGTCCTAAACAGGATAGCTTTATCAATTCCCCACTCAGCAAAGGTCCAGAGAACATTGAGGAAGAAGGGACAGAAAGGACACAAGAGCCAGAGGATGGGGAGGTATGCTGTAAATGCTACCTTCTGGATAGAACATGGCTGTCATATTCTTGAACTCAGAAAGGCTGTGGTTTCCTGCATAAGATCCCAGCAGACAGAATTCCAGCACAGATGGGGTGGATGACCTCTCTCACCCCATACTGGGGAGCTTCTGGCAGCACTAGCTTCTGGGAAGGGAAAACATTCTTCATAAAGATTGTACCAGCTGGGAGGATTTCCATGCTCCAATGGATAGCCCTACACCTGTGTATAGACAGAAGTTTCTGTCCCACCCAGTCCTGTAGCCATTCAGTTCCAAAGAAACACACAGAAACTTTTATTAATTATAAATCATTTGGCTTATTAGCTCAGGCTTATTACTAATAAGCTCTTACAACTCAAATTAACCCATAATTCTTGTCTGTGTTTAGCCACGTGGCTTGATACCTTTCCTCAGTGTAGCATTCTCATCCTACTTCTTCTGCATCTGACTGATGACTCACTCTCTGCCTTTCCTCTCCCCAGAATTCTCTTAGTTTGGTTTCCCTGCCTATATTTCCTGCCTGGTTACTGGTCAATCAGCATTTTATTAAACCAGTGTAAAAAGCATTATCCCACAGTACCCATCTGGTACATATGGGTGGCACTAACTGGACTTAGTGGGCTATCAAAAAAGAAAAAAGACATTAAGTTGAAAAGAAGACATGTTAGAAGAGATAGGGGAAGAACCAGAATATATGCAATCATACTTCACTGTATACATGTATGAGGTCTCAAGAATAAAGGAAATTAGATATGAACATGAGGAAATGTATTGTCTAACATTAAACAAAAAATAAATAGGATGAAGAGAAAATTTAAATAAGAAAAAAGAAAAGAAAATGAAAAACTTTGATGAAGCCAGTTCTGATGACTATTTATGTTGCTTTTAAGATAAGAGAAATAGGTAGCAAACAGAGTTAATGTGTATAACAAATGTTTTAAAGTCATTTCTTGTCAACAGTAAATCTTTTGAGAACATGTTTGTTTTATACATGCATACATCTTGAAGACAAGTTTTCCCTCTGACTGGCATCAGGCCTCCGTCTTTTCATTCTCCCACCATGAAACACCTACAGAAATTCCAACTTCTTGGAGCAACTTATTTCAGTCATCAAAGTGGGGCATAAGTGTCTCTTCAGCATTATCTTAATTTCTATCAGAATGGCAACAAACTTACACAGCTCATGTATATTGGTTGTAGCAAAGTTGTATAATTTCTACATGTGGATTAGAAACTTTTGTTCTGTTTGTTGTCTTGGCATTTTTCATTTAGTATTTTATTAATTCTTTGAGGGGTTTTTTTTGGTTTTTTGAGAGAGTGTTTTTCTGTAGCTTTGGAGCTTTTCCTGGAACTAGCTCTTGTAGAACAGGTTGGCATCGAACTCACAGAGATCCACCTGCCTATGCCTCCCGGGTGCTGGGATTAAAGACGTGCACCACCAATGCCTGGCCTTGCTTTGAGAATTTTATGCAACATATTTTGATCATATTCACCCTTCACCTCTCCACTCCCTTCCAATTTTGTGTACTCTTTTGTTTTCTACTCTATTCTTTAGATTGGTTTATTTATATATATATAGGTGCTTTGCCTTCATGTATATATGTGTGCCACACATATGCCTGGTGTCTGCAGGGATCAGAAGATGACACTGGATCCATAGGAACTGGAGCTACAAATAGTTGTGGGCCACCATGTAGGTGCTGGGAACCAAACCCAAGTCTTCGGTACAAGCAACAGTGTTCTTAACTGCTAAGCCATCTCTCCAGCTCCTGCTGGGGTTTTAAATAACCCAATAGGTCTAATTTTTGCTGCCCATATATTCATCAATGTTGGACCCTCCACTGGGGTGTGGTTGATCTACCAGGAGCCACACCCTTAAAGAAAACTGGCTCTCCCTCCCCCAGGAGCCATTGACTGCCAATAGGGGCTGCTATTGTACTGACTACTCTGCTTTGATCTTGGGAGCTCTTGTGCAGACAACCTGTCTTTGGTGAGTTCCTGAGGGCACTAGACCTGACATTTCCAGTCTCCATGCTTTGCTCTGGGCCTCTCTGATCACTGGCTTTTATGATCTTTCTGTTCCCTCTTGTATGATGGTTCTTGAGCCTCCAAAAAGGTAATATATTTTAGCATATATTATTTATTAAATTACGTTTAAAATATGAGACATACCTATCCGTGATATTTAATAGATTATTTATTCTTTCAAAACACAAAATCAGTATTTTTATCCACTGTCGGAGACCAGATTCAACAAAAATATCACTTACCAGGGTAGGGACATGGGGATCAGAAAAATTAGTAAAGAATATGAAAACGTGAGTAAAATTAATAAAACAGAAACATAGGATATATCGGGATGGAGTTCCAGTGAATACTGAAAAAAACCCTCATTTAATTTCCCACATACTTTTCTACTCCAATACAAAAACAGGGAAGAAGGCAAGGAAAGACTTCTTTAAGGTGATACCAAGGACAACTCAAACAGTTAATGGCTTGAACACTTCGAGCCATCAAGTCATTAATCCATTCATTAGCATTTTGTTGTTTAGGCAGTGAGCCCACCCTATACCAAATATCCTGAAGGCAGCCATTCCCTAGGTCAAACCTCCTGTTACAAAAGAAGGAGCACAGGTATGCTTGCAGATCCTGAGGTCAGGATGGAGTGGATATACCTGTATGAGCCATCTTTATGTTACCCATGGGTCAGGATGGGTAACCCTGCTTGTTGTCAACAATTTTTGCTCGACCTCAAACTCTCTGACCTTCACACAGGTGGAAATAGGCTCACATTTTTGGGCCTCCACGGTCCACGTTTGTTTCAAATTAACTGTGTCCAATTAATGTCAATGAGTGTAAAAATGCAAATTTGTACACCACATACACAGCCACCAGTCTCGGAAAACACACAATTGCTTTGCATTTCTTCCAGATCAGCTCATCGGTGATTCACCCTGCTGTAAATTTGAATTCCTAGCATCCTTCAAATTACACTCAAATGATTACACACATTTAACTCACAATTTGGAATAGGCAGTTTGGTAAACACTGTAGTTGCTGCAAAGCTGACTGTACATCACAGAGCCTTAAACTTATCACTTGAAGTCCGGGCACCCATTGAGCAGGGCTAACTGTGTTTTAACAATAAAATAATAATGCTTGCCAGCCTAGGACTGCCAAACAGACGTAGTTCTGAGTGCATTGTGCACATTTTAAATGATAATCATTATCCGTATTGCCCTCTACTTCTGACTCTACAATTCTCTTTAGCTACTTGTTCCAGGGCAAAGAAAATCCTACTTGAAGGACACTAGCTAGAAACAGAAATAGAGAGTAGAGAGAAAGGCAACAAACTCATGTTTGCTTGTTCCACCAAAATACAATTTTGTCCGTTAATTTCTCAACTCAAAATTCTTCCCCCCACTGTGTGTGGGGTGGGGGATGTTGTTCATGCGTGGGCTATCTTTCTCAACCACTCTCCAGATCTATCACTGACCTTAAACTGGAGCTCACTGATTTCAGCTAGATGGGTGGGCCACCAGGCCCCAGCAAGTCTTCTCTGCTTCCCAGTTCTAGAGTTACAAGCATGTACTGGTATGTCTGACTCCTAAGGATCGAATGCAGAATCTCATGTCTACATAGCAAGCTCTTTACCAACTGAGACAACTCCTTAGCCTACCCCTCCCCTAAAAGTAGGTCTACTGTTGACATATTAAATGTATCACTCCTGCTGTTGACCAGGACATTCTCTTGACAGTGAGGATCCAGGGGCTGGGACCCAGAGCACAGTGTGATGCCAGGAAGGAGCCCCAAATCTGAACCTAGTCAGTGGATCAGCACATGCCTTTTGCTTCTCTAAGTCTCAGCCTTTTCAGCTGAAACTGAGGCTAATGTGATCAGCAGGGTTGTGCTGAGAGAGTAGGGTACATACTGTTCGTCTCGTGTGTCTGAAAAATAAGCCCTCCATAAATGCAAGTGTTCTCCCTTCAACTCATCTTCAAAGGTCTTGAAATGAGGGGCAAGGAGAGACTGAGACAATTTGCAGATCATTTGATATTTTAACATTCCAGGTAAGCCCCTTTCTCTCTCTGAGACACATTCACAGAGATGAATAGTTTAATGTTTTCCAAATAAACCATTACAGGTAATTAGAAAAAATTGAGGTGACAGTTTTCTTCACTCCTAAAAGAGAAATTCTCTTCTAAGCTAATCAAGAAAGATAAAACTGAAGAAAATGTTAATATCATTAACCTTCTTTTTAAAAAATAACTATTTCTGTATGCAAAAGCTAAAATCTTCAAAGATGTACCATGAAAAGCAAACTGGTAAAAAAAAAAGTGTATGTGCTATATGACAAAGAGCTAAAATCATTATTTATAAAAAGCTCGTCAAAAACAATAACAAAAAGGCAAAACATTCATCAACAGAAAAAACTGAGCAGAATGCAGGAAAGCTAGCCCACTCAGCAATCAACAGATGTGTGAAATCCTTCTTCTATGCACCAAACCTTCTCCTGACCCAAGGAAGAAGAGACTTGCAATAAATAGGTCAACGGGAAATCTCAGCATGCACAGAGAGGGACTTCCAGCAAAGAGCAAAGATAAATGCAATAAAAATCTAAATCAAGGAAATGCAAATTTGCTTAGTGAGTTCCCATGCTTCTCAATAAAGACTGAAAACTGGGTAGAAGTGGGTGAGCAGGAGGCGTGAGAGGTTTTACAGACTGCGCATTCATCTCTCAGACACCACTCTTTGTAGAGCTTGTCTTCCGAAAGTGGAAGGATGCAGAGAGAAGGTTACGCTGCAGTCTTCTATCTAATAATGAAGGATAATGAAAATAGAGGCCGTGCAGATGGCTCAGTCAGAAAATGTTTTCCTTGCAAGCATGAGGACCTGAGTGTGGTCCCCAGAAATCATGTTAAAATGAAAGCCAACCTCGGTAGAAGGAATCTGTCAGCCCAGCACTGGGGAGGCAGGAATGATAGATCCTGGAGCTTGTTGGCCAGCTAGCCTAGCCTGTGGCCTGATACACAGCGTCTGAGGTTATCCTCTGACCTCCATATTCACACACAAATGCATGTGCATCCACACATGTGTATACACACACACACACACAAAAAAACCTGGAAAAAATCTAAATCCCCACTGATAAGATATAGATTTAATAACTATGAAAAATCTAAACAAGGAAATATAACTAAAGCATTTAAGGACAGTAATGCTAACAGAATATGTTCGTAAGACATTGTTAAGTTTTAAAAAGCACCTTTCTAAGCTGCATATATTATATGGCACCATGATTATGCCAAGTAGGTGATATTAAGCACAGAAGTACAGGCTCTTGGATGACCATACATCCAAATGTCACACAAAGAGGAGAGATGGGGTGGGGCACCACAGCTGGCTTGTTTGCTGTTTCCGGGGCAATGGCTGAACCTTTCCTGCACACTTAACACTTGCTCCACCATTAGCTACACGCAGCCTGTGTTTTACCTTTTTAGTATATACCTCTACAGTCCCTAAATTATTTACAGGAGACATTTTTATTTTTTAATAAAAAAACTACCACTATTTGTCCAGGGTTGTTTGTTTGTTTATTTGTTTAGTTAGTTGGTTGGTTTTGGGCTTTGGGGTTTTTGTTTGTTTTTTGTAAAATCTTCAATCTTATAAGGAAACTAGACCAGCAGGAGAAACAGTGATGTCTCATAGCACACATGTTCCTGGAAGAAAGAAGCTCAGAGAAGAGAACACTCCATTTAATTGGAAACACTAATCCCAGATGTGCCCCATCTCTCCTCGGGCAGGCAGGACGTGCCTTTGCCTCAACCAACTCATGCAAAATGCCAGACTCGGTGACCAAGGAAACCAGGCTTTGGGGACCCTGGGAGAGTCTGTGAGCCAGGCAAGATTTTCAAGGAAAGGAAGAAGATGCTCAGGTGACAGAGCCAGGCACGTGAAGGGACTAGAAGACGCCTTTCGAAATAGCCTTCCAATACTCGCCACAGTGGACTATCAAGGCCCAAGTAATTGAAGTTAGAACCGTTCTTTAACCAGGGCCCTTAAATTTTAATATATGAAATCTAATTTTAAATCCCATTTCTGCAAATCTGTTATAACAAAATCCCACAGTTCACACTGCCATGTGGAGCATCTGGGTCCCTGCTCTCTTTGAGCAGGTAGCAAAAAGAATTCATTATTTTTATTTCAAATTCATTTACCTTTCTATCACCCACCGTTACGGTTATCCCAGGCTGGGACCTCAAGGTTATCTGTGTTTCTTCTGAACCCCTTCATATTTCAATTTTTCATCAAAATAAAACTCTTTTATCTCCAAAATATGCACATCATATTCAAAACTAATTCTAAAATAGCCTTTTTAAAATAGCCCTTTTGACCCACCTCATTAACAGTGTAAAACCTACTCATCAGATGCATATCACTATTCAGCGAATGTCATCTTTCCTAAAAAGCATCTCCATTCAACTAGTTTAATTCTAAGGTGGTTTTTCCTTCTTTTTCAAAAAGTATTCATTTGCCTGGTAAAATAGCTGTTAGGCTGCTTAGAGAGCCACTGGCCAAAATGGTTCTAAATGACACTGAAGTAGCTTTAAAAGAGGGCCCGGGCTGGGGGGAACGGCTCTGTCAGTAAAGGGCTCGCTGTGCACACGAGGAGCCCAGTTCCATCTCCGGCACCCGTGTAGAGGCCAGCAGTGGCTGGACACGCCTGGAAGGCCAGGCCTGGGCAGCAGAAGGGGACTCCTCAGGGCTTCCTCGGACAGTCTAGCTGACACAGTGAGCTCCAGGTTGAGAGAGAGAGAGAGAGAGAGAGAGAGAGAGAGAGAGAGAGAGAGAGAGAGAGAGAGAAAGAGAGAGAGAGAGACTGACTCAAGAGATAAGATGTGGAGTGATTGGGGCTGGAGAGATGGCTCAGTGGTTAAGAGCATTGCCTGCTCTTCCAAAGGTCATGAGTTCAATTCCCAGCAACCACATGGTGGCTCATAACCATCTGTAATGAGGTCTGTTGCCCTCTTCTGGTCTGCAGACATACACACAGACAGAATATTATATACTGTATACATAATACATAAATATTTTTTAAAAAAAAGATGTGGAGTGATTGAGGACAATACCTGGCATTGACCCCGGGCCTCCACCTGCACGCTCATGCATATGCATGGCCTACGCCTGCACGCTCATGCATATGCATGGCCTCCACCTGCACGCTCATGCATATGCATGGCCTACGCCTGCATCACCTGCGTACACACGCACATACACCTGCATACACACGCACATACACCTGCATACACACGTACACATACATGTACATGCCTGGCGTACACCTGCATACACATGCACATACACCTGCATACATACACACATACACCTGCATACACACGCACACATACCTACACATACATGTACATGCCTGGCGTACACCTGCACACACATGTTGGGGGCTGTGGACCCCCAGACCCTGAATTTCCTGTAAACAGCTTGCTTGCAGCTGCTCTGAGCAAAACAACTTGTTTTCCTGTGTTTGCAGCTGCTCTGAGCATGAGACAGGGGAGTGGTTTCAGGTGGCTGCAGCTGAAAGATCCCGAGAGGTGGGGCATGGCCAGAGCACTATATAAGCTGCCCCTGACCACCAATAGAATTGGCATTCTTGTATCAAGGATGACCCGTGTCCCTGTGCCTCTGTCTGTGTGCGTATGTTTTTAAATCTCCAGCCTAGTTCCCTACTCGCGTACTGGTTTTATAGCACAGGTGTTCCACACACAAGCACATGCCTGACCTCCCCTCCACACACAAGCACATGCCTGGCCTCCCCTCCACACACAAGCACATGCCTGGCCTCCCCTGCACACACAAGCACATGCCTGGCCTCCCCTGCACACACAAGCACACACACATGAACACGCATGCACATGCCTGACCTCCCCTGCACACACAAGCACATGCCTGGCCTCCCCCTCCACACACAAGCACATGCCTGGCCTCCCCCTCCACACACAAGCACATGCCTGGCCTCCTCCTGCACACACAAGCACATGCCTGACCTCCCCCTCCACACACAAGCACATGCCTGGCCTCCCCCTCCGCACACAAGCACATGCCTGACCTCCCCTCCACACACAAGCACATGCCTGACCTCCCCTCCACACACAAGCACATGCCTGGCCTCCCCTCCACACACAAGCACATGCCTGGCCTCTCCCTGCACACACAGGCACACACACCTGAACACACAAGCACATGCCTGGCCTCCCCTGCACACACAAGCACATGCCTGGCCTCACCTGCACACACAAGCACATGCCTGGCCTCCCCTGCACACACAAGCACATGCCTGGCCTCCAACTGCACACACAAGCACATGCCTGGCCTCCCCCTGCACACACAAGCACATGCCTGGCCTCCTCCTGCACACACAAGCACATGCCTGGCCTCCCCTGCACACACAAGCACATGCCTGGCCTCACCTGCACACACAAGCACATGCCTGGCCTCACCTGCACACACAAGCACATGCCTGGCCTCCCCTGTACACACAAGCACACACACCTGAACACACAAGCACATGCCTGACCTCCACCTGCACACACAAGCACATGCCTGGCCTCCCCTGCACACACAAGCACATGCCTGGCCTCCCCCTCCACACACAAGCACATGCCTGGCCTCCCCTGCACACACAAGCACATGCCTGGCCTCCCCTGTACACACAAGCACACACACCTGAATACACAAGCACATGCCTGACCTCCACCTGCACACACAAGCACATGCGTGACCTCCACCTGCACACACAAGCACATGCGTGACCTCCCCTCCACACACAAGCACATGCCTGGCCTCCCCTGCACACACAAGCACATGCCTGGCCTCCCCTGCACACACAAGCACATGCCTGGCCTCCCCTGCACACACATGCATGCACACCTGCACATGAAGAAGCACACATTGTGAAAGCTTGGATTAGTTGTCAGCTAGACAGCATGCAAAAATGCCTTGGAGACGAATCTCTGGGCATGTCTCTGATTGGGGGTATTGCAGTGGGAAGACCCACCTGCCAGATAATAAGATAGTAAAGAGAAAGATAGCTGAGCAGCAGCAGCCACAGACACTTTCTGACTATGGGCATCACCTGACTAGTCACTCCTGTTCCTGCTGCCGTGCCTTCCCTGTACCTCTGGGAACCGTGAGCCAAACAAGCCCTTCTCTCCTTAAGGTGTTTTTGGTCAGGTATTTTGTCATAGCAATGAGAGAAGCCATACACACACAGTGAGGGGAAAAGCAGAGGAGGCCATCCAAATTCTTGTTAATTACTATGGGATAACCCTTTTGTATGCTGTGAATGTGTTTTATTCCCACTGATTAATAAAACAGCTGATTTGGCCTGTAGCAAAGCAGGATAGAGTCAGGTGGGAAATTCAGGCAGGGATACAAGGAGAGGAAGGGCAGATTCAGGGGAGATGCCAGCCAACCACTGGAGAAGACATATTTGAACAAAGGTAAAGCCATGAGCAACGTGGCAAAACATAGATAAATAGAAATGGCTTAATTTAAGTTATAAGAGCTAGTCAATAAGAAGCTGAGCTAATAGGCCAACAGTTTGTAACTAATATTAAGCCTCTGAGTGGTTATTTTAAAAGCAGTTGCAGGACCAGGCGGGAGAGAGAAACCTCCCGTTAGAGTTTATCCGTGCTGTACTCTGTGATATCTCATTGTGCTTCAGTGTGCTTGGCTCTGGAGAGAGAGGTGCCATCTGTATGTGCCCCCGAAGAAGTGAAAGGAAGTGAGGGCCCCCCCTTTCCTGGTGCTAACTGTAAAGCCTCAGCTCTCAGACAGAGCAAGGAAACGTCACTAAGACCTGAGTGGGTCCTGATGGATCCCTGGAAGTTCTTCTCTGGCGTTTCTGTAACTCTGAGACACTAGAAGAGGCACACTAGAGCGAGAAGATGTAGCTGTGGCACTGTGCAAGGGTCTGCTCTTGTCCCTCGGGCTTCCATTCCCGCTGGTGTAAAATGAGGGGGTGGGTCTGGATTGGACCCAGTGAAAAGTGGAATTTTCCTGCCTCTTCAGGCCCACTACAGATCTGGAAAGTCTAAGGTCTCCTTAGATTTCCACAATTCTGGGAACTAGGGGGCCAAAACCTGAGAGTCTCTGTCTCTGAGCTTTGGCACAGGTATCTAACTGCAGAGACTGAAGGTCCCTGCAATGGGAAACCACTGAGGCCCCTCTCCATTTTGGCAGAGGGAACCTGGCTTCCATGGGAGCCCTGATATTATGCCCAAGGAGACCAGGAAAAGAGCTCATCACTATGGCTTAGGCTAGAACCCAAACCGTGAGGGACCAGGAGAAAGGCCTTCCAGCCAGCATCAAACGCTGAACATGTTCGGTCCCCAGACGACACCACACACAGCACATGTTCCCACATGTTCTGTAAGAGCTTCATCTGGTCTACTTCACCATGGACATGATCTCCTCAGTGTGTTTTGGCTTTCCTAAGCTACAATGCAAGCTTTCATTAGAAACTTTTTAGAAAGAACTCTTGGAAATAGCAGTAAGTTGGTGAGGAATGTGAGCTCTTGGAGACAAAATAATAATAATAATAACACTTTGAACCCCAGTCCAGGAACTGCCACACATCCTGGCTGACTGCCTTGTTAAGATGGACTAGTCTAGCCACCTTCTGACAGGAAGGAGCCATCGTGGCGTCTCCATCAGAGTTGCGGATCGTGACAGTGGATGTGAAAAGCTGATCCAGCAACAGCTTGGAGGCAAGGGCTTCACGAACGGCAGCTATTGCATTTATTACTCCAAGCCTTGTACTTACTCACAGTGTCACAATGTCTGCCGCAGCTGACAGATGGTGATGAATAAAGCTGGAGAACAATCAAAGACAATACGCTCTCTGGTGCTGCCGCTCCTGTCCCACGCCACAAGGAGGCTGTCCTACATCAATCCTTCAGCCACACCACTTCCACTGTGCAGCAAACAGCCACGGCCTAATGATGTCTGCACCTCCGCACATCTACAAGGCAGACCCGTCAAAGCTCTCTCTCATATATTCCCACTAACAGCCAACTCGATCCAGTCCCATAACACCAGTGAGTCTGCATGATATGTAAAGTATATAAACAAAAGGTGCTAAGGAATCCTATCAAGTGTTAGGACAAAGGTAGATTGCAGAGCGGAGAGAATTAGAGTTCAAACTTCCCCCTTGTGAGATGGCTCAGCTGGTAAAGGTGTTTGCTGCCAAATCTGATGACCTGAGTTTGATCCCAGAGACACACACAGAGGAAGCCGAGAACTGACTCTCACCAGCTGTCCTCTGACCTCGACATACACCGCATGGCATGTGCACACATCCTTACATACATACAAACACATACACCCAACAATGTAAATATACACATAGATAAATGTAATCATTAAAAGCTCCCCTCTTTCAGGGACCCCACGAGAACTGTGTTCACAGTTAGATGCCCTGGTAAGGTGGTATTCAAAGATTTAGCATGCTAAGCTTCCTGAGGTTAACTGCTCATAAATAGGGTACTCGTTTTGATTTGTTGTTGTTGTTGTTGGGTGGTTTGTGTGTGTGTGCACATGTATGAAGGTGCCCACTGAGGCAGAAGAGGGCATCAGATCCCCTGGAGCTGGAGCTACAGGCATTGTGAGCTGCTCCATATCGGTGCTAGGATCCGAACTCCAGTCTTCTGCAGAAGCAGCAGGCATTCTTGCTGACCTCTGAGCTGTCTCTCTAGCACCAGTTTTTTAGGGAACTTTTAATAACCAAAAAAAAAAAAAGATCTCTGTTTAAAGGAAAGAATACAGTCTGACTATTAGGAGAAAAGTAAAGGACAGCAAGAGCTCTCCTTTTGTCACGACTCATCATCGTGACTGACTGCCTGAGGTCAGCTTGTAAAACCTCATCAGTCTGCCTTACAAGTAGCCTGACTACTTTTGCAGAAACCTCACCCCAGAATTATGACATCAAAAATCATCTCAAGACGTCATCTTAGTGAATTCTCAGATTTTAATCACAATTTCTCCTGTACTTTCTGGCCACAGGACTGGCAAGTAGGTTTGCAAAGGATTGTGGATCTTGAACTTGTATATGAGGGGACCAAGGAGAGGCAGCATGTTTAACTTATCCCTGGTACTTGGCCAAAGACAAGGTCACTGCACAAATGTCAGTGAAAAGTGGTTCCAGATAGAAAATTGCAAATAATGGTCCGATGCTGGAGTTCTTTTGCCAAAGACCCAGAAACACTGAACAAAACAGCAAGTTTTTGTCTGCCACAGGGCTCAATTTGCCACGCTAGCGGACTGACGCTTAGAGCCATGTTTTATTGTCTTCTGCCTGCCCATTAATAGTAGCAGGAGGACAATGATTCAAAATAATTACAGAGGAGAAAGGTAGCAATTAGCAGTACAAATTAGCTATTAAATGATTCCGAAATTCCAAAGTGAGAAGATGACCTTTTCACTTCTTATCTGGCAGTGACAAATTGGGTTCTGACTGGAGAGGAAAAAAACAAAGCATTCCAACACATGATGGATGCCCGTCCCCTTCCCGTGGGTGACTGGGGCATGCTCATTAGAAACACAGTAGAAAGTGAATTTCAGGATGTCCGTCAGCGGCTTCTACCCTGCCTACCCGGAAAGTCATCTTCCTCTCTACACTTTGGGTGTCTTCTTGTCACGATAAGAGGGAAACCCAGGGAGGGCCTACAGCGTAGTGTCTTAAATCATTTAATTAGTCCATGCTATCCTAATTAAGTCCACGCACATTTAATGGGTTGTTTCCTGCTATAACTTAAAGCTTTTGGCTAGAAGTTGGGGAGAATATCAGTGGGTAGAGCTCTCGCTGCACAGGTGTAAGGATCTGAGTAGGAATCCCCAGCTCATGCAAAGGTACACATAGCAGCACATCTGTAATCCCAGTGTCTCCATGGGGAGAATGGAGATGGGCTCCGAAGCCAGCTGGCCAGCTAGCCGGCAGAGCAGCAAGCCTCGAAGAGTGCCTGACTCCAACAAGGGAGAAAGGGAGGAAAGGGAGGACCAGTACCCAAGGTTGGCCTCTGGCCTCCACATGCACACACACACACACACAGAGAGAGAGAGAGAGAGAGAGAGAGAGAGAGAGAGAGAGAGAGAGAGAGAAACTAACTATACCCACGTGCCAGGTATTCCCAATCTCCACATCAAATATGGCAGCAAAGTTCTACCCTGGGCTAATTTTCCTCTGAAACCCTTCCTGGGTTATTCTTGCCATTTCACCTGCTCAGTGAGAACAACCTGTTCTCAATCCTGCTCATATCTAACCTGAAACTATTTTTAAAAAGAAAACATAACAACAAAAAATCCTCCTCCTCTTAGGAAAAGCTCCAAAGATGCAAGGTTTTACAGCTTGTCATGTAGCGCTTTGCAGAGTTTTAACTCAGGACCTTTCTTTGCAAGTCAAAGCATAAAACGCATCCTTCTCTTGTGAAGCCTCTGGATCTTGTCAGGAGAGCACTCAGTGTCATGCTGTTGACACAGAGGAAAAAATGCAATTATTTGTACCTCAGATCAGTGTGTGGACGCACCACTAATTCCTACACCGCCAGCTCGGTTCCTGGGCGAGAAGAGAACAAATTGCATTGAGGGCAGAGGGTCTTAGATGTAATTTAAGCCATGCCCCTTTGCTCATCATGAAGCGGGAAGGCTCAGGGTAGAAATGGCTTGTCCGTGGTCCCAACAGGGTACAGCGTAGGTCTCCATGCTCTGGTCAGCTCCTGGCTCAGAATCCAGTGCACTATAATCTCACCTGTCTCTCTCCCGAGAGTCACTGACGTCCCTGTCCCTGTCCTCAAGCCACAGTCGCATCAAACCTATCATCCTGTCATCTGCAGGGCCCATATTTGCAAATTCACTTTCTTGACAAATCAGTACATCGGCTGCTCTCATGGCGATTCCCGGGCGCAGAGTAGCAAAAGCTTTGGGTCTCCCCACTGCATTTTCCAAGCCGAGGTTGAAGAAGGCAATGTCCAGCTTCAGCCCTCCCACAGTAAGCAAGTATCCTTCTCAGGCTTACTCAATGTCATGGATTTTTGCGGGCCGTACTTTGGGGTGAGATTTCACTGTCTAATGGAAAAGTGCTGGGCTGCTCTCTGGGGGCCCTAAGGGCCTTGGAGGGAAAGTGCCTGTGTCAGCTGAGTTTTGCACAGGTAGAGGTTACGGTAGTAAGAGGAGGGCTTACAGTACTGTTGTGTGACTCCTGCTGGGGAGATGTGAACCAACGCCTGTCCAGCCCAGGCAGGGCGCCAGCCACAGATGACCCCGCCCCAGCCTGGCTTCGTGAACTAATGGGTCCATTGGGTTATTTACAGAAGTCTAGGTGAAGGACTACCATGGGGGACTCAGAGCCAGCTTCATCACCAAAAAGTCTACCCCACCCTGGGTGAGAGCTCACAAAAGTTGAACCCCTGGAAGTCCCTGTCCAACCTGCAGGCAGCTCCACCCAGCAGTCTCCTCTCCCAGCCGTTATTCATGACTTCTATCAGCTTGAGAGGCAGGAATTGGTGAAGCTTGCAAGTTTCATGAACCTCTTGAGCCTCGTAAGGTTACTTCCTACATCTTATGAGCCTCCTCCTTCCCTCTAGAAGGGAATGTTTCAATATGCAGGAAATATTCACCCAAAAAATAAATAGTAAAGAAAATGTCTGACATAGAAATGTATACATTTTTAAAGTTCTGTGTTAATGGACTGATGACCACAGGCTTTGGGAACCTCGCCCGTATTTCCCTAGGAGCAACAGTTTGGTGCTTGCTCTCTTAGTGTTCACAGAGACTTTCACGGAACATAACAACATGAATAAGGAACATATCTATATATCTAACACGGACTACAAAACAAAAGCACAATAATAATACAGAAAGGGCTGGGGAGGTGGCTTAACTGTTACAAACACTTGCTGTTCTTCCAGAGGACCAAGGTTCGGATCCCAGCACCCACATTGCATAGCTCACAACCTCCTGTAACTCGAGCTCTAGGGAATCTAAATAGTGTTTTCTGACTTCTGCAGGTCCCTATACATATGTGATACACACACACACATTTCATTAGGCTCCCACCTCTCACTTGCCAGCTTCCTCCCGTTTCCTCTGCCTACATGCCCTCTCCTGACAGAGGTTTGATCTGACAGCCCTGTCTTGCTGTCTCTTCCTCATGCCTCCACCACAGCCGAAAAGGACCTAGAAACTATTTTCTTCTTGTTCACTTCCTGCCTGGTTTCTCTATTGAGCATCAACCGCCAGGCGACACACCTGCCTTTTTCCCTAATGAATTCCCGACACACAGCACGGCGCCTGACATTTGTAAAGGCCTCAGTAACTTGCTGTTAAATAATAAATAAATGAGACCATCAATTAGTACAAACAGCACTCACCGAAACCGATCACTCTTGCGCAGGGGCCACGGTAATCTTCCCTGTATTGTTCCAATTTTAGTATATGTGCTGCCAAGTGAGCAGGTCAGCTAGGACACAGTACAGAGAAAAAATATGTCTCAGGGGGAGGAAAAAACACCTGTGTTCGCTCGTGACAGGAGCTCTGAAGTATTGATCAGATCCAGTGGAACGAGGCACTCCGTTTCAGGCAGACATTGTCTATCAGTCCTGACACTTCACCATCTACACCTGGAGACTGTCATCTCTGGGACTGGTTCCAACATGACCATGTTGACAATGTGACATCTTATCTACAGGGTTTGTGAAATTCTGCAGCCAAAGCACTGGGCAGACTTCTCTAGTCCGGGGGGCGGGGGAGCTCAGCACTGTCAACTGCTGTGAACAGTTGACCTTGGCTCTCCAGTTTCCATTGGTTTAACCCTGACATTACTAAATCAAGAAATCCCACTTGCAAGACCTAAAAACAGAATTTCCCTGGAAAGCGTTTCAAACACATGCCAGAAGCTTTACATTTCTACCTTAGGTCCCTTCATTGTTTCATTCCTGTCCCCTCCCTGAAGGGCATCTGTCCACAGATCTGACACACAGCACAGCTAAGTCAGATAAATTGAGCTTACAGAGGGCTTCAATCAGTGCCCACAATTACCAACACACCACACACACACAGAGCCCACACCCCCCCACACAGAGCAACATATACATGAAGACACACACAAACAGCAGGACACACGGGCAGACACACACAAACAGCAGCACACACACAAACAGCACACACACATGCACGCACACACAAACAGCAGCACATACAGAGGCAGACACACACAAACAGTACACACACATGCACACACACACAAACAGCAAATACACACATGTAGACACACACAAAGAGCAGCAAACATACACACACAAACATACACAAACAGCACATACACACGTAGACACACACAAACAGCACACACACACATGCAGACACACGAACAGCACACATAGACACATGCAGACACACACAAACAGTGCACACACACAGACACACAAACAGCAGACACACACAAACAGCAGTATACACACCTCTATTGTTGAGCTTAGAGAAGCAGATTGTGAAAAACCAAAAGCAGATTTTTAATTTTTTAGAAGCTGCTAGGAAACAATTTGGTTTCAGATGATGCATTTTGGAGCTCAGAGAACTTTTCAGGCTTCGGGCTTTTTTTTTTTTTAACAACTCTTTCATCTTTAAATCATGTTAACCACCACCCCGGGCTTGGAGCATTGATTTTCACTTGTAATTTAGCAAATAATAAACAAGGTGGTGAAATGAAGGCATGTGTCACCATGGCTCCAGGTCCATGGCTGGCACTGCACACCATCACACTTAATTTTCTAATTAAATTCTGCATGCAATTAGCATCAACCAATCAGAATGGCCACTTAAGATTCAATCTGCATGCCTGAAGGAACAAACTTTTCATGTTACGAGGAGACACATTCAACCATCTTTTGAAAACCTCCCCTCATCACTGACTGCCACTGGAACATGACTTTTCCCACAGAGACCTAGGAAATACCTGACTGCCCAAGCTATACCCTCATCCCTTGAGGATGCCTCAGGACATACCTAAGCACAGGGAAAGTAGAGACTCCCTGAAGCTTTGGTCCTTGGAGTCTGAGGTTGCGGGTGAGGATGGACTTACACTCTAGAGACAGTCTCACGAGTGTTGTTATTCATGTGTCCAGCTGGACCACAAAACATCCTGAGTACGGAGAAGTGGCTGGAGACTGTGCAGCCCCTGCCTTCTGAGCAAGCAGTGATGGCAACCATGCATAGCCCCCCAGAGCACAGGACACCTTCCCCTTCACACTGTTACAGTCAGCGGGCACTAATGTAGAAAGTCCCTTTGTATGGGAGCCCACAGAAGTGAAATTCCTTCCACCTTGACTAAAGGTCAGGGAATTCAGATCTGTTCTTGCTTCATAGCCTTCAAGGTTCTATGAAAGAAGGTTTGACCCAAGGCATAGCTACTAACAGGATGTTTTGACCTAGAGTGTGGTTACTTGATGTTTGGGGTATTAAGAAAGGTTGATTACTTTGTTTTTTGTATCTTGGTAAAGAAGCCTCTTGCCTTCCCCCTCCTCTTATTTCCCCCAATATAGAGAAATAAATGCAGGGCAAATCTCAGTATTTCCTGGATGCCCTCCTGACTCTATCAATTGTCTCTTGTCTATCTCTTTCTTAGTCCTCACGCTTCCTTCCAAGCGGGGATGAATAAACAGGGTGGGACCTGGCTCATGTTGTCATCCAGATGCCAGATACGGAATCTTTGCACAGAATTCTTTGATCTCATAAGCACATGCAAGTTAACTAGGCAAGAACCCCATGTCCCTGTAGAACCTCATGGGCCCAAAAGTAGAAATTCTTTCCCCAATTCACAGTAAAAGATGGTGTATCCCCAGGAATAGAATCATTCTATGAATCTGTCTGAGTTGTTTGTTTATTGGCCAGCTGCCTAGCACAGATGTCACATGAAAATAAGAAACTCAAAACAATTTTGGCCATCCTGGGTCTGCACCCCCACCCAGCAAGCGTTGGCCAGATGAGCTCCTGTAACTAGAATGTGACCTTCTAATTTACCTCAGAGCCTACTCTTCCCCATTGGCAAATACCAGCCAGTCTCATTGATGTCCGCTCAACTGCAGACACACAGGTGCAAAACTTCTTTGGAGGTTTTAAATGTGTCGCATTTAAATGTGCATACTTCCATTTGTGACGCTTCAAAATAAGTCCTTTAAAATGACCCTCAGCATGCTGAAGAGAGGACTCAGTGCCCTCTTCTCCAAGGGACATTTGTTCAACTCCCATCACCCACATGGCCACTCACAACCATCTATAACTCCAGTTCTAGAGGATGCAGTGCCTTCTTCTGACCACGGAGGGCACTAGGCAAGCATGTGGTACACAGACATACATGCAGACAAAACATTCATATGCTTCTCTTCTACGGAAACTCAGATCAAACACTTCTTGATCAACATCAGGACTTTGCAAACCTCAGCAGAGCATTGCCTGTCGGCATCCTGACTCCACAGATCTCAACTGCCATTGCAGGTCAGTGCTACTGACGTCATGTATCTCTAGTTCTCCTTGGCTAAGTCTGGGCTTCTCTCCCAGAGACAGAGACAGGGGACTGGATCCAGATCATCCTGGCTCATAGAACAGAATGACTTTGTAAAGTCTGTTACCTCGGGAGATGGATAAGGAAAAGAGGGAGGAAAGCTCTGAGCCACTGCGCTACAGAAACAGCAAACTGGATATACATTCAGTAGCAGATGAAAACGGAGGAGGGACCAGCATTGGGAGAAAGGAAGACACACAGTAGGATCTAGGGCCGCATACCATTTACATAAATATAAATACATATCAAACAATATTAAACATTCCCAAGGATACAGACAAATTAAAGGACATAGAGAAATCCTCTAGACATTTCCTAGTTGGTGAGGGAAAGGAGAAAAACATGTTGAAGCACAGCCCTATGACAGGGGACACTGCTGAGAGTGACTCAAAGCTGCACCTGGGACCCAGCGAGGGCGAGAATGAAAAACAAACAAACAAACAAAAAAACAGTAAAACCAAGCTGTCA
The DNA here is from genome assembly GCF_037038515.1 of Microtus pennsylvanicus. Lineage (NCBI taxonomy): Eukaryota > Metazoa > Chordata > Mammalia > Rodentia > Cricetidae > Microtus > Microtus pennsylvanicus. Next base: position 70,393,543 of record NC_134583.1, on the reverse strand, counting down.
CCTCAGGAAGCTTCACCCACTGCCGCTCTGCCTACTGTTGCTCCACCCACTGTTGCGAAACTCCAGAAGGAAAGGAAGAGAGAAGTAACCAGTCGCTCCCTTTGCGATCTTCCTATTGGCAAATGAAAATCACAAGAGAATAAAAGCCAAGACAGAGCAGGACGCGGCCTCCTGAAAGTGCCCAAGTACATTAAGTAAAGGTCACAAAACTGAGTTACTAATCTGCTGTGCTATGAGATGCCCAAAGTCGGGTGTAGGCAGTCATGATGGCCCTTCTTTTCCTGTGTTCCGTGTGTACCCTACCTGGCTGTCTGGCCACCAGGTTTGGTCAAGAGTGTCACTGCTAATAGCGCTACTTGATCCTCCCACGCCAAGTTACTATTTTTTTTTCACCTAAATAATGACTCTGTCCCTACGTAATAATGTAGATGAAGTCATGGCTTTGGCGAGCTAGTTTTATTGTTTCCTTAATAAACATTAAAATAAATTAAAACTTAAAAAAAATTTACAGAGCCACTTCAGCTAAATCAAATTGTCTAATTTATTTGTTGCAATTAATGCTTAGCATTAAATAAACTAAGAGTGGATCAGGGCTCAACCATCATGACTCTCTGGCTCCAGTGGACAGGTGAGCAGGGGAAATCAGCCTGCTTCACAGAGCCCAGCCAGCCACTGTGTCTGTAGTATGTGGCTGCCTGGGTGGTTCAAGGACGAGAAGAGGACAATAAAATAGCACTCTGGGGGTGTCATGCTGAGGTCTGGAGCAGGGGACCATCACCTCCACTCAAATTTCTTGATTATGTTTCAATCACCCATCCATTACATATAGATATGTTGTCCACTGGTGTCTGAACATCAGGACCGGGAAGCTGGTTTTACGTCCATAATTTAGCAAGAGTTCCTTGAGTGGCAGACAGAATCCTGAACCTTTAACCTCTAAACTCCAACAAACAGCAGAGAGAACACAGACCGTGGCTACCTGGGGCAGTTTAGTGCAAGAAGCAGGAACATTAACATCAACAAAGTCGGGAGGCGCACCAAACTGTCTCCTGGGAACATATGTCTCTCTTAAGCCAAAGCAAAACTAAGAAACATCATCACAGATAACACCCTGAAAACATACAAGGGGTGATACTAGTGATTTTTTTTTTTTTTGCAGAGCAAGGAAAAAGGTTAAGGGAACTCCCAGAAGGCTAGAAAAAGTATTCCCCTTGGTCTACATGGAAGCACAGAGAAATAGATTCAGAATACAAAAAAAGAAAAATCATTGAAAACAACACACTGCACAATTAAAATTCAGAATGACAGGCAGGAAAGGGGATGGCCATCTCCTAAGTCTCTGAGTCTAGAGGAGATAAATTATTCCACCACAACTTTTCAAGTAGTATCCTGGGGAGAGGCAGGCACAAGTAATGTACGAAATGGAAAACGAGGAGGGGACAAAGGAAACCGAGCTGCAAAGCAGACATGGTGTCCAGAGCTGTCTGCAGCACTGGAGTCGATAGCGGTTTACAGGGCAGTGACTGACTGATGGCGCCCAGCTGGCCGCAAACGCTGGACACACACTCTTACTGTTTATAACAGGATCACATTTTGTCAGATCGATCCCCAGCACTGACATGAGGCCGGATGGGAAATGTGTGCTTACAGTGAGTGGTCAGAGAACGCACTCTCCACGGCCAAGAGAGGGTGCGTGAGCTTTTATTACTGACGTGACAAATCTCTACAAACGAAATGATTGAAAGCATCACCAGTCATGTCATCCCTGTGAATAGCCCCGGGTATCAGAAATCCAGGACAGTCCTCCAGCCCTGAAGTAAGGCTGCTGGTAAAGTGCCTTCCTGTCTGGAAGATACGGGACGTGAATCTGTTTCTTTCCCCTGTCTGGAGAGGCCACCTGTGTCCCCTGGGTCCACAGCCAAAAGAGTGGCTTCTTGGAGCACCATCTCTCTCAGTTCTTCCTGCCTCTCCTTCACTGCGACTACACTCAGCCCATTTCCACAAGTAAGGGAAGTGTCCTTGTTTGAGGTCAGCTGGTCAGTGACTTTCATTCCCCTTGCAGTATTTACCTAACAAAGCCACAGATCCCAGGAATTAGGACCTGGCACTGGGGGGACGGGGGGAGCAATATTCTGCCTCAGTCAGATGTTATAATCATTCCGTGAGTGGAATACAAATTTACCTAGACTGTTCACTATTGTGGTTAGTCTTAATTTTCAACCTGACTAGATTGGGAGACACCTAGGCGATTAGTAGAGCACACTTCTGTGTGTGTCTGTGAGGACATCCTGGAGAAGATTGCCATATGAGGCAGCGACTGAAGGACGGTGTGGGCAGCACCATCCAAGGGGCTGGGAGCTTACCTGGAGATCCAAGGGGCTGGGAGCTTACCTGGAGATCCAAGGGGCTGGGAGCTTACCTGGAGATCCAAGGGGCTGGGAGCTTACCTGGAGATCCAAGGGCTGGGAGCTTACCTGGAGAAAACATGAAAGACAAAGGCATCAGTGTGCCAGAAGCTCTGCCCACTCTTTCTTTTTTTTTTTAAATTTATTTATTTATTATGTATACAATGTTCTGTCTGTATGCCTGCAGGCCAGAAGAGGGCACCAGACCCCATTACAGATGGTTGTGAGCCACCATGTGGTTACTGGGAATTGAACTCAGGACCTTTGGAAGAGCAGGCAATGCTCTTAACCTCTGAGCCATCTCTCCAGCCCCTCCGCCCACTCTTTCTGAACCAGTGGGCACCTTGCTGCTGCCATTAAGGCTCCTTTAGCCTCTCAACAAAGACCCAACAACAACACTTCAGGAGCTTCCAAGCTTCCTGCCTTGACTGGGACAGAAGCATTAGTCTTTCTTGCTCTGAAGCTACCAAATTCCTGAAGTAATCAGTTCCCAGGGCTCTGCCTTCCCAGAGTGAAAAGCTACTGTGAATTGCCCAGTCTGCTGGTATGTAGGTCAATACAGTGAATGACTAGCTAATTGATTATTGAGACCAGGTTTCATGTAGTCTAGACTGATCTCAAGTTTTAGATAGTAGATGATGACCTTAAACTTCTGATCCTCCTACCTAACCTCCTGAGTGCTGGGATTACAAGCATGCTACACCATCCTCGGTTTAGTCAGTGCCAGAGATCCAACCAAGGGATTTCTACACGCTAGGCAAGTTGCATCCCGGTCCCCAAATGTAATTATATAATTATCTACATACTCTATTGGTTCTGTTCCTCTAGAGAAGCCTCACTAATATATTACTGATGTGTTCAGTTTGCTTTACTTGCACCAACGTGCATTTAAATATGTCCGCTCAGCCTGCTGCAGCAAGCCTGTGTAATGACCCATGGAATGTAAAGGCAAGTAAGTGATTGTTCAAGCTGCACAGATGGAAATAAACCAAAGCCAAGAGTCTCCTCGAGGCTCCCACTGCCTACAGTTCTGATCTCTCCCCAGGAGAATCATTTTCCATCCGACACACAAGGAGTAAGCAGCAAGCCTGGACAAAATGATTGGATTCCTATGGTAATAACCCGGTCAGACAAAGGTCTGTTGTCCAGTTAAGGTGAGGGATATTGGTCAAGACTCCTATACACAGCTTCTGCAAGGGGCCTTGTGGAGTTGGCATTTTCTTTGGGCAGTCAACCAGCTTCCAAATAAAGTCACGGAGGCTTATTATTAATTATAAATTCTCGGCCAGAGATTAGGCTTGTCCGATTAGCTCTTTTAACTTAATCTAACCTGTTTCTATTCATCTACATTTTGCCTCAGGATTTTTACCTTTCTTTTATTCTGTATGTCCGACTTTCCTCCTTCCTCTGTCTGTCTGGCCCCTGATGCCTCCTTGGCATCTCCTTTACTTTCTTCTTCTTTTCAAGCCTAAATTCCTCCTCCTACTTACTGTTCCTGCCCAGAAGCCCAACCTATACCTTCTCCCTCACTATTGGCTATTCCCCCTTTTTATTAGACCAATTGGATTCCTTAGGCAGGCAAGGTAAAATGACAACACACCTTTACATAATTAAACAGACACAACCCATCTTTACATTGTTAAGCAAATAATCCACAACAGCCTTATTCTTGACCACTGAGTCATCAAGGGCAGAGTGGAACATCTCCTAAGATGGAATGGTTTCTCAGATGAGGACCACACAGGGGAGCCAGAGAGAGCACAGATTTACCAAGCTCACTGCTGAGTTCTTAGGGCTACAGAGAGAGCAATAGTAAGACAAATCAGAGAGAGGCTAAAGGAAACTGTTTCTGATCCTTAAAAAAAAATGATGGTGAGGGAGAGAAGAGAAAAAAAAGAGAGAAATAAAAAGAAAATCCATGAGGCTACTCCAGGATTTGGAGCATGAGGTTCCTGAAGCTACAGCTCCAGTTAAGAGGTCATGCTCCTGATTGCATGGACAAATACGCATGAGGCTGACATGCTGCCTGCCAAGGAAGCCAATGTCAAGTGCCCGCCAGATTGTCATACCTTCTCTGAGGACAAGCTAATGAGGTACTCCTACCCTTCAGGGGATGATGTCAAGAAAGATGACAAGAATCATCTCTCCTGGTCGCCAGGTCCTGCCACTTCTGCCTGCGGTGTCTTTTACTCAGCATCGAGATGCCTTGAGACGGCCTTTCAAGAGCTGGTATAGTGTGCATGCCTGCGGTCGCTCCAAGTGCTTTACACACTTGTCCTGTGGAGGGGCCAGGGCAAATGTTTCCAGATACATGCTCTGTACCTTTCCAAGAAAGGCAAAGGGCCCTCTAGGAAGGACAGAATCTACAGAACTGAGTATGTGAACAAGCACAGACTCTGTGGTCCTTACACGGCACTTTCACAGCCCAAAGGTGTCAACTCCACACTTTTCCATGTACGTGATTTTGGCTGCCACTGTTATATTCTTTGGGAATGGGAAGAATAAGATGATAAATGAATGGATAGATACGATTGTTTGGGTGAAAATATAGAAGCAGATCAGGGAAATGGTAAAATCATGGAAAGAACAGCTAATTTATAGCTTTGGTTTGAATATTTTATCATTTCAAAAATTTCCATTGGCTTCATGTCTTAGTCACTATTCAGTTCCTGTAAAGACACCATAACCAAGGCTACTCATAAAATAAAGCATTTAATTGGGAGCTTGCAAACAGTTTCAGAGGGTAAGTCCATCATTATCACGGTGGGAAGCATGCAGCAGACAAGCAGACAAGATGCTGGGGAAGTAACTGAGGGGTACATTTGATGGGGAGGCAGAGAGAGGGACACGGGGCCTGGTGTGGGCTCTTTGAAACCTCCAAGTTCACCCTCAATGACACACTTCCTTCAACAAGGCCACGCCCCTCATCCTTATAATCCTTCCAGACAGTTTCCCTCTCAGGTAACTAAGAGTTCAAAATACATGGACCTAGGGGAGCTATTCTTCTTCCGATCACAAGCGTCAATCCTCACCTGTCTTATTTGAGACAGGGTCTCTCATTGGCCACTGTGTGTGCCAGGCTAGCCATTAGCTTACAGGGACTCTCCTGTCTGTGGCCTATGTCACCACAGGTGCAGAGGTCACAGACATGTGCTACTGTGTAGGTCTTGACCCTTGCACAGCAAACATACCAGGAGTGAGCCCAGCCCTGTGGACAGCTCCAAAGCTGTGAGCCTCTGAAAGCTACCAGCCAAGGTGCCCGCCCCTTCCCCCCAAACTCAGAGCTCCCCTCAGAGGATGAAGCCCATGCTTGAGCTACCAGGTTGCCACGTTGAAGATGGAGAAGGATGAGAGAGGAAGCTGAACACCGGAGAGCTGGCACAGGCTTTGTGTCCAGAGACGCTCATTCTTGAAGCTAAAGAAAGAATTATGAAGTTACATATGAGGTTGGTTTGTACACTCAAGCCACAGGCTAGAGTCCTGTGGGAGGTGCCGAGTGGGACATGGGAGACAGAGGAACAGGGCCCATGTTCTTGGTGTAGACTCTTTCCCCTCTGGTTTTGTTTTATCTGTTTGTTTGTTTCTGAACTTTGAGCTCTGAAACCACAAATGATGTGGTTCTGTCATTGGTGGAACAAACTTTGGTTCAAGGGTTAAGTGACTTCAGGCGTCAGTGAAAGACTAACTTTTATGTTGGGGTAGTGGTTCACTTGAAAACACAAAACAAGGAAAAAACCGAAGGATTTACATTGCTGCAAGTGACCCTGGAGGGTCCTGTGGCAGGTGGGGGACCATGTGGGAAACAGAAGAGAGAGCTGCAGAGAGAGCTTGAGGAGTATGAAGTTTTATTTAGGAAGATGGCATTGGGAAGGTTTGGGAGGTTAGAGAGCCAGAAGGGAGAGATACAAAGGGGAGGAGGAGGAAGGGAGGAAGGGAGGGAGGGAAGGAGGGAGGGAAGGAAGGAGGGAGAAAAGGAGGGGAAGGCAGAGAGCAGCCTCTTCAGAAGAAAGGAAGGGAGAGAGAGAGAAAAGGAAGAGAGAGAACTGAGACCAAATTGGGAGTGGGCGGAGCTTGTCTCTTAAATGTACAGGGTACTGACAGGGAAGGCCAGCATAATCATAACAAAAACATCTTAGCTGATCCCCAAAATGCCCAGAATGAATCATGAGATTCATTGCTTCTTGTTGTTGTTGTTGTTGTTCTTCTTCTTCTTCTTCCTCTTCCTCTTCCTTTTCCTCTTCTTCCTTCTCCCTCCCTCCTTCTCTCTCTCTCTCTCTCTCTCTCTCTCTCTCTCTCTCTCTCTCTCTCTCTCTGTGTGTGTGTGTGTGTGTGTGTGTGTGTGTGTAGACCCACATACTCCACAGCACATGTGTGGAGGTCAGAGGAAAACCTCAAGCACTAGTCCTCACCCTCTGTCTGATCTGAGACAGGGTCTCTCATTTGCCACTGTGTATGGTAGGCTGGTCGTTAGCTTACAGGGATTCTCCTGTCTCTGGTTCCCACTTCACCATGGGTGTAGTGGTCACAGACATGTGCTATGTGTCCCACTTTACATGGGTTCAAACTCATGTCTTCACCCTTGCACAACAAACACTTTACCTTCTGTGCCACCTCCACGGCCCTGGAATCTATCAACTGTCAATATCATCCGGACCCCCACCTAGAGCTGTATCATAAACTTTTGGGGGGGGCATGTATTAGGTGTCTATGAAATACCATCTAAATGTAAACTTGTACCACACTGCTAGCTTTGTCTTAGGCTATATTGATTTTTTTCTTTAAAATAGCTAGACCCAATTACATGATATATTTGAAAGAAATATCTATTTGAACCTAACAGTGACTAAAGATCAATAAGAGAAAAAAAATTAAATCTAGACCAAGTACTGATCCTCCAGTAAAGATGTTTTCAAAGAACAAGCCATAAAATCCTAAAGGGAAGATGCCAGTCTGACACGATCGATTTGCAAATGATTCTGTGTTACCTTGAATTCCACAAGAATAGAGCTTTACCCCAAGAGCAAGATCTTGTGTTTGTACTCCCGTGGGTCCTTTTAGAAGCCGTCCTTCCTTTTACACAAGAAATAAGAACATATGTTCAAAATAATCCCCGTGTGGATGCTTGATAGGAACAGCTAACAAGCATGCTTGCATGACACACGCTTCAAACACGTGGACCAACTTGAAGGGAACTTGAAGGGAAAAATAGTTTCAGAGGGAATTCTGCAAAAGGAAAGGTTTTATTTTTTGGTTTTCGTTCTACACTGAACAGACAATTCATCTGCCTTGAAAATGAGCCATCTCGGCAAGCGGCGGAGACTGGCGCGCCACACCGAGAGCAGATCGACCCACTAAAATTAAATCAAAGAGGTAGGTCTTTCATTGGTGAGGTCCCTGGTGAACGGGGAGCCTGGTCCTGTTCCTGAAGACCCTTCTGAGTGGTGAGAGGGATCTTGGCCTGCGACAGGAGCCAGAAAACAGAGTGAGGGCATTTTGTAAGTGAAGCCCCTGGCCAAGAGGGAAACCTGATCCGGTTTTAAAAGACCCATTAGATAGCATCAATAGGAGGAGATGGGCAGGTGCCAGGCAAGAATTCACCCAACAATCTGAAAAACAACATGAAAACACCAGAACCCAATGATCTTACAACAGAAGGACTTGAACACCCTAACACAGAAGAGGTGGAAAAAATTGACTTTATGAAAGCAATAGAGTCCCTTAAACAACACGTAAAAAATGCCCTTATAACCAGCTGGCCTGGGTCTGGAAAAGCCTGGGATAAAACCGGACTCTCTGAACATAGCGGACAATGAGGACTACTGACAACTCAAGAACAATGGCAATGGGTTTCTGATACTACTGCACGCACTGGCTTTGTGGGAACCTAAGCAGTTTGGATGCTCAACTTACTAGACCTGGATGGTGGTGGAGGTTCCTTGGACTTCCCATAGGACAGGGAACCCTGATGGCTTTTCGGGCTGGGGGGGGACTTAATTGGGGGAGGGGGAGGGAAATGGGAGGCGGTGGCGGGGAAGAGACAGAAATCTTTAATAAATAAATAAATTTTTAAAAAAAAACGCCCTTATAGAAATGGATGAGAAGTATACCAAAAAGTTTGAAGAAATGAGTAAATACGTACATGATACCCTGGGAAACCAGGAAAAAATGATCAAACAGGTAATGGAAACAGTTCAAAAACTGAAAACTGAAATGGAAGCAAGGAAGAAAACACAAACTGAGGACCAGCTGGATATGGAAAATCTAGGTCAACAAGCAGAGTCTACAGAAACAAGCATAATCAATAGAATACAAGAGATAGAAGAAAGAATCTCAGATTCTAAGAACACCATAGAGAAAATAAACACACTGATCAAAGAAAACAGCAAATCCAACAAATTCTCATCACAAAACATTCAGGAAATATGGAACACAATAAAAAGACCAAATCTAAGAATAATAGGAATAGAAGAAGGAGAAGAGTCACAGCTCAAAGGCCCAGAGGATATTTTTAACAAAATTATGGAAGAAAACTTTCCCAACATAAAGAAAGATATTCCTTTGAATATTCAAGAAGCATACAGAACACCAAACAGACTGGATCAAAAAAAAATCCCCTTGCCATATAATAATCAAAACACAAAATATACAGATTAAAGAAAGAATATTAAGAGCTGCAAAGGAAAAGGGCCAAGTAACTTATAAAGGTAAACTGATCAGACTTACACCTGACTTCTCTATGGAAACCATGAAAGCCAGAAGGTCCTGGATAGAGGTACTGCAGAATCTAAGAGACCATGGTTGCAAACCCAAACTACTATACCCAGCCAAGCTATCGTTCACTATCAATGGAGAAAACAAGACATTCCAGGATAAGAAAAAATTTAAACAATATGTAGCCACAAATCTAGCCCTACAGAAATAAAGGAAAATCACAACCCAAGGAATCCAACATTGCCAACACTGCCTACAATAACTCAGGCATCTAGCGACCCTTCACCAGCACAACTCAAAGAAGGGAGACACACAAACTCTACTACCAAAAACAATAAGAATAACCGGAGTAAACAACCACTGGTCATTAATATCATTTAATATTAATGGTCTCAATTCACCTATAAAAAGGCGCAGGCTAAGAGATTGGATACGAAAACAGGATCCAACAGTCTGCTGTTTGCAAGAAACACATCTCAACCACAAAGACAGGCATCTACTCAGAGAAAAGGGTTGGGAAAAGGTGTTTCAAGCAAATGGTCCTAAGAAAAAAGCAGGTATGGCCATACTAATTTCTAACAAAACTGACTTCAAACTAAAATCAATCAGAAGAGATCGAGATGGACACTTTATACTCGTAACAGGAACAATTCATCAGGATGAAGTCTCAATCCTGAATATCTACACCCCTAATATAAAAGCACCCATTTATGTAAAACAAATATTACTAGAACTCAAGGCAGACATCAAACCACACACACTAGTAGTAGGAGACTTCAACACACCTCTCTCACCAATGGACAGGTCAATCAGACAGAAACCTAATAGAGAATAAAGAGAATTATTGGAGGTAATGAAGCAAATGGCCTTAACAGACATCTATAAAACACTCTGCCCAAATAGGAAAGAATATACCTTCTTCTCTGCAGCTCATGGAACCTTCTTGAAAATTGACCACATACTCGGAAACAAAGGAAGCCTCCACAGATACAAAAAAATATCAGTGTCCACCTGTGTCTTTTCAGATCACCACAGATTAAAGTGAAAAGCCAACAACAATGCTACCCCCAGAAAGCCGACAAACTCAGGGAAACTGAAAAGTCAACTACTGAAGCACACCTGGGTCAAGGAAGAAATTAAGAAAGAAATTAAAGTCTTCCTTGAATTTAATGAAAATAAAGAGACAACATACTCAAACCTATGGGACATGATGAAAGCAGTGCTAAGAGGAAAGTTCATAGAACTAAGTGCCCATTTAAAGAAAACGGAGAAAGCATACATCGGGGACTTAACAGCACACCTGAAAGCTTTAGAAAAAAAAAGAAGCAGAAGTGCCCAGGAGAAGTAGAAGACTGGAAATAATCAAACTGAGGGCAGAAATCAACAAAATAGAAACACAGAAAATGGTCCAAAGAATCAATGAAACAAAAAGTTGGTTCTTGGAGAAAATCAACAAGATCGACAAACCCCTATCAAAACTAATTAAATGACAGAGAGAGAACACACAAATAAATAAGATGAGAAATGAAAAGGGGGACATAACCACAGACACAGAGGAAATTCAGAGAATCATTAGATCTTACTACAAAAGCCTGTATGCCACAAAACTGGAAAATGCAAAAGAAATGGACATTTTTTTAGATAAGTACCCTGATACCAAAACCACACAAAGACCCAACCAAGAAAGAGAATTACAGGCCTATCTCACTCATGAATATCGGTGCAAAAATTCTCAATAAAATACTGGCAAACCGAATCCAAGAACACATTAGAAAAAATTATCCATTATGATCAAGTAGGCTTCATCCCAGAGATGCAGGGCTGGTTCAACATCAATGATCATTTCATTAGATGCTGAAAAAGCATTTGACAAAATTCCACATCCTTTTATGATAACGGTCTTGGAAAGATTAAGGATACAAGGGTCATACCTAAATATAATAAAAGCTATTTACAGCAAGCCGACAGCTAACATTAAATTAAATGGAGAAAAACTCAAAGCCATCCCACCAAAATCAGGAACACGACAAGGATGTCCACTCTCCCCATACCTCTTCAATATAGTGCTTGAAGTTTTAGCAATAGCAATAAGACAACATAAGGGGATCAAGGGGATTCGTATTGGAAAGGAAGAAGTTAAGCTTTCGTTATTTGCAGATGATATGATAGTATACATAAGTGACCCCAAAAACTCTACCAAAGAACTCCTACAGCTGATAAACACCTTCAGTAATGTGGCAGGATACAAGATCAACTCAAAAAAATCAGTTGCATTCCTATACACTAAGGATAAGGAAGCAGAGAGGGAAATCAGAGAAGCATCACCTTTCACGATAGCCACAAATAGCATAAAATATCTTGGGGTAACTCTGACCAAGGAAGCGAAAGATCTATTTGACAAGAACTTTAAGTCTTTGAAGAAGGAAATTGAAGAGGACACCAGAAAATGGAAAGATCTCCCTTGCTCTTGGATTGGGAGGATCAACATAGTAAAAATGGCATTTCTACTATGGAAAAAACAAAAAACCCAGGATAGCCAAAACAATCTTATACAATAAAGGATCATCTGGAGGCATTACCATCCCTGACTTCAAACTCTATTACAGAGCTACAGTATTGAAAACACCTTGGTATTGGCATAAAAACAGAGAAGTCGACCAATGGAATTGAATAGAAGACCCTGACTTTAACCCACAAACCTATGAACACCTGATTTTCGATAAAGGAGCTAAAAGTATACAATGGAAAAAAGAGAGCATCTTCAACAAATTGTGCTGGCAAAACTGGATGTCAATCTGTAGAAGAATGAAAATAGATCCCTATCTATCACCATGCACAAAACTCAAGTCCAAATGGATTAAAGACCACAATTTCAGTCCGAACACACTGAACCTAATAGAAGAGAAAGTGGGAAGTACTCTACAACACTTGGGCATAGGAGACCACTTCCTACGTATAACCCCAGCAGCACAGACATTAAGGGCCTCATTGAATAAATGAGACCTCCTGAGACTGAGAAGCTTCTGTAAAGCAAAGGACACTGTCACTAAGACAAAAAGGCAACCCACTGACTGGGAGAAGATTTTCACCAACCCCGCAACTGACAAAGGTCTGATCTCCAAAATATATAAAGAACTCAAGAAACTAGACCGTAAAAGTCTAATCAACCCAATTATAAAATGGGGCACTGAGCTGAACAGAGAATTCTCAACAGAAGAACTTCAAATGGCCAAAAGACACTTAAGGTCATGCTCAACCTCCTTAGCGATCAGGGAAATGCAAATCAAGACAACTTTAAGATACCATCTTACACCTGTCAGAATGGCTAAAATAAAAAACACCAATGATAGCATTTGCTGGAAAGGTTGTGGAGAAAGGGGCACACTCATCCATTGCTGGTGAAAATGCAAACTTGTGCAACCACTTTGGAAAGCAGTGTGGCAGTTTCTTAGGAAATTCGGGATCAACCTATCCCTTGACCCAGCAATACCACTCTTGGGAATATACCCAAGAGATGCCCTATCATTCAACAAAAGTATATGCTCAACTATGTTCATAGCAGCATTGTTTGTAATAGCCAGAGCCTGGAAACAACCTAGATGCCCTTCAATGGAAGAATGGATGAAGAAAGTATGGAATATATACATATTAGAGTACTACTCAGCAGTAAAAAACAATGACTTCTTGAATTTTGCATGCAAATGGATGGAAATAGAAAACACTATCCTGAGTGAGGTAAGCCAGACCCAAAAAGAGGAACATAGGATGTACTCACTCATATTTTGTTTCTAGCCATAAATAAAGGACATCAACCTATAATTCGTGATCCTAGAGAAGCTAAATAAGAAGGTGAACCCAAAGAAAATCATATAGGCATCCTCCTGAATAATAACCTTCATCAGGAGATGAAAGGAGACAGAGACAGAGACCCACATTGGAGCACCGGACAGAAATCTCAAGGTCCAAATCAGGAGCAGAAGGAGAGAGAGCACGAGCAAGGAACTCAGGACAGCGAGGGGTGCACCCACACACTGAGACAATGGGGATGTTCTACTGGGAACTCACCAAGGCCTGCTGGCCTGGGTCTGAAAAAGCATGGGATAAAACCGGACTTGCTGAACATAGTGGACAATGAGGACTACGGCGAACTCAAGAACAATGGCAATGGGTTTTTGATCCTACTGCACGTACTGGCTTTGTGGGAGCCTAGGCAGTTTGGATGCTCACCTTTGGAGACCTGGACGGAGGTGGTGGTCCTTGGACTTCCCACAGGGCAGGGAACCCTGATTGCTCTTCGGGCTGACGAGGGAGGGGGTCTTGATTGGGGGAAGGGGAAGGAAATGGGAGGTGGCAGGGAGGAGGCAGAAATCTTTAATAAATAAATTTTTTAAAAAGTTAAAAAAAAAGAAAGAAAGAAAGAAAATGAGCTAGTCCATCTCTACCTCACCGGCAAGACTGACATAAGTCCTGTTGTGACCCAAGTGGGCGAGAGGCATGAACAAGACCTTGGTCTTCCTTTATGTGCCCTGCAGTCTTGTCAGCACACCAGTCAAATCAGATTACGAATAATACAGACAGGTGGAAGCAAATGGGTGGGCGTGGCCGGTGAGCATCTGTCCTGCTTTGCTTTCTATTGTTGGGACGCCAACATTCTAACAGGAAAACAGCTCGGGAGGAAAGGGCTTACTTTGTTTTACATTTCTCTGTCAGTCGTCACTGGGGGAAGTTGGGAAGAAATGCAAGGCAGGAACTGAAGCAAAAACCACGGAGGAGTGCTGCTTACTGGTTTGCTCATCATAGCTATTTTATATCATCATTTGCTATTTTCTACAACTCAGGACCACCTTCCCAGGGATGGCACCACCCACAGTGGGCTGGGCCCCCCACACACACACATCCATCACTAATTAAGAAAATACCCTACAGATTTGCCAGCTGCCTGATCCTCTGGAGACATTTTCTTAATTGAGGTTCCCCCCTCTCAAGTGACTCCAGCTTATGCCAAGTTGACCAAAACAAAACAAAAGCTAACCAATACACTTTCTAAGAGTGTGATGCTTCATTCTGTACCTTGGTGGGCACCAATGGGCATCATCCAATCCACTGTCATTTTAAGTAAAGCAAACGGCAGGGGGAGCAGGAAGAGAACAATCTGCATCCTCCTTGCCTGAGCCAAGACATTGGTCCTCCTCTGCCCTTCAACTGGGAGTACACCCTCAGCTCCCCTGCTTCTCCGGGCCTTTGGTTTGAACTTGAAATTCCATCACTGCCTATTCTGGGTCTCCAGCTTGCAGGCAGGACCTTCTCAGCACAAAAGCACAAACTGATCCCTATAACACATCTCCACAGTACTTATACAAAATAGTATTATTTCTGTCTCTTGAGAACCTTCACTAGTATGGTCAAGACTGACCTAAGATTTGGGGTTTGAGGTTCTAGAAGTTGGAGAGTTTCCTCTCAGTGGACATGCCTAGGCTTGATGAACTTCTCAATGCCTACAGGGAACCTGGGCCAGGAAAGTCCAAAAATGTTATATCATAATTGCCCCTCTCTGGCTTTAAGAGAGAGGTTCTAAATTGGATTTGCTCAAAATGGTTACGTTACTTTCTTAAGGAATCTGTGACTCTTCAGGAACCAGTGACTATCATAGAACAGAATGTATTCATCCACCATCATCCAACCATGTGGGAAACCTACTGTTTTGTTTTGTTCTACTCAACACCTTTTCAACAGGTTTGCTGCCTTCCAGGTGTGGTGATTGATCCTGACACACAGTGCTACTCTCGTAGAGACGAATGCAATGTATGAATAGGGTACATTATATGCTTACAGGTTACAAATAAACAAGGCAGAGTGATGGGACAGTAAGGGATTAAAAGGCTCTTTTGGGTCAAGAGTAGACTTCCTTGAAGAGGTGACCTTGGAGCTGAGGAGTGACGTATGACTCTCCAGACGTCAGATGCCAGGAAAGGAAGAGCAGGCTCAGGGCTCCAAGGTGGGAACAAGATGCGGGCATTGGTAGGAATGCCAGAGTAACCACATGGCTAAAAGGTAAGATGAGACCTGAGGGGGGACAAAGTCACATCTGGGGGAGCTTATAGGCCCCATGAGAAGTTATTTTTTATTACGGGAAACAAAGACAAGAGTCTAAGCAGCTATAACCATCAGACGCTCCACTTGGGGTTTCCTGTGGGATCATATGAGGATACCTTGAACGTGAAAACAGAGAGGATGACACTGGAAATGGAGTAGGGGTTGGGGGTTACTGATGCTCAAGTACAGGGAAGGGAAAGGGGGTTCAGAAAGGGACTGGAAAAAGCAGGAGAGCCGCTATCAATCTACAGATCTGAGTTCAGTCATCAGAAGTGACTGGGGAATGGTGTCAGAGAGCTGGGATGAAGCCCCATGATAGATGGCATGCTTAGAACATGCTCGGGGTATGAGGAGGAAGGATGGGTCAAGATGGAGGAAGGGATTCTATTTCCTTTTCAAGTCCCCCTCTTCCCCTTATTTCTTGGGACCCTGGAGAATCCTTAAAACACCATTAGACAGTTTGAGGCAGGTTTGTCCAATCATATCCTCACATCCTCTGGTAAGAAGGTAATAGGAGGAAGTCAGAAACTGTCCTCAGCAAAACCAGAACCTACCAAATCAATGCAATGTAAGAATCAAGCGGCCACAGCAAACCACACTGGCACTGGGCATAAGACTAAGCTTGTTTCTATTATTAAGCAATGGTGGAAGAAAAATCTCCCACAGTCTCATGCGTTTTCAGTGTGGGTCTTGCCTATGGAGGAGCTTTCAGACTCCAGCTTTACTTGCCTTGTTATTTGTCAAAGTTGAATTAAGCCTGTGACACCTTGGTTCTGCCTCTATATAACATTAGCATGTTAATTATGATCAATGGGGAAGAGAAATTGCTGCAGAGGTTGCAGTGCTGAGCCCCGCATCTGTTACACTCCCAAATTGAAACTGGGAAGTTGGGAAGCCTATGAATTTTAAAACCCAAGTAAAACTAGGGTCTTGCACATGTAACACAGAGGAGTTCCCCACAGATGACTCAAGTGGGAGACAGGATCTTATTTCCTTGCAAATAGGGAAGGGGGCCCTTTTATTGTGGTTAGGTTATTCCTTTTAAATTACCTCACATCTTGTGGAGCCATTATGGTATAGACTCCACTGTGAGCCTCAGGAGATAAGGTGACCAGTAGAACTCAACACTAGAGTTATATTTGCATATCGGTCCTGGAGAACTTAGAGGAGCTTTGTGTCCTTTGGGGACCTAGTTTGCAAGTGTTCCTGGCACTTGTTTGCTGGGGAGTGGAGCAGAGGGGATAGGGCTTTCTGCGGAGCCCCCTAGAATCACACTACATAGTACAGCTTTGCCCTACAACAGGTCCCGGATCATTTATGGGTTATAAGATGAAGAGCCAACTACAGATGACCCTGATCTTTCTGTCTCTCTCGAACCACTGCCTCCTTTTGTCGGAAAACTCTTCCATCTAGGAGACTCCAGCTCTGAGTGACACCCTCACCCAGCCCCAAAGGAGAACACAGACCTAGTCAGGGAAATCGGTCTCCACAGCTTGTTGAGTGAGGATGACACCATGTGTTTGAGGAACCACTAAGCTAACAGGCTAGGGCATGGCGGTCTTCTTACTCATCTTGTAGAGAAGCCAGTCTGCGCAGTGGGAGAATCATGGCAATGTTTTTTAAGCCTCTGCCTAAGCTAGACCGAAAATCTTTCACTCTAAGTCTGGGGAGTTAAGAAAACTAATAAATAACATTTGTTCTCAGGCAATTTGAGTTGCTTCCTTCTCTTCCTAGCAAAAAATGCAAGCCTGGTGTCGTACTTTGAACTGGCCCCTGAAGGATATGAGACACTGACAGGTACTCTTGGGTGCAATTCAGGAGGTCCTTGAAGATCTGTTCTTTGCCAAGTTTGTGCTTAGCATCAGACTGATGCTTGATGGCCTCTGTTGGGGAACTGCTTGGAGGGGTCCCCTGGGCCTGGTGCTGAAAGCCAGCCATCAGGAAGCCGGAAGCTGAATTCTAAAATAACAAAGAAAAGACTCTGGGGATGCAACTGGCATCCTCCGACTCACACAAGGAGTCCTCCAATCTCTGTGGTTCCAGGAAAATAAAGCGCTAAGATGGTTCATCGATCGGATACCAAGAGTGTGCAGCATAAGCCCCCAGCAGCAAGCACGACCCCACAGTTTTCACCAGCCTGGGAGAGAACCCCAGGCATGTGCAGCGAGTACTGTCGTCCCTGGGAAGCTAAATGAAGTGTGGCCTCGATGCGCTAGCAAATCAGATTCTGCCATCCAGGAAGCTGGGCTCGGGGCCCATGTGTGGCGTGTGTTAAGTATATGACTTTAGGGAAGCAGCTGTTCCAAAGCTCTACAGACCTGCTGTCTCTCCTGGAATTAGGTGTGTCAGCCATAATTATTATAATCAAGACACACACTTGAATTTGTTCGCTCTCTCCTGTTGGAATTGTCTTGCGGTCGCCCGCCTCACAGACACGGCTCCTTGGGAGCATATGTTGCTATATTCATAGCTCATCCCTTCTCTTTAACGTAGCCTCTGAAACTCAAATTAGGCACATAATGAGTGGATGAAATTGAGCAGTGCATAGTAAAGTGCTTTCTAGCCTTCTGCCTGGAACGCTATTATATAAAAACCACCAGGCATGACACCAAAGCCAAAAAACCAAACACGGCAAGCCCTGAAGAGGGACCAGATTCAGACTCATCTTGTGCCTTAGTGGGAAGTGTATTTCGGTGGCCCTAATTGGAGGAATAGCGGAGGTAGAAAGTATGAGCAAACACTTCATTATAATAATAGCCTGGTTTCTGAATAGCCACTAGGAGCAGCTGCTAGAAGTGCCCACTGTCATCACCTGGGAAGAGATTCCAGCCCAAATGCCTCTATTAGCCTGGAATTTGTCATCATTAAAAGAAAGTTCCAGTACACCAGGTTTAGATGACTCCACATGGGAGGTCTTACCCTCTGGGGGGAGGGGGGATGAAAGAAGGGGAGAGAACAGTGGTTGGTATGTAAAATGAATAAAAAAAATCAGAATAAATAAAGAAAAAGAGGTCAATGTCTACCAGAGAACTTGAAGTTATTTAGACTCTCCACATGCTTTTTACCAAAGAAAATGAGTCAGGATATTCCTCCACGAATAAAGAAAAGAAAAGTTGAGCTGAGAAGATGTGGGTGGACACTTGAATAAGTCACAGAGACCAGCAGTAGAGACAGGAAAGGCACACATGGACCTATGAACAACCCTGCCTAAGACAAAGCCTCACTTTCTCCTTTCAGGAATCTCTCATGCCTCCATATGTCCTCATAAAATGTCCAGGCACATTAGGTTATCTCACTTTCAAAACTTAATCATAACAAGAAGAAAGACAGCGGGTAACAACCACACAGAGACTTTTATCCTCTGCAGGGAATAGACAGGAGCTACTGGGGAGAAAGGATCCTATGAAGTGAGTGGTTACATTTTTAAGGAACACAAGTTTCAGCTACAGGAGAGAGTCCAGAGTCTATTCTAGGGTGTTCTGCCCTGATGAGGGAGTGCCCTACTCCAAAAGCAGAATGAGAACAGACGGAGAGGGTTGCAACCTCAGATGACTACAGAAGGGAGGTATTGGCAGGAAGGGGAAAGGAGAAGGTACAGGAAGGGAAGGTATGGGATAAACATGGTCAAAGGACATGATAGAGTTGCATTATCTTTGTGAAGAAAAAAAGGCAATGGAAAGCAGAAAGGCCAATTACCCCAATCTGATCAACAAACACTGTATATGGGTATTGAAGCCTCACCCTGTAATCCAGAAATACATACAATTTGTTGTCATCTAAAAAGAAAAAACTGTACTCCTATTAGAGCTGTTGTCCAATAAGGTCCCATAGATGCCCAAACATTACAAACATTGCCATTTCTCCTGGTTCCCTCCAGACCCTACTGCTTACGACACCACGTACTGGAGTCATAGAGCATGTATGTGTGTGTGTTACTTGACTCAGGGCTTGGAGAAATCATCCTGACTCTGACCCTGAAGACTCATCCCTGCAAGTCCCTGCAGTGTTGGAAAGAAAGTGTTATACATGTGACCAGAAGAGAAAAGTGAGCATCAGTACTAAGTCTGGAAACCTAAGAGCTAGTTAACGACCCGCCTGAGAAGACCTGCCTACTGGTGTGATAGCGACATGGGTGTTTATGGAAATAAGTAAATGCTTTATGATTGGATTTAAGGCCTGCTCCAAAAGAGAAAACCAATACCTGGCACCATATTGTGACCAAGAACCTGTGGATAGAAAGGTCAAAGCCCTAAGGGAAAACCTACTATTATTATTCTGCTAAACAAACACAGTATTAGACCAGCTTACAATAACATCCATCTGTACCCACAGATTACTGCATCTCCCAAGCCTCAACAGAGAAACCTCCTCTTACAATAGATGGGAACTAACACAGAGACCCACAACCATCAATATGCAGTAAATAAGAAAATAGAGAGTGCTCAGCCCTAAATGGGATGCACACATCACACCTGCTGTGGAACAATGGTCTTCTACCCTGTAAAGATTTGTCTCTTGTATTGCTTTAATAAAATGCTGGTTGGCCACTAGCCAAGCAGGAAGTATAGGTGGGGCAACCAGAACAGGAGAATTCTGGGAGGAGGAAAGGCTAAATTTGTAATCATCACCCAGACACAGAGGAAGCAAGATGAGAACGCCTTGCTGATAAAAGGTACCAAGCCACATGGTATGAGTCGGGGCAATGGATGGCTAAAACAAAACAGATTTCCAGACACAGCAGGGCAGCTGCACACATGAAGTTGGTGGCTTTGACAGCATGCAAAAGATCTCTACAAGTTTAACAAAAATTAAACCCAAAGTCCCACCTCAATCCCAGGAGCTACTGAAAATTGACAGATGAAGGGAGATGGACAGCCCATTCCCTTTAAGGATGTTACCCCTGATCTGTTGCCAATGCTCCAGGGGATGGTTGACACCTAACAGTTTCAGGAAGCACAAATTGGACTCTATGTTACAACAAAAGCAGGACACAAAGTTGAGTGGGAGGGGAAGTTGAGGTGGATCTGGGGGAAACTGGATGGGTATGGGGAGTACGATCAGAAATACACTGCATGAAATTCTCAATGAAGTAATAAAAATAAGATTTTTAAAAAGGAAAATATACTTGGAATAATTACACAAAATATAGCCTTTAAAAGTGCCTAATGATGCTCAGGGAAAAGTATTTGAATAGCAATCATGACACCATTTACTTGTAATAGTCAATTTAAGAATTAATTCCTAGATATTTTTCTCTATGAAACAAAGAAATCTGGAGGAAGGCAGAATCCAGTAAGTTGTAAGGAACATTCCATGCCTAATAAAAAGCCAAATCTTTACATATCTTAATGTGTTGTTGAAGTGTCTTAATTTTACATGCCACGGTGTGCACTTCTGGGTAGCATGATTAATGCACATTAATCTAAAGTCTATTTACTACATAAGCCTTCAAAAATGACAAAAAGCACAGGCCATATTTGTGAAATTTTCTGTTAATGTGTCTGAGGTTAGCTCTAACGATGACACAATATGACCGGTAATAATGACACAGTGTTCCTTTTTCTCAGAATGGTGTCTTCATTTTAGGTGTTGAGAGCTTTGCCATGCCCTTCTGGGAAAAGAAAACTAAACAGCACAGCATGACCCTCTGCCTTAGCAAAGAATAGTCCGTCCCTGAAGATATGGCAGAAACACGTTTTCCGTAGTCATCAGCTTACTCAATGAATTTCTAGTCACAAGGATTCCAACTGAGGGTCTGTAGGATGAGGTCTGAATAAGGGTGTTTGCTGCCAAGCTGAATTACCTGAGTGTGATCCCTGGAACCCACGATAGAAAGAGGGAATTCCTGCAAGTTGTCCTTTGACCTCTACACATGCTACGTGCTCACACACATGCACACACACACACACACACACACACTTTTCAAAATAAGAATTCCAAGTGAGATGCACTATTACCTACCTATCTTCAGAACTCAGCAGTTACACAATAGTATGGTGATCATGTTATATAAGAAATTGGCTCCAGGGAGGAATGCATTGACCTGTAGGAAGAACATTGCAAGTCTGCTGCTTTAAAAATAACCAATGGGAAAAAAATCCTTCTCAAAATAATTGTGGGACCAGTGAGATGGATCAGTAGGTGAAGGCACTTTCCACCAAGGCTGATGACCTGAGCTTAGTCCCTGACTGAAAAAGGAGAACCAATTCCTTCAAGTAATCCTCTGACCTCTATACACACAGCATGGTTTGTGTGTGTTCATTCATGCATTCTCTCTCTCTCTCTCTCTCTCTCTCTCTCTCTCTCTCTCTCTCTCTCTGTCTGTCTCTCTCTCATTAAATGTTAAAAAAAAATAGTTGTAATACCTATCCAAAGTACTGAGCTCAGTAAAGATTTTTTTTCATTGATTTTCTCGAACTTCCCTAGTCCCAGTCTGTATTGTATTTCATGACTGTAGGATTGTATTGAATGTTCAACAGAAGCAAACCTCAAAAAAAATGGCTGCCTTTGATGTCTTCCTGTTCGTATAATGCTATTCTCATGGCACACTTGGAGGCAAAGAAAAAATATGGATTTTCTTAGCTCAAAGAATGAGCTGTGAAACTGTCTTCCAGACGCAACAGGACTGGAACACATGTGAACTGACAGAGGCAGGGACAGTGTGCCCCGAGCCTGGACAGACAGGGCCCGAGCATGGAGAGAGGAAAGTGGACACAGGCTCCCACCCCAACCAAGAGTCTATCTCCAATTGACACCCTCTGGGCGACAGGCAATCCGTATTCTCCAGTGGAGTCTCGCTGGATAACTATACCTCAGGGCAAGCCCCATTCCAAGGAGTAGTGGGCCAATACAAAATGAACTCAGCTATATTTTTGTAGACATTTTGTCTTATTGGTCTTTTGCTTATTCATTTTAACATTTATTTTTATGTGTTGGGTGTTGTGTGAGGGTCTGCTTGTCACCCCGGCCATCCGGCTAGTTTAGCCCCAAAATAATCACACAGAAACTGTATTAATTAAAACACTGCTTGGCCATTAGCTTTAGCCTCCTATTAGCTAACTCTCACATCTTGATTTAACCCATTTCTATTAAATCTGTGTTCACCATGAGGTTGTGGCTTACCTGGAAAGATTTAGCATGTCTGACCTGGCGTCTCCATGGCAGATCTCTCTGACCCTGCTTCCTTCCTCCCAGAGTTCAGTTCTGTCTTCTCTGCCTACCTAAGTACTGCCCTATCAGGCCAAGCAGTTTCTTTATTGATTAAGCAATGAAAGCAACACATAAACAAAAGGACCTCCTACACCAGTTGGGGGTATGTTTCTTGTGTTGTTGTTTTGGTTTGGCTTTGCTTTGCTTTAAAGAGAGTGAGCGAGAAGTACAAAGTTGGGAGAAAGTAGGGAGATGTGGAGGATCTTGGAGGAACTGGGAAATGGGGGAAACATGACCAAAATGTACTCTGTGAAAATTTTTTCAATTAAAAAATGCTTAAAGATAAATAAATAAAAATAAGGGGCAATACAGCGATATTTTGTTTGTGTTTTAACAAATAAAGCTTACCTGAAGATTTGAGTGCAGAGCTAAGCCACTAGAGTCCATGACTTAATTTAGGACTGTTAGTTCAAGGCCACAGCATGCAGTGTCAGAAGGGAAAAATACTCAGGCTGAGTTCATGGCTATTTCTCTGCTCCTTCCCCAAATTCCTACAACTCCTAAATTTTCTAAAAACAGGGGCTAGTGTTCATTTTAACACTACAGTGGTCAGTGAGTGCTTCTGTTTCCTTCTACTAATCTTAACTTTTTCTTTTCCATAGCAACAAGCCTTTATTTACCTTTTCTGTCTGTGGGTAACTATGAGCATCCCCAGACTTTGCTTTTGGATTTCATTCCTAGATCTTTTGCCTTAACTTGTTTTCTGATTCCACGAAAGCCCCATGTTCTCCTTAGACAATTTCAAGCTACATTTGAGGTGCTATTTTCCCCCCAAGGTCATTTTCAATTTCCTTCCCAGCTTTCCCATCCTTGTTTTGATACCTGGATTACTTGGTACCACAGACACAGTAGACCTTATTTGTTTGCCCTTTAGCCCCCCAACTCATTTCATCTTTCTCTTGCACTGGCTTCTCTGTGCTCCCAATAATCCCAAAAATATCATTTGCCATCTGTGTCCAGTCACCAGGCTGACAATTCATAAGTCGTCAACAAAAGCTTCCTTTCTGTCACCCAGATGACCATCAAGCCCTGCCTACCAAGCCTTTCGCTGTCTCTTGAGTCACGGGTTCATTTCCTTTGTAACACCAACATTTTCACATAACAAACCTGGTTTTTCTCCAGACGACTTCACTTCCCATGCACCCACCATTGCCCAACGTGTAGTTCCTAGAAATCTTTACCAGAATCGTCTGGAAGTGGGTGACCTGTGGAAACTGCTTGGCTCCTCCTGTGGTGACTGAACCTGACCTGGGAGGAGAGGGGCTTGTTTGGAAACCTACATTTTAAGTGAACCATCTTCGAGATAATTGCAAGCTACACTAAGTCTGGAGTACAGAATAAGAAGCCCAGCAGTTTTCATTTCTGACTGCCAATCTCAAATACCAAAGCTTTTGTAAAACAATGATAGTTATGTATCTCATCTAGATGGTTGGATTTAATTGGCCAGAAAAAGAACCTAAGCAATGGGATCTTTTTATTTTAATTGCATTAATTATCCAAATGTAAAGCTAGGTAGAGCATCACTGGAGGAGACAGCCCTTAAGTTCCTTGCTGTCCTCAGATCCTGCCATCTCCACTTTCCTTCAATAATAACCTCCAGGCCAGATGTTTTATAGGAATCCATCCCACCAAACTAGTATCCACATGTTTGTATTTTTTGTTGTTATTTCTAGGTAACAATGTTCCACAAAACTTAGAGATTTGAACCAGTATACACATGTTATCTTATAGATTCTAAGGAACAGTCCTCTGAGCTTCACTGGTGACCTGGATTCTGAGTCTATCATGGTTCTTCACTCGTGACCTGGATTCTGAGTCTATCATGGTTCTTCACTCGTGACCTGGATTCTGAGCCTATCATGGCTCTGGTAGAATGCTGGCCAGATGGGACCTTATCTCTAGATCTATGTGTGAGATCCAGTATTGAGCCATGAACTGTATTGTGTCCTAAGGTCACCCACTTGATTGCTGGTAGGTCCCAGATGATCCACTTCCAGATTCTCTCACTGTGGCGAGACCCAGGTCCTTGACTGGTTAGAAACACCTTGACAACTTGGGGTTTCTCACAGCACACACACATGCGCGCACACACACACACACACACACACACACACTGGAGTGAGATCTCAGAGGATGAGAGAAATAACAGCCCAATTTTCTCCTTCAGAAGGGACAGCTCACTATTGTTGACATACTCTAGTCTTTAGAAGTGAGTCAAGATCCAGTCCACACGTAAAGACATGACGCCAAAGGCAAGGATCATTGAGAATCATAGTAGATACTCTCCATACAATATTAATTATATGCCAATAAACCTCAGACCCTCAAAGTAACTAAAGTGGGGCTGTGGGGATGGCTCAGGCAAAGCACTTGCCTTGTAAGACCTGAGTTCAGATCCCCAGAACCGATGGAAAAGGCAGCCATAGTGTCACATGGCTGTAATTGCAGTGATGGTGACATGGGAGGCAGGAACAGGAAAGTTACCGTAAGCTCACAGGCCAGCTAGTCTAGACACTGTGGTGACATTTCAAGCGAACAAGAACAAAAGGTGGAAGGCATCCGAGGACCGGCACCTGAGGTCATTCTCTGAGTGATACATGCTACTGTGTATTACACAGGAAACACACAATGGATGTGCACATGTACACACAAAGAATAGAAGGAAGGGACGGAGGGAAGGAGGAAGAAATGAAGGAAGAAAATAAGAAGGGAGGGAGGGAAGGAAGGAAGGAAGGAAGGAAGGAAGGAAGGAAGGAAGGGAGGGAGGGAAGGAAGGAAGGGAAGGAGGGAGGGAGGGAAGGGAGAGAGGGAGGGAGGGAGGATGAAAGGAAGAGAGGGAGCAAGGGAGGAAGGAAGAAAGGAAGGAAGGGAAGGAGGGAGGGAAGATAGAGGGAAGGAGGGAGGGAGGGAAGATAGAGGGAAGGAGGGAGGGAGGGAAGGAAGGAAGGAAGGAAGGAAGGAAGGAAGGAAGGAAGGAAGGGAGGGAGGGAGGAAGGGAGGAAGGAAGGAAGGAAGGAAGGAAGGGAGGGAGGGAGGGAGGGAGGGAGGGAGGGAGGGAGGGAAGAAAGAAAGAAAGGAAGGAAAGAAAGAAAGGAGGGAGGGAAGAGAGAGAGGGAAGGAGGGAGGGAGGGAGGAAGGAAGGAAGGAAGGAAGGAAGGAAGGAAGGAAGGAAGGAAGAAAGGAAGGAAGGAAGGGTGCATCTATCTCTTGCTCACCTTAAAGTGGGTGCAGTGCTCAGTAGCCAGGTCTCCTCTCAGATGATTCCAAGAAGGCAGAAGACACAAGAGTGCCTCCACCAAGGTCACACTGCATGAGAACACCCGCTATGCGGGGTGGACTCAGCCGACAGCTTCCCTTTGCTGTTTCTCTGAAAAGCCACATCTTTTACACTGAGCCACATTCCCCTAGACATGCTTCCACCTAAGGACTGAAGCCAAAGTTCTCTCATCGCCCCCCACCTGGCACAGACTGGTCCGTGGACAGTCCTCATCCTAAGACCCCCTGGGGAGAAGTTCCCAGAGCTGCACTGCAGATTACAGCTCATCCTACAGACACCTCCCTTCCCCTTTTCCTAAGGTCCAACCGCAATGCAAAAGGTTCTCCCTGCATATCTTCCTGTCTCTACTCCCTACCCTTCACTGGTACACCCCCCCTATAAACCTCCTATACTTGTTGGTTTGTCTTGCCTTAGGCATCCTGCAGCCAGTACAGGGAGTACCAGGATTAGCCCAAGAGAGAACCTGGGGTCTGAGAACCGGCTCATTCTAGTGGAAATTTCTAGATTGCCGCTGTTGAAATCTTCAGAAATCAGGTCACCACCTTCTGCCTAGGACTATCTATGCCCCACACCCCATTGGACAGCTGAGGAGTACACTGGAGGGTTAGTCCTCCTTCCAGAACCTTCAGCTTCTACAGATAACAGACCCAGAGTCCCACCTGAAAGCTGTCCCCGCCAGCCATGTCCCCCAACGCTCCCATCCTTCTGTTTCTTTTAGCACTCGAGTTCCAGCAGACCTGACCTGACATAGTACTTAGGCTCCCTCATTTCATGGGTCTGCAGTATGCAAATCTGTGGCTTCTGAAGTCACTGTGCTCACCTGCTTCAAACCAAAGAAAGAACGTGGGGTGAAGAGTCCCCATCTTTTCCCATCCAGCCTCAAAGTAACACTCGCTGCTTCCTTCATTGTCCAGCCAGATACCAGGCGATGTTTACCGATTTAGTAACTTAACATGCCCTAGAGAGGACCACAGCTCCAGCCATCTGGGAAAGGGGTTCGATGGTACAAGAATGTAAGACAGTTATTGCTTATCCAGTCATGTATTGTCCCTTTTCATTTTTTAAGATAATTTACCCCAATTTTTTTAAATATTTTTTTGGTTTTTCGAGAATAAAAAAGATAATTTACCTTAGTAATGTTATGTCAGAGTCTGGTGGATCTCATCTGGGTATGAACATTTCTCAAACACAAACACAATCAACTGGTTGGTGTCTAGCAGCACAAAATGGGGAAACAGCAATGATTTGTAATTAGTTGACTAGTAGAAAATTAAGTTCTCACACATCAGGATGGTTCTATCAGATAATGTCCAAGACTGGAAGATGTTTTGATTTCTATTGGGTACATTTTGAGTGTTCCAAGGTAAGTAAGATAGGTCTTGGCTAACAGACCCAGGGAATTGCCATTATGGAAAACAAGAATTTTGTGTCTGTAATTCTAAATTTGTACCTCTACACATAGATTAACATTTTTGTATAAGAGGCTGGAGCGGGAGAGATTTCTATGGGCACCCACTAGTGCATTATACACACACACACACACACACACACACACACACACCACAACTTAAAATAAATCTTTATAAAGCATCTCATGTAGATTTATAGTATATGGGAAAATAGATTTATTATACTAAAGAGTATCCTGGACTTCGAGAGCCTATTTATCTTCCGCCTGTGTCATGCAGACTTGGACCCTAAGGAATAATTGACAAGTCAGCTATTTCTCAGGCTAAGTAGTTTCTGTTGCTCAGATCCACTATAATCTAATCAAATATTTAAAAATTTTAAGAATTTTGTCTTCTTTAGGACATTATCCTGTAATTTTTACATTCAAAATGGACCCCTTGTTACAGGTATAGAGGTTCCATGACAGTCCCATGACAGCCTTCTGAACTGGGTCCTGAAACAGCAGATAGAACATGAGACAGGGCTCAAGCCCTAGAAATGTCTACTACTTGGGTAGTTTTGGTGAACCAAGGTAAGAGAAGTTTCTGTCCTGTGTATCTGTAGTTTACCTTCTCAGTTCCCTTTCTAAACTCTGTTCATGTTGGCATGCCCAGACACCTCAACATCAAATGACCCTGTTTGTCTTCTCACTCACCCTCTCCCAGTTTGTCACCTTGCTTTACAGAGCACTGTCCAGGGTGAGTCCAGAGAGCTTTTGTTCTGAGGAAGTGTGCACAGGGTGGAGCGGTTGGTAACAGCTAAATCAACAGGAAAGCTGCATCTCTGACTTCTCCTTGGAAGTCTAGGAGAATCAAGAGGAGCTTGAGTGGTCTGATGCTGCCCTTGGATGACGTCACTGGACAGGGTTAGGATGTCTGACATAATTCAGTAACATGGAACACTGGTTCTTCCAATGCCCCCTTTCAAAGTATCCCCAGTGATATTATGCATAGACTTTTTATGCTATTTTGTCCTTTTGAGATTGAAGGACTGATTGTTATAGCTAAAGATCCAAAAGGCTGCTTGCATTTCTATCTTATTTGCTTTTCAATATAATCATTCAACATGAGAGATCATTGGAACTGGCACTTTGCCACTTCAGTCTATTTACTCATGATGAGATTCTCCACTTCAGGTCTAAACCTGTAAAAGGAGACTACTTTTCCATTTCAGGCTGCCCAGACCCAAATAATCACATAGAAACGGTATCAATTACAACACTGTTTGGTCAATACCTTAGTCATATTCCTAGCTAGCTCTTACATCTTAAATTAACCCATTTCTGTTAATCTATGTATCACCACACAACTGTGGCCTACCAGCAAAGTTTCAGCATCTTTCTCCCTCGGCATCTCTCTGACTCCACCTACTGTCTCTCTATATCTCTTCCAGCCTGGCTATATTCTGCCCTGCCATAGGCCAAAGAAGTTTATTTATTAACCAATGATAATAAAACATATTCATAGCAGCATGCAGAGGTGGATCCTATATCATCTCCCCTTTTCTGTCTAAATAAAAAGGAAGGTTTTAACTTTTACATAGTAAACTACATATAACAAAGCAGGTATCAAGCAAGAATTACAGTTACAATGTTTAGTCTATTTGCATTTGAAAAAATTAAAGAGAACATTTTATCATATGTTTTATGTTTGTGAGTCTAAAAACTTTATAGCTAATTTATCTTTTATCATAACTATGGAAAACTATAACTATCTGTCTTCAACTCCATCAAAGACCCCAGAAGAACATAATATTAACTAAGTAAATAGGAAGTGCATTGTAAGAAACTTTTAAAACTCTAGAATTGACAGAGACATCTTGCTGCCTGGACAGTCACCCAAAGTTCTTCTGTACCGTTGGGGCATCCATCTTCAGCCTACAGGCCCATATAGTACCTGGCAGACTTTTCCATGAAGCAAGAAATTTGAAAGACTGTTTCCCCTATATTGACATTTTGCCAGTCATTTTCTTCTTTGTCCTTCAGAATGTCTGGCAGTTTCCTCTGTGAATCAGGAACCCTGAAGGACCATCCCATCTTTTGGAAAGTTTGGCAGTCACTTTTCTGTGAGTGGGTCCTGCGTGTCCAGTTTATATATCTTATCATCAAGCAGTCTAGGCAAGAGCAGTTTCTTGCTGAAATGGCTAGCCTTGTCACTTTGAAGATTCTTCAGTGCTCTTAAACCTCTCTGAAGTAATCAGTGCTGCCAGAAGCAGACATGTCTCACTGTTGAGAAAAAGAAACCCTGAATAAAGGATCCTTCACTTAGGAGTGAGAGGATGGAGCAGCAGAGAAGGAAGCCTCCTGACCGGGGAGGGAAGGGGCAGGGGCGGGCGATGGAGGGAGAGTTCCAGTGATGGAAAAAGGAATGGACTGGAGTTTTGTTTTTGCTTTGGTTTGTTTTTGAGAAAATAGAATAAAATTATACTCAGGGTTTTGTCTTGTGAGAATCAACGCTTTTCCATTTTAAAGAAAAGCCGGAGAATTACCACTACTTCCTAACCACCCCAGAGTCCTTCACATGTGCCCTGACGTAGACATAACAACGGCCTACCTAAATGGGCAATGTTATTCTGAAGCAAAATCATGTTCACCATTTCGAGGGGAAGCACAAAAGTTATGTGCTGCGGGATGGTTTTTTGAGGGGCCCATCACCCTGCTCCCAAATAAATCACACACGGAAGCTTATTCATAGTTATGAGTGCTCAGCTTTAGCCTGGCTTGTTTCTAGCCAGCTCTTCTCATCTTAAATTATCCCCACTACCTTTTGCCTCTGGGCTTTTATCTTTATTACTTCTGTATGTCTTATTTTCCTTCTTACTCCGTGACTGGCTGGGTGACTGGCCCCTGGTTTCCTCCTCTCCTTCTTCTCTCATTCCTCTCTCTCCTCCAAGTTTTCTCCTTCTATATGTAGTCTCTGCCTGCCAGCCCTGTCTATCCTTGCTCTTGTCTTGCTATTGGCCGTTCAGCTCTTTATTAGACCATCAGGTGTTTTAGACAGGCGCAGTAACGCAGCTTCACAGAGTTAAACAAATGCACCGTAAACAAAAGCCATACACCTGAAAATAATATTTCCCAACAGTTATGACTATAGCTCAGCTCCCTGTAGGAAACTGTTCTTGGGAAAAGGAGAAATTCACCAACAGGAAAGAGGTCATTCATTCTGTCCCCAGGGTAACTAATAGAGTGTGTGCTAAGCCTGTTTGTAGGGGCCAAGGTCTCACAGGCCTGTTCACCAGCATAACGTTCTTTGGAGGTACCGGGATCTATTAGATGTGAAGTCCATCAGAAGGTATTTAGTTCCTGGTGGTGTGATTTTTTGTTTGTGTTTGTTTTTCAAGACAAGGTTTCCCTGTGTAGCTTTAGTGCCTGTCCTGGAACTAGCTCTTGTAGACCAAACTGGCCTTGAACTCACAGAGATCTGCCTGCCTCTGCCTCCCAAGTGCTGGGATTAAAGGCAGGCACCACTACTGCTCAGGTTGGTGGCGTGATTTTGAAGGGACTGGTGGGACACCATGCCTTCCTAGCCCTATCTTTCATTTCTGGCCTTCTGGCCATGGGGGAAGTACTTCTGTTCCACCACACACTTGCCAGGGTGTGCTGTGCCCAGTACACTGGAGGCCTACAGGAACATGTCATGATAAACTGAACCTTTAAAAGTGTGAGCCAACAGAAAGGAACCTTGTCTTTTTATGAGCTGATTTATCTCAGGCATTTGTTGCTGTATCAGAAACCAGAATAACATGATGTACTAAACAAAGAAATCTCCAGCTGACTTCATAGAATGTCTCTATGGAGACTCTGAAGGGGACCTCATGCTGTTTGATCAGACCCCTTAACATGAACTGGCACCAGCCTAGAGACCTCCACTGTGCATCAAGATTGCTTTCAATTGGATGGGAGATACATTTGGCTTACACCCATGCTGTTTTCTATGGGCCACTTCCTCAAGCTTTCAATAAACACAGGGAATCCAGGAAATTACAAAAACACATTAAACATCACGCACACATGTGCACGCGCGCACACACACACACACACACACACACACACACACAACCCCAAGCAATTGTAAAATCAAATCAACCAGTACTAAGAATAGCAGGTCAATATAAAAATATCAGTCAAACAAATCAACACAGTTCAAAACTGTAACTAATTTAATATGTATACATAGATCTAGCTTATTAAAACAAATTCCATGCCTATAAATCAAAATATCCAGTGACTTTGTATAACACAACAGAGATAATGATCTTACCTTAAATAAGCCCTAAGCTACAAATCACAGAATATCAACTAAAGTTCATTAGGAAAACTTAAAGATTGGTAAGGGGCAGAGGATAACAAATTCGACAATGAGAACCAGCTGAAACAGGTTATAGCTGAAATCACTGTTAAGACAGACTTACCTGACAGCAAATACAAAGAACAGATAAAATGTGTGCCCTAGTAGACCAGTAAACACACAGCTGCTTCCCCGTGAGCATCCTGGAACTGAGTCCAGTAGAATCTGTTAAAGGCTGACATAGGATGGCCATCCCTTGAAACCTGCAACTAAAATGGGGGTTCACCACCCACTTCAGTGAGTGAGAGACACGCTGGACATGGGAGGCTTCACCCAGAGAGACCAGCAGGACCCACAGGTAGCTGCTCAATTTCTACAGAGTTTTGGAGGCAAGGCGGGAACGAGTGGACAGCAATCTTAGAAAGGGGCTTTGTGCTGGTTCCAAGCCCTGGGGCTTAGGAGCGCACTCAGTGGAGTAAGCCCACTGTTAACTGACTGACTCTCCAAAGCACCATTTGGCAGCTTTCGGAGATCGGCTCACTGAAGCACAGTATTGGCTTCCTTAGAGCCGGTTCCAGTGTCAACGTGATCATGGCTATGAAATTTCTCGTTCTCTACCTCTTGATTTAGACAAAAGGAGTTAAAGGTAAAATAGCATTACTGAAGTGTGCTTATATATGCCAATCTGCCCACTGCTTGCCTCTGTGGCTGGCTGCTGTTTTCAAAGGAGATGAAACAGCCCTAGCTGGGCTTGCTTCCCACAGACCCACGACCCTGGCTTTACTGCTTCTCATGGTCTCCAGGTTGATTGACAACTCTGTTCTGCCACGAGCAACTAGTGATGAAACCAGTGGCTTGTTCTCTAGATCAATTCCTTTGTTTCCCTTTTTTAAAGGGTTTCTTAAATTGTATTTATTATGTGTAAAAAAATACACAAATACCTGAAAATGCACAGGACTTATTTGGCATTGTATTAAGATGTCTATGTGTGTGATCATTAAATTGTTTCTTGACTGTTTTTGTTCTTTTTAATTTCATTGTGTGTTTTGGCATCCCAAAGTTATTCTGACATCAAAAAAAAAAAAGAGTATTCTCTCTTGTTCCATTTCAGCACAGTTATGTAAGACTACTGTTTTACTCTTTTTCATTTTTTTCTTTTCTTTTTGAGATTGTAATATAATAACATCGTTTCTCCCTCTCCTCTCTCAAAAGCCTCCCACTGCTGCAGGAATCTTTCTGGAACAAGCACTCCGACACCAAGGAAAGTGAGTGGAAGGAAGAAGGCATCACCAGTGGGCCGAAGCCCCCTGGAAAGGACAGCTCCCGAAAGGCCTCAGTGTCGGGTCCTTTGGCATTCTCATTTTATGCTCTAAAACCATGAGGCGGGGGTGGGCAAGCAAGCAAGGTTTGCAGCCACGCATGTGGCAGCCAGCAGGTTGTTAAGGGCAACAATCCATTGTTTCAGCTGTTTCTCCAGATCACTCTGTTCCAGGGAGCCGGTGAAGTCACGGTTGGTAAACAGGCAGAACAAGTAGTGCTTTAAGTAAAACACTAACTAGATCCGTGAGCCGGTATCTAAGAGCCGGTCTTGTTGACCCTGTTCTACACCCCATTCCCTCCTCTTCACCTCCGCCCTGTGAATCTGTCTTACAGGAACGGGCTCAGGCCCTGGTGGCCCACCACTGTGCTGTGCTGGACTGGCTCTCGCTTGTGTCTCTAACCTTAATCCCTTCTAATAAATTTTTGGCATTTCTCATACTGTTGCCCACCATTAGGCATAAAAACAGCATTGTTCTTTTATAACCGCGTGTTTGTCTTTCCTTTTAGTGATAATCAAGTCATCCTCTGGGATTTTGGAGGACACTGCTGACAATGAGTCTGTGTGGCTCTGAAGCACGGCTCTGCTCTCTTGAACAGCACTGAAGTTTTTCTTGATTTCAGTGGAGGGCCGGCTGTGCTGAACTTGTTGGATGCCTATCTCAGGGGTCCTGGAGGCCATGGACCCTATCAGAGCCATTCCTTGGTTATTAAAATGCTCCGTTTGCTCACCTTAGGAGACCTGGATAGAGGTGGGCGGTCCTTGGGCTTCCCACAGGTCAGGGAACCCTGATTGCTCTTCGAGCAGATGAGGGAGGGGGACTTGATCGAGGGAGGGGGAGGGAAATGGGAGGCGGTTGCGGGGAGGAGGCAGAAATCCTTAATAAATAAATAAATTTAAAAAAATAAATAAATAAAATGAGCTGTATAGAAACAAAAAAAATAAAATAAAATGCTCCGTTCTCTGGCAACCAAACACTATGAATAAGCTATAAACACAGTGATGTGAACTTTATGGTACAAATGCCAAGAGAATCTGGGAGGAAAGGACGGGTGATGCACTGAAGAAATGGGGAATTTTCTCAGATTTGTGGATGCTCTAAGGACCAGCCCGAAGCTATGCAGAAGTCAGGCAGGCAAGTGAAGCTCACGAAGCTGGCAACATTCTACCTTCTACCTTTGCCGGTTTTTTAGGAAAACCAGCTCTCTGGTAAATGTTTACTACATTTATATAGCTAGGACATTCTAATATGGAATATTAGAGTCCACATAGCATTTCCTTTAATAAAACTTTGTATTTCAATTTTTTTAAACTTTAAAACAGGAAAGATGCATTTTCAGATTTCATTGTTACTAAGTTTTCTTCCTTATCTTGGATCAGCTTCTTTATTTTATGTAGTCAAAGAATAACTTCACAAAGCATTTTGATAATCCAAGGAAAATCATGCGGGCTAGCTATAACTCATCTTGGAATATAATTTACTCTATGATCTCTCTCATATGTGGAGGCTCAAAAAGGTCATCTAGAAGCTGAGAGTGGAACGGTGGTTGTGGAGCTGGAGAGTGGAGGCATGGACACGGGGTAAGAGGCTGGTCAGTGGGAACAGGTACTGTTAGACAGAAGCGCTGTCTCTAACATACTTCAGAGGGTCCACAGCTACAAACGGACTAGTGCGTGCTTCAAAGGGGAAAGACCTGTAATGTTCTCTCCACAAAGAAATGATACAAATTTAAGGTGGTGAATCTGCTATCTGCTTAGGCTTGCTCATTATATAATCTCTACTTAGCTAGCTGCTGTGCTTGCTCCATGAATGCATGCTGTAACTACATAACTATTAGTGTCAATCAAACTAAGGCAGCGAGAACTTGAGTATAGCTCAGTGGCAGAACACTTCCCTGGCATTGACTAGGCCCTGGTTCAACCCCTAACATAGGAAAAGGTTTTGGAACAACAAAGATGTGTCCACAGTAACGTTTACATATTTCAAAACCAAAAAAAAATGTCTGTTTAAGCTACTGCAATGAAAGGTGTGTGTCAATACTTAATCCATAGGCTTTTCTTGTTTATTGTAACTTGCTACTGCTTATAGGGAATTTATGGCTCATTTCTCATCACATAAATTTATCTCCAATTTATTGACTCTTTATGTACATAACACATCGGCAGGAATTTGGTGTCAATCTAGCCTGCCAAACCAACTCTTAAACAGTTAACTATATGCGCACAGCTCCACTCCATTAACACCTGGCATGCCAATAATACTATCTGCTTTGCATTTAGATAAATTAGGGACAGGATAATCAAGTTCCACCTGCAGAAGGAAATCTTGACTTTGCAATACCTAAGTTCACTGAACAAACCAACGATAAATCAGTAACTTGAAGTGGAATCTGTGTTTTGCCTCACTAAACTCTCAACTTATTGAAGCTGTTATTATTCCAGGCCCATCCTTCTCACAGCTTCCTTGTCTAAAGGTCTTCAAAACTTTGGTAGCATATTGACCCCCTGGGGTCTGTTATATTTTCCTTCTTGAATGCACAAAAATGGGTCACATTTCACAGCATGTATTGTTCCTGCGTCTGTCATTCCCGAAGGAATTTTTATTCACCCTTAAACAAGTACAGTTCTAAAGAGTGAAATAACACACCAGAAACCTTAGGAGCCTTCTCTAAAGCCATAAGTGCTAGAGCTTTAATTTAGGGAGGGGGTTCTCTCAGGTTTGTTTGTTGTTTGATGGAGTATCCTGTATGGTATAAGAGAGGCGTTGAACTTGAGATTCTCCTGCCTCACCCTCCTAAATGCTGGGATGGTGGGTGAGCACCACTGAGGGGCTGACCTGAAGCTAAGAAGGGATCAAAGCGTGCCTACAACTCTGACTTTCTTATCCTGAGAACAGCGGGAGTTTCCCTGTCCCACCCTGTACCCTAACCCCTCATCCCCTCCTCCACCTCACCCTCTGCCTTGCTCAGGTGCCAACAGACCCCAGAAGATAGACTCCCCAAGGACACAGATGTGCCCCAGTGTGTGTAGCAACTGATAAGCTCATATGCACTCCATTTCTAGATTGTAGGTCATTCCAGCCGTAGTCAAGTTGACAGATAATAGACACCGCCAACTGGCTAGCACAGAGCAGGAATCCTGGCTTGACAGCTGTCTACGGCAACCACTGAGAAAGTTCTGCAATGCTGGGAAACACCTGTATCAAATATCATTGCAACAAGGCGGTCTGTGGATAGAGCCAGTCAGTAAAATACTCACCTTGAAGGCATGGGGACCTCAGTTCAAGCTCTAGGATCCACATTTAAACAAACAAAAACCTCAAGTGTGATGATATGCATTTGTTATCCCTGCCCTGGGGAGGCAGAGACGGGCAGATCCCTGGGGCAGGCTAGCCAGTCAACCTGTTCCAGTTGGCATGCCCAGGCCAGTGAAAGACCCTGTTGCACCCCCCCCCCCTCCAAAATTAAAAACACCAGGTGGACAGCACCTGAGGAAAAGTCAAGGTTGTCGTTGGACCCCCATGTGCACACACGGGTATAGACACAAGCACAGACTGTATCTTTGGAACACCATGTACACTGCTCTGCCTTTGGGGAGAACTGAGAACTGGGTGGGAAAGGGAGGATTTGCTTCATGCTTTTATCATTCACTGCTCTGTTTGGATTTTTTTTAATGAACATGTGTAACCTACACAATTTTAAGGACTTTTATTTTTGTTTTTGATTGATTGGTTTATTGGCTTGTTTTATTAATACAAGTTCTCACTATGGAGCCCAGGACCGAGACTGACCTCAAACTCACAATCCTCCTGCCTCAGCCTTCCAAATACTGGGAGTACAGCTCTATGCTACCCCATCATTTCCTGTGTGATGTCTTTTATTGAAATAAAACTAAGCCCCAAATAAAGATTGTGTTATAGGCAAATTTAGCAAATAGATTTCTTACCATTTTATATTGCTTTTTGTTGAGGTGGGGTCACCCAGGATGCTGTCCCCAGCCCCAATCTGCTCTTCCCGGCCAAGGATGCTAACCGTTTCATTGAGGAGCAAATGCTCCCAGCATTTTGGATGCGGGGTTACCACAGCCCCTACATTCTCCCTGAGGTAGTG
Organism: Microtus pennsylvanicus; assembly: GCF_037038515.1. NCBI lineage: Eukaryota > Metazoa > Chordata > Mammalia > Rodentia > Cricetidae > Microtus > Microtus pennsylvanicus. The sequence goes on along the minus strand of NC_134583.1, from coordinate 70,356,686 downwards.
AGCGGCTTTGACCTGGATGAATAAATTACCTCAATCAGTGCCCCTTCCCGCAAGGACTGCCTAGAAAGTGAGAGCAGGAGGTCTCTCCAATTGGACTTCAGAGCTCAGGGCAGAGCCTATGATCTGATCCTGCAGAGCAGAGGGGGCTCATTAGAGGCACCAAGTGTCAGGTGTCACCTTCCCCCAAGTCATAATGTATAAAGACCCTGTTACAAGTCGAAGACTCGGAGGAGTCCGCTTTAAATATTCAGACAAAAAAGAAAACGCTACGGTGACCAAGGGTTTTCTTCTAAGTGAACTTCAACCTCCCACTTCTAAATATATCAGACCCACAGTTCTGCACATGGGGGGGGAGAGGGAGAGGGAAGGAGGGAGAGAAGGTATGCTTTGGGGATATTATTTGGCTGTAAAAAGGAAGAAAGTACCAATATGCGCCAGAGTAGGATGGATCCCGAACATGACGAGCAGATGAAGCCAGTCAAAAAGCCACATTTTATGATCCCGTCACATGAACTGTCCAGAATAAGCAAGTCCACGAGGACAGAAAGATTGGTGATTGCCAGGGCTTTGGAACCTAAGGAAAAGGACCGTGACAGCTGCAAGACAAGGACTTGGGAGGCTGGGGATGTGGCTTCGTTGGTAGAGTGCTTATCCAGCAAGAACAAGGCCCTAGATGTTTTTCCCCAGCATAAATCGGGTGTGGTCATTTCAACACTGGGGAGATAAAGGCAGAAGAATCAGAAATTCAATGTCACCTTCAGTTATACAGAGATTGAGGCCATCCTGGGATACATGAGACCCTGCCTTTAAAAAGGAAGAGGAGGGCATGCAAGATTTGTCTTGATTTTACCTCACTTAATATAACAATCAATAGCTCTATCCACTTTCCTGTGGATGTCAACATTTCATTTTTCTTTACAGCTAAAACAAACTCCCCGTGTAGACATGTATCACATTTTCTTTATCCGTTCATCTATTGATAGGCTGTTAGGCTATGTCTTACTTAGTGTTCCTATGGCTGTGAAGAGACACCATAACCATGGCAACTCTTATAAGGAAAACCTTCAACTGAGGTGGTGCTTACAGTTCAGAAGCTCAGTCCATTATAATCATGTGTGCAGGCAGACATGGTGCTGGCTACATCTTGATCAGAAGGCAACAAGAAATAAATTGTCACACCGAGCAAAGCTTGAGCAAAAGAGACCTCAAAGCCCGCCCCAACAGTGACACATTCCTCCCACAAGGCCACACCTACTTCAAAAAGGCCACACCTCCTAGTAGTGCCACTCCCTTTGGGGGTTATTTTCTTTCAAACTACCACATTCCACTCCCTAGCCCCTAAAAGCTTAGAACCATATAATAATGCAAAAATGCATTTAGTCCAACTCCAAAAGTACCCAAGTCTGTAACAGTCTCAAACTTGTTTCAAAGTTCAAAGTCTCTTCCGAGACTCATGGCAATCTCTGAACTGTAATCTCCCTGTAATATCAAAATCAAAAAGAAGATCACACACTTCCAACATAAAATGGCTCAGGATATACATTACCATTCCAAAACGTAGGGAAGGGAGCACATGAGGAAATACTGGACCAAAGCAAGACCGAAAACCATATGGGCAAACTCCAAACTTGGCATCTCCATGTCTGATGTTAAAACGTTCTTCAGATCTTCAAGTCCTTTCAGCTCTGTTGACTGCAACACCCTTCTTTCTCTTGGGTTGTTTCCACTCTCTGATAGCAACTCTCCTTGTTTATGTAGGGGGTGTTTGATTTTTTGAGTTCTCCATAGATTCTAGACATTAATCCTGTCAGATGGGCAGTTGGTAAGGACTTTGCCCATTCTGCAAGCTGTCTCTTCATGTGCAGAGTGACTGTTAAGCCCTCCCTAGGGTCCCCCTTCTCTGCACCCTTTGATTCCTCCATAGCATTTTCGCACATCCAATCAAGCTCACCTCCCCATTTTTTTCTTACTCCCCTCATCCTATCTAGAGGTGGGGCATCTTCTCTTTTCCAGAAAGAATCAGACCTTCTCAGAGACCGAGCACTCTGCATTCTCAGAGAAAAATTTTAGGTCAAAAAAATCAGAGCTGTGTGCCAGTCTCTTATTAAACTATAGCTCCTGGCAGTTTTCTGAACATGGCTGATAATGAAGAAAATATTTCCCAGCAGGATCTCTTGGCTCTTGGCTTCATTGATGGGTAGAGTCAACACCTTTAGTACAAAAGGAAATGAAAGAAAACCTTGAAGGAAAAACAACAAATATCTTGCTTTCTGTTTCCACAGACCATGAAGGACTCAGCTCCACCAATAAGGTTGGGTCTCACGTGTGCCTGCAGGTTACAGAGGCAGCAACTGAGTCCTTATAAGGGGAAGCGTCGCTAGATCTTACTGCGGGCTCAGCTCCGGGCTGAGCAGTACAGACATCACATGCTTAAGATGCCATGCACTCCGGGATTCTCCCAAATGCCAAACTGTGACTTGGCTGTGCATTTGAGCAGGTTTCTTGGCATTACTGACTCTGTGGGACTGGTGAGCCTCTGTGATGAGGATTCTCCAGGGCTCAGGAGGATGTTGGGAAGCATCCCTAGCCTCCACACCAGCAGCATCTCCTCAATTGTGGCAATCAAAAGTGTGTGATGGATGGAAGCGAGTGAAAGCCACACTCGAGCTAAGCTCGAGAAGGGTTGGATCCACTAAATTAAAGGTGTGGGAGGAATATGCTTCTCTGGCATACGACAAGGGGCTCAGTAAAAGTCCTGCTGACTTATTTGCAGAGAGAAATAGCAAAGCCATGCACTGGAAAGTCTCAGGAACACAGTGGAATTTACAGCTACTAAAGCCAGCAAGGTCAGAAAAGGTCACGTCAGTGAGAGCATACAAGATGCTGAACGGCGGGGTGGAGTGAGTTGGAAGACCATGACCTAGGTAGGGTTCATGTCCCGGAATGGTAGCCCACATGGAACACTGTTAAAACTTTCTCTTTCTTTTAAAGTCTAGTTCTAAAATGAGGGGAAGAGAAAGAGTCATGTACTTCTTTGTGAGATAAATGACCCCTCTAGTAATCCTCCTGCCTCTGCCTCCTTCAGCAAATCCTACTTGCATGGGCCATCATAACCGGCACTTCCCACCCCTCTCATCTGAGTCTCTGTGCTATTTCCAATCTGGAGGAGCCAGTCTGCTGATCCCCAACATCTCAGTCTGTGCAGAATGAGGAAGATTTCGCGTGGGCAGTGAGCAATGGAGAACTCGGCCTCCTGACACCCCCACAGCTAGTGCCGTGTCTCACAGCAGCCGAGACCAGCCTGGCTTTCAGAAGAAGTGATGCTCCATGCTCTCTTTGACTTCCAGAACCTTGAATCTTTTCCTCCTCAGATGAGAATAAAGTGAAGGGGTGGATCCGGACATTCACATTCATCTCACAAAGAAGTACATGAGAAGCCAGGCAAGTGGCTGCCTCCAGGGAACCAAGAGAGAGCGGTTGAACAAACGTTCAGTGCACAAAGCCCTGTGTTGGATGAGAAGGGCGGTTTCTCCCACCCTCGGAAAAAGCGTGGATCTCCACATCTGCTCTCCCCAGTGGGAAATGGCATAGCGAATGTGAAATGCAGAATTCGCCAGCTCGGCAAACAAGCAATCACTGCAAATGAAGTCACAGCACCAGGCAATCGAATTTGTGTGTCTCCTAAACCAAATTCAACAATTCGCCCAGTGAGAGAGATGCCTCCTTAGCTTGGACGGTCACTCCTGGTCACCATTGGGTATTGAGATCACATCTCCGATCATACACTTACAGGGTGCTCAAGGATTGAGAAAGTCAACCACCCCACCCTGGGCTCGAGTGCTCCCCAGTTAGGGGTAGAATGTAAACACAGTCCTGTTTCTTCACGCTTTCCACAGACTCCTCCATTTCTCTGCAGTTCTAAGCTACTCTTGCAAGTGTTTTATAGTTGGAGGGGAGGACGGGGGCTACAGAGGCCAGGAATGACAGTTACATCCACAAGTTAGACCTTTAATCTTACTAGTCTACAGGGAACATTTATACACACAAATGTCCTGGAAGACAAAATGAGAAGAAGAAAAATTTCTTTAGACAACTACTTTTTTTTCCTTAAAATCAAAGGTTCGCAAAGAACATAACTAGATGCATGGGCTGTTTGTTTCCCTCGTGACATAAAAAAGAAAGGTGGCTTCAACTAAACACAAAGCCATTGCTGCTGACTGTGTGACGAACAATCACACACAAAAGTCTTTCTGAGACTGAGCTCCAGGACACTTGAGTCTATTCACTGATGCAGCTGCCAAGATCACTTCCTCTAGACAAGGCGCTCAGTATCATCCGCCAAACTAATGGCCGTCCCTAAGTCAAGTGGGTTTCTGCAGCTGTATAGAGCTGTTTGGACCGAGAACTTAAACTCACACTCCACTGGTCCAGCACACAGGCATTAGGAATGGAATCACATCAGCTAACATGTCCTCAGAGTTCAAACACAGTCTGTCTGTTCCTACTGTGGAGCTAGGAGTGACCGAGTCACCTTCAGGAGTACACTACCCCAGTGCAGACACCACAAAACCCCTAAAAAAGATTCTCTGGCACACAAACGGCTTCCTGTACCTACTAAGGAGCTTAACCACCTATATTATATTGCCTATCTTCACCACCATCATATGCCAGCCAAATTTTTAAAGAACAGTATATAAAATTAAATTAAAGGCATTTAAAAATAATATTTTGATATTATAATAAAATAAATTTTAAGATACTATTTTGGTATTATAATAAAATAAATTTTAAAATAATAGCTTGGTATTATGATAAAATTATAGGTGGTACACTAGTAAAGGGACCTTAAGCAGGACACCAAAACCAACGGGCTTTGTGAGTTCTTGTGCTACCCAGGACTGCAAGCAAAAAGGTTATTACCAGATATAACCTCTCAATCTTTAAAAAGATGATGTTTTATTTACTCCTTGAAGATATTTTATGCTTATATGTTTTGATTATATCTGTCCATCCTTACCTCCCTCCAACTCTTCCTAGTGACCCCCACTCCTATCTGTCTTAGTTGGTGTTACTGTTGCTGTGATGAAATACTACGGCCAAAGCCATAGGGTGGAAAGGGTTATTTAGCTTAGAAAGCCAGGGCAGGAACTCAAACCCAGCAGGACCTGGAGGCAGGAGCTGATGCAAAGGCCACAGAGAGGTGGTATTTACTATTTGTCCCTCCTGGCTTACTCAGTCTGCTTTTTTAGAATACCTAGGACTACCAGCCCAGGTATTGAATTTCATATATTAAAAAGAGGGTGCTGTCCTGTGGTGCACCTTTAATCCCAGCACTCAGGGAGGCAGAGGCAGGTGGTTGTGTGAGTTTGAGGCCTGCCTGGTCTAGATAGTGAGTTCCAGGATAGCCAAGGCTACACAGTGAGAGCCCGTCTTAAAAAGAAAAAGAAGTGCTCTAGAGTACATTACAAATTGATCAGTTTTACGGCTTTGCCTTCTGAGTTTTCCTTCCTGCATGCTGCCCATCAGCCAGACTGTTGCCCTGGCACCCCATCCGACTCAGTCTTGAAATTTACCACTTGAGCTCCATGCAGAGCAGTCCAGCCTTCCTCACCTGCATGCTCAGTATGGTGTGTATGTGTGCGTGTGTGCGTGTTTGGGCGGGGATCAACAATGTTCTATAAAGTAGAGATTATGCTGGAGAGAGGAAGTGTAAATTGAGACTGCACTTTCATTTCCTGACCACCCAGACCTGGATAATCACACAAAAACTACAGTAATTACAACACTGTTTGGCCAATGGCTCAGGTGTATGCCTAGCTAGATCTTACATCTTAAATTAACCCATTTCTATTACTTTATATTTTACTTCATTCACATCTTGCTTCTTGGATGGCTACATGGCATCTGCCTGACTCCAACTTCTTCTTCTTCTTCTTCTTCTTCTTCTTCTTCTTCTTCTTCTTCTTCTTCTTCTTCTTCTTCTTTTTTTTTTTTTTTTTTTGGTTTTTTTTTGAGACAGGGTTTCTCTATGGCTTTGGAGCCTGTCCTGGAACTACCTCTTGTAGACCAGGCTGGTCTCGAACTCACAGAGATCCGCCTGCCTCTTCCTCCCGAGTGCTGGGATTAAAGGCGTGCACCACCACTGCCCGGCTCTGACTCCACCTTCTTTCTCCCTGCATTCAGTTTAGTTTTCCTGTCTAGCTATATTCTGCCCTGCCATAGGCCAAAGCACCTTCTTTATTAACCAGAATATGAATAAAACATATTCATAGTATTCAGAGGGGAATCCCACATCAACTCCCCTTTTCTGTCTAAATAAAAAAGGAAGGTTTTAACTTTAACGTAGTAAAATTACATACGAAAAAACAGGTATCAAGAAAGAATTACAGCTACAATATTTAGTTTATTTGTATCATCTATTTTATCGTTGTGAGCATATCTAATTTATCATAACTAAGGAAAACTATAACTGTAACTATCTGTCTTCAACTCCATCAAAGACCCCAGAAGGATAGAAAACTACCTAAGTAAACAAGAAGTGCATTGTAAGCAACTTCCAAAACTCTAGAATTGACAGAGACATCTCGCTGCCTGGACAGTCACCCAAAGTTCTTTTGTAACATTGGGGCATCCATCTTCAGCCTACAGGCCCACCTGTATCTGGCAGACTTTCCCATGAAGTAGGAAATTTGCCTATATTAGCAATTTGTAAGTCACATTTTTGTGTGTCTTGCAGAAAGTCTGTCATTCTGTTTCATGAAGCAGGAACACTGAAGGACGGTCTCACCTTCTTTAGGCAAGTTCAGCAGTAATTTATCTGTGGGCCCTGCATGTCCAGTTTATACAGCATAACATCAAGCAGTCCAGGCAAGAGCAGTTTCTTGCCCAAATAGCTAGCCTTGTCACTTTGAAGGCCTACTCCGTAACAAGTCTCTCAGTGCCCATCAACCAAGGGAGAGAGAGAGGAAGAGTAGGAAATTTAAAATCCATTGATTTCAAGTCTGCTAGAAAATTTCCAGAACCTAAGTGAAACAAAACAGCTAACCACAGGTCATGTACACCGCACTAAATACTCTTTCCTAGATGTCTGACACGACCCAGAATTGTGAACAACACTATGGAATATGTGCTAAAAAATATTGCCCACTTATGTCCTGTCACCTTGCTCCCAGAATGAATTCAAAGTTGTGTCTTTGCCCTCAAAAAAAGTAAAATCTAATCAGATAGAATCGTGATGACTAGAATAATTCTCAAATAAAAATGTCTCAAGGGTAAAATTGTTTTATAAATAAAATACTGTTTTGGGGGGAAAAATTTGGTCATAGGTGGAAAAACCCTCATATTATCACAGGAGCAAATAGAATCTCCCCCTGCAATTCAGTGAGTCTATCCTAGATTCACAAGATTCGACAGTGTTTAAATCATGTCAGCGATGTCATAGAGCAGTCAATACCTGATCTCATTCCAATTAACAGGAGGATGAAAATGAGAAGATCGCTTAAGAAACATTTTTGGGAAGGTTCAAAGGCTGGAAAAATAAAATTCAACCACAAAGATGTCAGGTCCCCAAACATGCCAGCTGCTTTCCTCAGGTGGAGCCGGTGCCCCTGCAGTGAGCCTGTGGGACGCCTTGCTGGGTCAGCCAGAGCCACTCCACTGGGAAAGAAAACTTTGACCTTTGGTTAGTTATGGGATTGGAAAAGGAAGTTGGCAATGGCAATCAAAGGAGATCTGGTCACTAATTAGGCAGAGACTCTGATTAGCAAACACCTGCTTATAGTTCGTTATCTCCTGCACATATGGTCAGAAATGCAATGCCCCTACACTTGCAAGGTATAGGTATGTCGTCTCTACCTAAATGCCTTTTTAAAACTTTTTGTATAAGTTTTTTCATGCAATATATTTTGAACATAGTTTCCCCTTCCTCAATTTCTACCAGACCATTCCTACCTCCCTACCCATATTATGATTATGTTCTTTTTTCCTCTTAAAAAAAAACAGGCCAGGAAGTAGTGGTGCACGCCTTTAATTCTAGCACCCAGGAGGAGAGGCAGGGGGATCTTTTGTGAGTTTGAGGCCAGCCTGGTCTTCAGGGTGAGTTCCAGGACAGCCAGGGTTACACAGAGAAACCCTGTCTCGAAACAAAATAATACGAAACAAAACAAAAACAAAGAAACAAGAAACACATGCACAAAACACACACACACAAAATAAGATCAAAATAAATAGGTAAAAGATGACTGTTACAAAAATTGCCCAAACAAAGCAAAATGAGACAATAAGTATAAAAATAACAGTGAATTCACTTTGTGTTAGCCAACAACTTCTGGGCATGGAGCCTGTCCTGAGGCGAAGTTAATATAACTAATGGGATTGAGTTTTTTCTTTGCCAGTGTTATCACTGGAGATCGCTTCTGCTGTCATTGGAGATGCCTGCTGCAACAGTCCCTGTGAGTTCATACGGCATCAGTCCTGCTGTGTCTAGGAGACAAGGTTTCCTTGATGTCACCAACCATCCCCTCTCGCTCTTACACTCTTTCTGCCTCCTCTTCCACATAAATCCCTAAGCCCTGAGGAGAGGCTTTGATAAAACCCTACATACTCCAAAGTCTCTTATTTTCTGCATAGTGTTGGTTGACTCCCATAAAGAACCTTCTCTGATGACAGCTGAGCAAGGCACAGATATATGGTTGCAGTAATATGTCATCTTCCCTTAACAAATCATAATACTAGCTTTCCCCCTAAGCTCTTGAACTACCTATTCTCAGGTTCTTGGCCACTTGAACAATGTCAGACATGGGCTCCCTGCTGTGGATTGAGTCTCTAATCCAAGCAAAAAGTGGCTGGTTACTCCCGTAACACTAGTGCCACTGTTGTGGCAGTGTGTCTTGAAGGTAGCTCATTTCTGTAGGCCACAAGGAATATAGCTAAAAAATATTGATGGTTGCCTTTCTCCTCTGGTAGGAGGCAGACTACCTTCCCTCCCTATGCATTCTAGTCAGTGAGGTGAAGCTCTAGTTGAGCATCAGTTTGACTTGTTCATATTCAATGACAAATATCAATATGATCTTCAGCATTAGAACCTTACCATCAGGTTGTAGAGAGTAACCAGTTAGACTTAGTAGTAGGCTGTGGTGTTTGGAAGTTTCCATGGGCCCCCTGTAGCCAAAGACTCAACGAGATATAAGCCATCCCTGGCACTGGAGTTATTACTTGGTGACATACAAAGTCTAGATGGGAAATTATTTAACCTATTATTTGATGACTTCATTTAGATTTTTTTCATCTATGTATATACTTTAGGATGCTTCTACAGTAGTAAGTTTCCAAATGGTTTTCAAATGGCATTTAATGTTAGTTGTCCTTCCCAGCATTTCCTCCTTTACCCTTCTCTTCCATTCCCAGCCCTATTAAATCTTCCTATTTTGGTTTCCCCTTCATCTCTCTATAACAATATATTCTACTTCCCTTTCCTTGCTAAGAGCCCCTCCTCTGCCGTAGTCCCTTGCAAAGTACATAACCTCTGTGATATTTAGACTATAGCACACTTAACTGAATACTTGAAAACTCATATCCACATATAAGAGGAAACGTGTAATATTCATCTTCTGAGGTCTGGGTTGCCTCACTCAGGATGAATTTTTTAGCTCCACCCATTTACCTATGATTTCATTGTTAACAGCTAAATAACATTCCATTATGTAAATTTACCACATTTCATTATCCATTCAGTTGATGGGCAGTAATGTAGACTGTAATGACCTGGGTGTGTAAACAGTTCCGTTTTGAAGTGACTGGTACCCACACATCACCCAACTGTAAGAGCCAAGAGTCTGACTCACTGTCTCATACTTATCTAGTCACTTTTAGCTTGGAATTGAAGAGAAATGTAAGCAGGTTAAGTGGGCTTCACAACAGTGCTAAAGCATCCTCTTCATTTTCTGAAACCAGAAAAAAAAAAATGTGAGTTACTCCTAGATCCTCCCAAGGATCCCCCTACAAAATGATTTCATCTAAGACTTAAACTAGAAAAAATTATTTCAGAAGAGATCCCTTACCCATAAAACAATTAAAATGATGTACAGGGGAAGTCCCATTAAGGACAAAATAATAAAAGTTGCCCCGCAGAGTCATATGGTGGCATTGCTTACAATTTTTTATCCGATTTTGCAATAGTTGTTGAATTCCTATGAGGAACAACTTCTTTTGCCGAAGCTCTGCTGATGAGCACAGTACACAACAGAGCCGCATCTGCTCATCTCCTCAAAACATCAAGGCACTCTAGCATCTACTCTGAAAGCATCCTCAACTTGGCAGTGCAGAGGAGCCTTCCGGACCCAAACACTTCCAGTGCAAACAGAGCCCACCCTGTGAGCGCCACCATCTCAAACACTTTTCATTTTATCATTTGGACCCTTTAAGTTTTATAGCCTGACTTGGGCACAGAGCAATACCCACAGAAAGAACAAATGCTTGTAAATGAATTCAGCTTGTCATTATGAAAAGGTTTTTTCATCTAATGGTATGCACACCATCTCTAAGCTCCAAGCGTATTTACTCTGCAAAATCCTTTATTAAGTCATTTATGACTTTGCTACCAAAAATATAATTGTAAATTTGAAATGGTGTCCTTAGATGTTTATTGGTAGTTATTAAGAACCAACTCAGAACCTTCCATAAGGGCCTCTTTTGTGCCTTCCCAGCAATAGGCCCTGCTGGGTTCATCTACTAGTCCACACTGAGGACCAAGATGGGTGATTTATTCCTGTCCCTCCTGTTTGCCAGGGAAATGCAAGGCTTTCCTGCTCTCATCCCCAACTTCTGGAACTTGGCCCACTTATAAATTGCTTCCTGATCTTCCAATAAGCTAAACCACGAAGGCACTTAACAATTAAAAGAAGGAACCAAAGGTACTTGGTTGGAACACGTTCATCCTGCATAAAATCTAGTTCTTCTTTTTCCGTGATCCCTAAATTGCTCACACTGCCCAGGTAGAAGTGGAAATTGCCACATAATTTAATCTGTGTGGGCTTCTAACCTTTATGTGACCAGAGAATAACTTAAGAAATTTTAATCCTCCCTCTCCAACTCCCCCCTTGAAAGGAATAAAAATTTTAAGGCCACTAAGAGAGTTCAAGTTCATATTGAAGCCCTCTGGGCTAAGAGATTTAGAATGCCATGAGCCAGCACTTGTATACCGATTACAGAGCCATGCAGGCAGGCTCAAATAAGATCATCTGGTTTCCAAGGCCCCCAAAGGGCATGCTTTTATTTAGTATCACCAGACCTAGAACTTATTATATCTTGGCTAGTTCAATCTGTTTCCAAAATATTGTGTCCTTGAGGCACAAATACTGGCTAAGCAAGCTCAGCCCACCATGGTCTCAGAATAGCACTTTCAAGAAATGCTAGATTTGTACAGAATGGGAAAAGATCTTCACCAACCCCACATCAGACGGAGGGTTGATCTCCAAAATACACAAAGACCTCGAGAAATTGGTAATCAAAAGAACAAATAAGCCAGTAAAAAAACAGGGGGAGGGGTACAGACCTAAACAGAGAACTCTCAACAAAGGAATCTAAAATGGCTAAAAGACATTTAAGGAAATATTCAACATCCTTATCCATCAGAGAAATGCAAATCAAAGCAACTCTGAGATTCCATCTTACACGGGTAAGAATGGCAAAGATCAAAAACACTGATGACAACTTATTCTTGGAGAGGTTGAGAGTAAAGGGAACACTCCTGCATTGCTGGTGGAAATGCAAGATGGTTCAGTCCTTTTGGATGTCAGTATGGCGATTTCTCAGAAAATTAAGAAACAATCTTTCTCAAGGCCCAGCAATACCACTTCCGGATAAATACACAAAAGATGCTCAATTGTATCACAAGGACATGTGCCCAACTATGTTCACAGCAGCATTGTTTGTCATAGCCAGAACCTGGAAACAACCTAAATGCCTCTCGACTGAAGAATGGATAAGGAAAATGTGGTACATTTACACAAGGGAGTACTACACAGCAGAAAAAAATAACATCTTGAGACTTGCAGGCAAATGGATGGATCTAGAAAACACCATATTGAGTGAGGTAACCCAGACCCAGAAAGACAAATATCATATGTACTCACTCATAAGTGGTTTTTAAACATAAAGCAAAGAAAACCAGCCCACAAACCACAATCCCAGAGAACCTAGACCACAATGAGAACTCTAAGAAAAATATTCATGGATCTAATCTGCATGGGAACTAGAAAAAGACAAGATTTCTTGAGTAAATGGGAAAATGGGGACTATGAGAGAGGATAGAAGGGGAGTGGAGAGGTAAGGAGGGAAGCAGAGAAAAATGTAGAGCTCAATAAAATCAATAAAAAAATTTTTTAAAGAAATGCTAGGTTTGTATAGTGTGTGTTAATGTGAGTAGACAACACTTGGCTTCGGCCTACCAGCACAGCCCTAAATTTGTAGACTAAGTTCAACAATGATGTTGCTTCTTTTCAACCATTGGTACATTAGCCTCATCCTAGTAAATATCTTTCAACCCATGCGCATGCAGGCAATCCTCATTAAATGCAGTGAGAAATGCAGTGTCCACAGGAAAAGACAGGAAAGTGAGAGCAGGCTTGGGAAGACAAGTTCAATGGTAAGAAGAAGGGATAAGAGAAGTAAGAGGAGCTATGATCAAAGAATAGTGTGTGTGTGTGTGTGTGTGTGAAAGAGAGAGAGAAATTGTGAAAGAATAAGATATAAAGTAAAAAGATTGGTTCTTACAGTGGTAGTAGTATAAAAAAAATAAGATTGGTTCTATGGTTAGCCCTATTTAACCAGAGAGGTTAAATAAGTAATCCAATGTCACAGAGCAAGTAAGAGAAGATCCAAGATACAAAGTTCAGCCTACTCAGCCCCCAGGCCCTGCACTTGGCCTCTACACTGCCTCTGATGGTTTCTGATACACCCTGGCCAATGCCACCATGTCTCCTGATTCTCTTATGTCTCCTCTGACCTCTTACCTTCATAGCTCCTAAGAGCCTCACACACCTTCTTAGCTTTCCTTGGAAGTGACCTAGGAGTTCCCCAGGTGTAACCCAGAGTCCATGCTCAGATAAGTTGACAGATGGGCCCTAGCCTGTCCCACAGATGACAACACCAACTTCTTCGCAAGACTGGGGATATGCCTCACGTCACTCTCCTTGAGTCCACCACAACTTACTGAAACCAGCCTGTAAGTAGGAGAGGAAAGGGTTTATTTGTGTTATCCATCCACATCACAGTTCATCATCAAAGGAAGCCAGGATAAGGAACTCAAGCAGGGCAGGAACCTGGAGGAGGGAAGGACCATGCCTTACTGACCTGCTCCTCATGGCTTGTTCAACCTGCTTTCTTATAGAACCCAGGACCACCAGCCCAGGGATGGAACCACCCACAATGGGCGGGGCCCTCCCGTGTCTATCACTAATGAAGAAAATCCACTGCAGGTTTGCCCACAGCACAGTCTCACGAAAGCGCTTTCTCAACTGGGATTCCCTCCACTCAGATGACCTTAGCTTGTGTCAAGTTAATGTAAAATTATCCAGCACACCCCTAAACCAGCACGACCATCTGGGGACCAACAGTACAAATGCATGAGCTTGGGAGGGGCCTTTAGCACTCTCACCATGACAGGGACACTGCAAACTACAAAATAAAGAAAGTGGGGGTTGGTCACTATGTGCAAGCTTTTCATGAAAGGCTGTCTAGAAAACACGTTTGACTCTGTGAGCTACACCATCTCTGGCACTGCAGGGTTCTCTGGCAGAAAGGGCAGGGGCAGAGCCAGACCTGCCAGACTCTCCCTGGGGCTGAGCAGGATGGTGAGCATCAAATGACCCAGCCCTCCCCACTGGCTACCTGGGAGAAACACACCCACCGAGTCAGGAGTCTCTCAAAGCAGGATCTCGTTTAATGGTATCAAGCAGGGACTTATATAGGGTTGTGATGGGAGTGGAGAAGCTTGGGATAGGTTGAGGCAGAGTAAGGAACAAGGGCCAATAATATTCTGCCACCTTAATGGTGGCTGGGCAGAGGCGTGCCTAGGTCAAATATCCAGAGACAGGTCTCCAAACTCGAGCTAGGCTCAGGAAGTTATACTAGGCCTCACCAGACTCAAGTTAGGCTTAGGAAGTTACACTGGGCCTCATGTCCAGGCCTCATGAGGCTCAAAATGCCACAACTCCTCATCTCCACAATTGTGGAATGAAAACAACAATAAGTTGTAACAATGTTCCAATAAAACTTTATTTAGAAACACGAGCAGCAAGCAGGTTTGTCTGAGAGCTGCAGCTCATCACTCCTGGATAAAGACGATTATTAATCTTTCACAAAGGCTTTGAGTCCTATTTCTGGAACTATCTGTTTTACGGTATAATCGTGTGTGTGTGTGTGTGTGTGTGTGTTCATGTTTATAGGCCTGTACATGTAGGTTCTGATGCATATACACATGTGTGTATGTACAGATGAAGGCCAGAGGTCAGCCTTGGATATTATTCCTCAAGGTGCTACCTAGTTCCAGGGTCTGCTACTAGACAGGAACCAGGGATTTGTCTAGGCTATCTGATCAACAATCTCCAGGAAGCCACCTATCGCTGCCTCCCCCGTACTGGGAGGGACTAAAAGACATGCCACCATGCCCAGTTCTTTATGTGGATTCTGGAAACTGAAGTCAAGAACTCATGCTTGTGTGGAAATCACTTTACTGACCAAGCTTCTCCCCAGCTGCCATCTTACCGTGCATTCTTGGGGACATCACTTGTCTTGACCAGAGCTTCTCCATGTACAAAGTGAGAAAAGTAGAATACTTTTTAAAAATATCCAAAATTCCTTTATTCTCAGTCAAATTACATCGTGATGAAACTTACCTGGTATATGCTGGGATGGGTCTGAAGAGGTTGCGCTCACCTGTTAGCCAAGTACTACCTTCTATCCTCAGTATTATCGCTCACCTGCACAGGCTGGAATTCAACGGTTTCGTTTCAACAAGATTTACCATGCAAAAGGCACTGATCAATAGAAACATAATCACAGCTCCATCAAAGTCTAATGGATTTCTCCATCCATCTGAGCAGGAAGTCAGCCAGATATATAGGGTGAAAAACAAACGGGCTCGGTGAGTGACGAATGGGGAGCAGTGCTTTACTGGTGAGTAATAATGAAACAATGAAATACTAGGGAACAAACTACCGGTGATATCAGCGAAGGGTAGAAAGAAACATACAATTAACTGATCTAGAAAGATAGGCTATCATTAGGGGACACTATAAAACAGGAAGCGGACACCCTCAGGGAACACGGCCTTCAATGGAAGGTTATTGCATTTATTAATTCCTTTACTGGCACCTCATGCATATAACTCAGAGCACTGCAACACCACAAGAAGATATTTTTGCTCCCCCCCCCCGCCATTAATCTTCCTTGCAAGGCTGCTAGCAAAAAAAAAAAAGAAGAAGAAGAATATTTATGTTAATAACTGCTCAAAAGAGCAGGACCCATGTGACATCCCCTGCCACCACCCATAAAACCAGGGCGACATGGAGAAGTTGGCAGGCACCTGGCAGGAAGGCGATTTTTGGCCCCTGGGGAGTCTGGACAATGTTTGGAGATGTTTTTTACTGTCTCAGCTAAGGAGTGCTGTTGGTATCTCATAGGCAACGAACAGAGATAGCCTTAAATATCCAGCAATCTAGGACAGATTCACACAATAAAAAGCCTAGAGTATCAATAATGTGTGTGCTATACATGTGCATGTGGATACTCTTGCCCATACGTGTGAATGAGGAGGTCAGAGGTCATCGTGTATCTCCCTCCATCACTCTCCCCCTTATTCATTGAGGCAGGGTCTCTCACTGAATCTGGTGTTCACTATACTCAATAGATCCTCCTATCTTAAGGGCCCTGGGACAGGAGCTGGGATTGCAGGGGTGTGTACTACATCTGGCTTTTTTCCTGGGTTCTGAGGATCCAGACTCAGGTCGGCCCTTGTGCTTCGCCAACTGAGCTATGCCCCAGAAATCAGCATTTCATAGATGGGAAACGCATCTACTGAGATCAACAGCAATTTCTTAAACACTGATACCCCCAAATGACAGCTATACATCACACAATAGGGGCGCATACTTCAGACCACCCCTGCACGGCTGTGTTCTGCAGCCTATCAATGTTTCGAGCCAGGTATGTAGTGTCACAGCATCTACAGAAAACCTGCTAGAGACAGCATCATTCCTAAAGGCAAAAATTCTGCTACCTGGACCAGAAATAATAAATGGCTGATGATCCATTTGGATTGATACAAACTGATTTGTATTAAATTTGTTTGTAAAGTAGCAAACAGCCTTCATAAACACGTGTATATAGATTATCATTTCTGTGGTTGTAGGTTTTAGTTGTCAATTTGACACAATCTAGAATAGTCTAGGAAGAATTCTATTGAATTTCTCAATGAGGAATTGTCTAGATGAAGTTGGCTCTTAGACATGTCTGTGGGGGACTATCCCGATTACATTAATTAATGTGGGAAGACTTAGCCTAACGGTGGGCAACACCATCCCCTAGATTTTGGTTCTGAGCTATGTAAGAGGGGAGAGAGCTAACTGAGCACCACCAAGCAGTCCTTCATTCTCTCTCTGCTCTTATGTGCAGGTGTAAGCAGCCACTTCAGGTTCCTGCTTCCTTGGCTCCCTACAATGGTAGTCTGCCACCTGTAATTACGAACCAAAGAAATGCTTTTCCCTCTAAGTTGCTTTTGTTAGGGCTATGTTATCCCAGCCACAGGAAATGAAACTACACCAACCTCTAACCTGACATTGTGGGTCTCATCTAAACTTGTCACGATCTGTGTGACAAGTCTTCATGTCACTTGAACTGTCTCAGCAACCATTTGCAGTCTCCACTTTTACTGTAATCTGTCATGATGTGGCTCCAATGGGATTTAATTTGTCAGCGGGTCAAGGAGCTGGAAAATTAATATCTGTTTAGCTAAATAGATCGTATCTATTAGCAAACTTGTCTAAACAATTTGGTATGATTGTCTACCATGTACAGAAACAGGCCATTCATCATCTGGAGTGTCTCTTAAACCCACAAACTTGTTTACAATGTATCCATGATAAAAAAAAAAAAGAGTGTGTGTGCACCTGTGAACACAGTCTATGAACCATTAGGAAGGCTTTTGTTTTGTTTTTGGTTTTTATTCATGTTTGCAAAGCCTAAGGTTCAGTAATGATAGAAAAAATGCTGCATCGCTGAGTTGTCTTCCAGCCCCACTGTGTGTGTGTGTGTGTGTGTGTGTGTGTGTGTGTGTGTGTGTGTGGTGTGATGTATGTATAAGTTTATGTGTGTGTGCCTGTGTTGTAGAATATTAAAGATGTGTTGTGTTTATTTATGCTGTGGAACATTTGTTTAATGATGTAAAGATGTGTTACATTCTTTAATGTTGCATTTGTTTAACTCTGTGTTACTTTGCCTGTCTCAAACACCTGATTGGTCTAATAAAGAGCTGAATGGTCAATAGCGAGACAGGAGAAAGGATAGGTGGGGGTGCCAGGCAGAGAGAATAAATGGAAGTAGAAAAAGAGGAGAAGGAGGAAGAGCAAGAAAAGGAGAGGGGACACCAGAGGCAAACCACCCAGTCACATAGCAAGCCACAGAGTATGAAGAAAGAAAGATACATAGAATAGAGAAAGATAAAAGTCCAGAGGCAAAAGGTAGACAGGATAATTTAACATAAGAAAAGCTGTCTAGAAACAAGCCAAACTAAGGTCCAGCATTCATAAGAGTAAATTTCTGTACCTATTTGGGAGCTGGGTAGCGGGCCCTCAAAGAGTAAAGAGCAAAGAGTTAAAAATACACACACACACACAACTACACACCTGTATACATATGAAGCCAGAGGTGATTTTCCAGATCATTCTCCCATATTCTTTTTTGAAACATCTTGCTATCCCTGGCTAGTCTCAAACTTCCAGAATTCCAGCTTCTGCTTCGTAAGTGGCTAGAATTATAAGCCTGCGCCACCAAGACCACCAGAGTGCATTTACATAATGATTTTTTGGTTTGGGGTTTTGGATTTGGTTGTTGTTGTTGATAATGATTTTAAATTGCAAAGCAAGGTAGTAAATAGACTACACCCAGCCTGGTCTACTTAGCAAGAGTTTATCTTGAGAAAAATAAAAGTAAAAGAAGCAAGAATCACTTCTAGAACTTTCTTTGAATTCTGTTTCTTCCTTGCACAATCCTTCCACCTAGACAGTGATCTGTGTCGATTCTACTTCAGATCATCCCCAATCTGCCTCATGCAATACGATTAAAAAGTCCCTATGCCTGATACAAAGTTCCCACAAATAAACTCTAGCCCTATTTATTGCAAGATTCTCCATTCCACCCTCAGGAGCTCCCTGAACAAAAGTGTGTATCCTTATAAAAGCAAGATAAACTGTAAAGTCAGGTGGATCCAGGTTCAAATACCTCCTTGGTCACTTTCTGGCTGGGACTTTTGGGCAAAGAGTACACCTCTTGGATCTTCGGACCAGTATATACAAAGTCTAGACTAAAAGACCTCCAATTTGCACACTCGTGTCCAGAGCAACACGATGCTGGTAAACTTGAAATAGGTAAGGCCTTAAAGCAACCTGAATGGCCACCAATAGATAAACAGATAGAAAAATGATACAGACATTCAACAGGGCAATTTTCAGCCTTGACAAAGGAAGAAATTATGGCATTGATGAAGCTCCAGGATATTATATTACGTGAAACAAGCCAGGCGAAGGAATACAAAGCTGCATATGTTCACCCACGTGAGGCATCTTGAATAGGCACATTGACAGAAGTGGATTTTGGAACTTAAACGATTCAAGTTTGCAAGATGAGAAGGTTCCAAAAACTCCCTTGCATTACAGCCTGAATGCACCAAACACCGGTGAACCACACACTTAAATGACTGATGGATTTCGTGTCATGTGCTCTTGATGCATGTTTTTTAAAGATGGCTGGGACTGTTAGAAGATGAAATAAAGTTATGCTTATAAAGAACTGAGCACAGGCTCTGCCCTCGAGAACCATCAATCAGAGAGCCAGAGACCAGCTCCCACCAGGTCTACAGTGAACGTGTATTTTGGACCTGGCCCTGGGTTGAATTCCCAGGACAATACACTTGAGAAAGACACACTGTCCCCTCTGATGGGTCATCATGTCACCAAAGAAGTAAATCTGGCACAAGCAAAGAGTCGGGACACTGAGCTGCAGGAGAGCAGAGACGGGGAAACAGATTGAAATTTCAAGGATGTTAATACATCAGGGTGTCTTGGCCCAGAGCCTGGCCTGGAACCAGGGCACAGGTGTGCTGGACATTGTTGCCATCATCCCATCCACCATGAAGGACAACGGGACAAGAGTTTTCTCTATCACTGGAATTACCCATGGCCTCCACCCAGGAAGAGACTAACTAAACTCACACCAATCCCTGGAGTTCATAACTCCCAATCAGATGAAAGTTAGAAGTCAGGTCCCAGCGGAGGAAGGCGTGGCTATCACGGAACATCCACCGTGTGCCAGCCCCCACCACGTGCTGAATAACAGTGTTCTGATCCTCCAGTGTGTCCAACCCATGCAGCTGGAAGACAAGCAAAACACCACCTCAGCCCAACCTGCCCAAGGGCTGTGACCCTAAATCTATTGATCCGATGGCTCATCCTCCTTCTAGACTTGAGACTGGAGGTCACGCCATAACATCTTCCCACATCCTGATAGGGCCATATTGTGTGACAATTGCAAAGTGTCTTTAATGGTCTTGTCTTTCCATCACTAAACTGGGGTTCGTTCGTATGTTTATGAAGCACATTTCAGAGACTCAAACTACTTCTTAACCAAAAACAAAGTTAAAAAACAAAACAAAAAAAAACCAAGCAGATTCACAAGTTGAATTTGTGAATCTTGAACACAGACTTACCCAAAGAATTGAGAACAGCCCATGACAAAGTGCGACAGCACGCTGCTAATTAAGAAGGCTTACGCGGCAGCCTGTGCCTCAGGAGGCCTCGGCAGACCCGATCCACGGAGCCTAGAAAGAAGTACTTTGTCATGATGTACAATTGATGTGAACAAAAATGTGTCTCCCCTCTTTCCAAACTAGTCAAGAGACAGCACAAAGCCACCCTTAGTCCCTCGTGTCCCCCCACAGAGACTATCATACCTATAATGGTCTAATGTGTATTGTAAATAGAAGTTTCTGTTCTGTCTGGCCTTGCTGCTGTTCAGTTCCAAAGAAACACACAGAGGGTTATATTAGTTATAAACTGTTGGCCTATTAGCTCAGGCTTATTATTAACTAGCTCTTACAACTCAAAATTATTGTCTATGTTTAGCCACATGGCTTGGTATCTTTGCTCAGTAAAGTGTTCTCATCTTGCTCCTTCTGCATCTGGCTGGTGACTGATTCTCTCTCTGCCTTGCCTCTTCCCAGAATTCTCCTAGTCTAGTTATCTCACCTATATTCCCTGTCTGGCTACTGGCCAATCAGCATTTTATTAAACCAATATGAGTGACAAATCTTTAAGGTGTACAGGAGCACTATCCCACAGCAGTGTATTTTGACCATTTTTAGACATCATCATTAAGTTGAATGAGCCATCCCTAGATCTCCTGCAAAGAATGAGCTGGTGTCCCTTTCTTCACAATGCATTCTTGTCAGAGAGGTTTATATTTGTTATCAATGTCATTCTAAACAGAAAACTAAAAAAAAACAAAATTAAAAATTATCATCATGAATTTCATCATGCCTTTCTAGACTGTACAATGCTGGTTTTAATTTTCACCACGAATTTCACTGTTCTTTTCTATAATGTACAATGCTGGTTTTAGACATAAACACAAGAGGTATCAAGTGGTCTGTTGTGTCTCCAAAGCTGCACAGTTTGTGCTTCAGGCTTCAAACAGACTTGCAGATTTGCTTCTCCAAAATGGCAGAAAGACCGGACTCCATCCCAGAATTCCTTGCAGCCGTTTCAGGCACATAAGGAGGGACTGGAAGAAGGTTCTAGGGTCGCCCCATCCTTCCCTTTCCCTGTGTGTTGTTTTCAGAGCACATGGTGGGCTAACCTAGGGAAGTAACGTGAGTGGAGAAGGATATGACAGGAGCCTTGGGTCACTGTTTTAGAATGCTTGCTCTTACTGATGTCTCTACAGAAGCATTTGTGACCATTCCCCTCTCCGCCCCTGGTGGAGACTGAAAAACAAGAAGTAGAAAACAAAATAAATTGTTTTAATTTTCAAAATCTTCCTTTGGTCTTACTCTGAGAAGGGCCACATCTCCCGACTCCCCTCCTCATAGTAAATTTTCTGCCTTCCCTGAGATACTCCTCAGAGGCGAGGGGTGGTTTGGCTTTCCACGTCACACTCAACTTTACCCTCCTATACTGGAATTTTCTAACATCAACCAGTGCCAGGCTGGTGCAGACACAATGAGATCAGTGCTGTCCCTTCAAGGAGAATAGAAAAAATGAGATCGGTCATGTCGAAAAAGAAGCTGTTGACACTAGTTAGAAACCCGTCTAAATTCTGCCGGTGGGAATTTCTCCCAGGAAAATAACCCTAAACATAAGAAGGACAGATATTTTCCTCAAAGAAAAACCGAGAGAATACTGTAAATTTCCAGTGTGGGTAAATAATAAAACAATTCCATCTAATCAGCATTTTTAACTAGACTATTTAAATCATGCAATAACTGGGGGAAAGCATGGTGCTGATTACATCACGACAAGGAATGGAATGCTATAACTGTATACACAGCCTACAACTAAATACGCTTTTCACTGCTTTTTAAACCATTCTTAACATTTTATTGCTTATGTGTATGTCTGTGTGTGTGTCTGTGTGTGCACACGCATCCATGTGTGTGTGCGTGGGGGGGTCACAGTGGCCAGAAGAAGGCATCAGGTTCTTCGGAGCATAAGTGACAAGCAGCAGTGAGCTGACTATGGAACTGAACTGTGGTCTGCAAGAGCAAGCGCTCTTAACCACCAAGCCCACTCCAGCATCAAATTTGCTTCTAATCTTGCACATAAGGAAAACATAAATCTTATGCATAACGAAGGAAGTACTTCAAAACATTGGCAATGGTGGTTCTGGGATAAGTTGCAGTAAATGTTCCTTATCTCATATAAATTTGATAATGAGAATAAGGTTGACAGATGATCCCACCTGCCGCCTCAGCTCCTAGAACCAAATGGTTGGAACTATTAGTCAAGCAACCAACTCCTTAGCGGGAACCATGGTATAGAAATACAAAATATTATTGTAATTTTCTTTTTAAAGTTCTTGTAGTATTCCATCTGCTTCTCCGTAGCCGTATTCAGGGAAGAAATCGATTCAGTTTGGTATTTCCCTACTAAAACTATATCACATGCTGCCTAGTTTTGCTGCCATGACCGGGACTCTGCCTTGTAGGCCCCGAGAAGATGATGATCGGAATCAGCCTGCTCCCATCATCCGCTCTGAACTCCCCCACAGCTGGAAATGGGAGAATCGGGAAATTGCCATGACCTGTCAGAGGTGCGTCTTATTATGGTATCAACCTGGCAACAGCAGGCAGAGCTGAGCAAACTGGGCTTGTGCGGCGGGTGGGGCTTCGGCAGCAGCTGGATAGAGACGTTGGAGGAAAGAGCACACAAATGCTTGAGAGTGACTCGGGTGTGTCATGACTAGATTGTGAACAAGCTCCTGGGGGCCTACGTGCTAAAGTGGGGTTCCCAGGAGAGCTGGAAGAAGTAGTAGAACCTTTAGTAGGGCTACCGGGAGGTGTGTAGGTCATTGGGGGGTGTACCATCAAGGCGATTGTGGAATCTGGGCTGAAACCTCTGAAACACAGAGCCAAAATACTCTTTTTCCTCTTTGTGCACTGGTTATATCTGCTATTTTGTTACAGCAACAGATGTTTGTAAGAGAAAAAAATGAATCATGCTTACTCCTATTATATTGATCTTCATCTTTGCTTCACTCTCTAAACAGTTAACTTGGTCACGTGCAGGTGAGAGTACGCATGCACATGTATGCACATCCATGTGGAAGTCAGAGCTTGTCACTGGGGTGACCTTCGTCATGGTGCCCCACAGTATACACTGAAGCAGGGTCTCTTACTTGAATCAAGAGCTCACTGATTTGGCTAATCTGGACAGACAGCTTGCTTTGCAGAACCCTGTCTCTACCTCCCAAACACTGGGATTTCCAGTGAGCTGCTGTCCCCACCTGGTATGTACGTGGGTACGAGGGATCTAAACTCTGGTCCTCATGCTTGTATGGAAAGTGCTTTGTCCACTGAGCCATCTCCTCAGTCCCAAGTTACGTTTTGAATTGGAAGACAGCTTTTACCATGGAAACTGCACTTATTCAGGAGGTGAAACAAAAAGAAATCTTAAAGGGACCTGAAGAATCATTCAGGCACTCCCTAAAGACTCATTGATTTTGTCTGGTCTTGTCAAAAGCCCAGCAAAGTGGATTAGGCTTTGTAAATCACAAACTCTGGGGTCACCCTGCCAGCAATACTGTACATGAATACATGGCTCTATTTTAGAATACTTATATTTGCCCAATACACAGTAGACTCAGAAGCACACACGAAAAAAAAGAGAGAGAGAGAGAATATTGGTTTCAGAGATTCCTATCTAAGACCAATTCCTTGCGCTTCCAAAGTCAGTCACCCAAGGTGGACAGCCAAGGGATTGTAGACTCTCATTAAAGATAAAGGAAACTGGTTGCAAAAAGGCATAGGACCGTGAAGCATTAGATCAGGTCCTGTTGTCAGTCCCAGAGCTTTCTAGTGGCTGGGTCATGCCCTGCCAACCCCAAAATGTGGCAATGCATTACAGAAAGGATGTTTCTGACATCCTAAGGGATGGGAACTTTCGCTGTACCTAACAGCCAGCGTTAATAAGACATCCTGAAGTCACTTAAGACATAAGACTGCTATCCTGCTGTATACTAAGTCTGTTTGTTTGACTTGCCTGAAGATAACAATATAACAGCCAATCTTGCTTGCCTTCTATTTCACGTGCAAAGAACTTCTACAACCTTAGCTAATGAATGGCTGCAATCTTACATACCCTTCCATGCCCCTGACCTCCATGCCACATGTGTGTTTATATGTGTTGCAATAATTATATTCTGAAAACAAAAATGGAGGTTGAAAGCAATCTCATGAAACGTATATCCACAAATACTGAAAAAAAATGTATGAAAAATATTGAAAATAAGAAAAATAATGCTTGATAAACAATCATGTTTGTAATGCTATTTGTCACTTGGGTCAGTTGGAGTCAGTGACGTCATCTCTTGTAAACCTCTGTTGAAGATCTCTCTAAAGTACCCCTTCCCCATGTGATGCTTTCGGTGCTATTTAATAAAAGAGAGAGCAGAGTCCTTTGTGAGGGATATACAGACAGAAACACAGGGACAGACAGATCCTTAAGACAGCATTCAAGTAGGCACAGATTCAGACTCAGAACAGATAGGGACAACAGAAGACACAGAAGAAATAGAGAATTCAAGACTAGGCTTTCTCTTGGTCAAAAAAACAAGAGGAAGTGCTTTATTGATTTCCATCCTTAACATGACACCAAGACATTGTTGGTGACACTTGGTTTATAAACCTCAAATTATTACATCTACGCACCACAAAGTTTTAAGTTTACAACTGTTATGATTCTATGCATGTGAGACCTTGGCAGATGAGAAACAGACACACCATGCAAACAGAGCTTACATGGGAGGTTTTATTGAGAGAACGGGAATGGAAAAGGGGAGGGGGAAGGAAGAGACTGGCCTCTGGGGACAGGAGTGGCAGAAGAGAAAAGAGAAGAGACAGCCAGACAGACGGACAAGCAAAGACCTGCCTGGCCCTTCAGAAGAGCAGCAAGCAAGAAAGAGCAGGAATGGGCAGAGCTTGTCTCTTAAAGGGACCTTTGCACCTGTGTAGAGACTACACGGTGATGGAGCAGCCATCAGACCCTGGGCTGGCCAGGGTACTGCCTGCGTGCATCCTGCCAGGTGACGGGGCAGGCCAGCATAATGCCTGAATCCTAACAACATTGGAAAGGAACAAGACAGACAGGGCAAGCTCACAGCTGAACAATCCTGTGATCTCCACAGAGTGACCAGGGGATCCTTCTTCTCCTGGGCCTTCTAAAGAACACATGAAGCATCTGATCCTCTTCAGCTGCCTCTCAGAAGAGTGTGCACACACACACTTCACTCTACCCTGCTAGGGACTTTGGTTATATAAACATTGAAGTAATCTAAGATAGTTGACTAAGAGAAAACTCATGTTTAATCACCTATGAACACATGAGAAGAGAGAAAAAATAGGAAATTCAAGGAAGCATCCAGAAAATTGAAACTTGGTCATCATCCTGAGCCAGGGAAAGGAATGGGGTTCTGAGGCTTCTCAGGAGGCTGGGGACAATTGTGGAAGGAGGTGGGTGTGCCTTATTCGCCTATAATTGGTTGACTGTAATTAGTGTTGTGGGATATTTTGATCACATTCTGACGCTCTCAAGACTTGTCAAGAAAGTTAAACCTTGGTGCAAGCCGGGCGGTGGTGGTGCACGCCTTTAATCCCAGCACTCAGGAGGCAGAGGCAGGCGGATCTCTGTGAGTTCAAGACCAGCCTGGTCTACAAGAGCTAGTGCCAGGACAGGCTCCAAAGCCACAGAGAAACCCTGTCTCGAAAAACCAAAAAATAAAAAAAAATCTTGGTGCAGAGCCAGCACCAAGTTGACCGGAATTGGCCACAGAGAAGCCAGCCATTTGCATAGAGAAGACACACAGGAAGGAAATGGCAGGGGCTAGAGTTTGAACTTCCTTTTTGGGGTCTGGAAGGAGGGAAGAGACATGCCTCTTGCGGTGTCTCTGGCCAAAAAGGAAGGTCAGCTAGTTGTTACTCAGTCTCTCTGAGCTAGCAGGTTTTTACCTCAGACTTTAACTCCTGAATTTTATTGGCAAGTAGAATGAAAGAGACTTAATTTAAACCTAAAGATCATGGCATTGGACTGGAAGCCCTGCCAGGCCACAGTCTGTGTGGCTGGTGAGACACTGACTTCCGGGCTGTGGGGCCACAGATGGTAATTTAATATAAATATCAGGAGATTCATGTGCAGCTACCAACCTGACAGAAAAACATCAGACTAGGGCTCTGGCCTTCTTGTGAAGATAAAAGTCTCTCAAACATTGAAAGCTGCTGCTATCTTCTTGGTTCCTACACTAATGAAAAATTCCTCCACCCAAGGGCAACTTCCAGAAATGTTCCAAAGTCTACAATTTCTCAAAAGATTCAAATTGAATGGATGCCAGAAAGAAGTGTTTTGGAATAGTGGTATTGTCCGGTGTGCAACAGTTCTATTTGAGGGTTTTATGTTCTGATCCCCAGGTACACGCAGTGCCCTGCCTTCTCCTTTATGTCAAATGGATTTTAGCTGCATTTAATACGTTCTCAGAGGCTACTGGAGTTACCACAGAGTGTTGGAGCCACAGTATTATACAGCGAGTGTACAGCTGACAGATTCCTAGACAGACCCACAAGTGTCCCACTTATGGGGGACCTGTTTGCAGAGCTTTGGGAACACTTGTCTTGGGATAGTTGCTGTCAATTCTGTAAAAACCTGTGAATCCATGACTCTTCTCCCCTTCAAAATGGGATTAGTTCCCAAAATACTTCAGCAGTGTAACTTCCTTCTGTATGGGCAACAGAATGACCTTCCACAGGGCCTTAGAGTAACAACATTCGCTCTTTGTTCTAACAGTCAAATCTACACAAAGTCAACCCCCCACAATTACCTTTGCTGATAAAACACATAGGAATTTCAAAAAGATAGGAAGACAACATGCCTGTTCCTACTGACAAACAGGTCTGGGCATCTCTAAAGCTGGTTGTCACAGTAGAGATTGGGGTGAGGGAAGTGGGTGAGCCCAAAGTTCAGAGACTTCTGATGATCTTATCTAATGTTTTGAAATATCGGGTATTTTACCTTGGGTGCTGGCGGTACCACCTGCTGCTTTGTCAGGCTCCACCAGGTTTTTTTTTATGATTTTGAAATGCATGTTGATATCACTGTCAATATCTGTGTGGGTTATACAGACTGGAAACCTCATGTTCCTCCATTATCCCTTTTCCCAACATCATGTACCCTTTCCTAATCCACTGAGTTCAACCAGTGATGTCCTTATGTGTACCAGTATGTCACGTCATACTTCAGTATGGATCTCTAAAAGAGAAGGACATCATTTTTAAAAGCATAACTATGTCACCATTATCACTTATTTGATAGTAGCTTCTTGGTATTGCTAAATATCAGTTTCTCAAATTCTTCTTCATCCTTTCTCTGGCAAGACCACACTTCCTAGTCATCTCCAAACATGCACCAATTGGGAACAAAGTATTCAAATATGAGATTCTTGGGGTCACTCTCATCTAAACCACTACATTCCATTCCCTGATCCCCATAGGCTTATAGCCATATCAGAATGAACTCAGTCCAACTTCAAAAGTTCCCATAGTCCTTCACAGTCTCAAGATTATTTAAAAGTCCAAAGTCCACCAGGTGGACCTTTTTCCCCACAGGAAAAATCTTTGGGCCTCTTGTACTCAGCAGCTAATGGCAAGCACTGCTTCTAAGACTGGTGTTCTCCAAGGAATAAGGAGAGGATTTGGGATTGCCTGCATAACAAAAAGCTGTCTCGTTTTTGCTCATTTATCTCTCCTAGATCTGTCTAATGGCATTTGACAAGTTAAGGTACTGTTGCATTTAATGAAGTTTCCTGCTAAAATACAAACAGGTATGCCTTTTTAACAGGCTTCATAGTCCAGGATTAACAGATTTCAGATGTGTCTTCAGAGGTTCAGCGTTTCCAGTTTCCTCTAATTGTCTTCTACAATGTTCATACCTTTTAACCTAAAGCAATAGCTTTTTGCTAAATCTGTTCCAGTTCTCTTAAAGTTCTGCTACACTAACCCCAGCCAGTTTCGAACATATTTTACAGGTCATTCCTGCTGCCTGCGCCAAGCAAGACCAACTCACAAAGCGCTCTCCAGATAACGCCAAACACCTGCAACAGCTCCTGGGACTTCACCATTGGTACCAACTCTCCTGGATCAAGCACACTTATCAACTAAAATCTGGTTGTATCTGATACACCGAAGCCTCACCTGTCCAACTAGGGCACTTCCCTGTTCCATTCTTTCTGGCAGTTAATGCATAGGACCAGTAATAACAATGTTTTTTTCACCTAGCCACCTGCCTTCTCATACTCCAAAATGACAGCAAACCAGATGCTCCAGGCACTCCTCTCGCTGGGCATGAGCACGCCAACTCTCAACTCTCCCCTCTCTGACATCACCCCATACATGCAGGAAGTAGCCAGATTTGAGCCAACACCCCTTTATCCAAAGAGAGCCTAAAATGTTGGTCATAAATTGGGGGCATCACCCGTATAATCCAAGAAGTCTGGAACGATTGGAAGCCCCTGACCTGGGAGTGGCCCTGGTCCGGACTCTAACTCCCAGCCTGCCAAGTGCTATTTAGGCTCATGCCAGAAAAAAGGAACACATGGTTTCAGGTTTGCGTGGGCTTTTCTCCCCGCCATGCTGTCTCGGTCCACACGAGAGTGCTGCATTTATTAAACACGGGCATTTTAGTTTGGTCTAATCTGGTTTGATTGGAGTTTCTTGCATTGGCGGAGAGGCTTTATTAAGATGAAACCAAACAGTAGTAGCATATGCCTTTAGACCTACCACCAGTCAGAAGACAAAGACAGAGGCAGGTTTGTAACTTCGAAGTCAACCTGATCTCTATAAAGTCTCAGGACAGCTAGAACTACATAATAGTAAAATCAAAACACAAATTACATACTTCCAACATACAATGGCACTTAAAATATATTACCATATCAAAAGGGAGGAAGGGAGCTAGTAAGAAAACACTGAACCAAATCAAGACTGAAAATTAGCAGGGCAAACTCCAAATCCTCCAACTCCGTGTCTGATGTTAAAGGACTTCCCTTTGGCTCTTCTCTTCCAGCTTTGTTAACTACAGCTTGCTTCTCTCTCTTGGGAAAGCACCACACCCCATCTGGAGCTCCCCTTGACAGGTGTCCCACAGGCTCTGGCATCTCCATTGTCTTGGGGTCCCCAATGCCATCCAGTCTTCACCTTCACAGCTTCATGAAATGGCTCTCTGGACCTCCATGCAGAGACTCCCCTGCTACACACCTGGCCTCAGATTTTCTTAGCCACAGAGGAAGAACTCACAACCTCTTTACCCCTGTATCCTTCTTGATAAAAGCCAGAGTCGTGTGGCTGAAGCTGCCAAGTTCTTCTGCTTGCCTGGAATGCAATCTGACCCTCTCCTTGAAATACATCTGTGTAAGCTTTGACTTGTTGGTGCTTTTTAGGCTAAGGAACTTTCACTTTCCTTTCAGAGGCTGCAGGATTAGCTGGGCAGGGTACCCTGAGGGCACCACTCTCTTTACTCCACTTAGCACCAGGCCTTTCTTTAAACTTCTCATCCCCTCAAGGGCAGAACCGGGCTTCAGTGTGCCTTTTCTCCTAAAACTGTACATTTTCCATTTTTCCTCACTCCTTTTGCTTTTTCACTATAGATCTGCAGAAGAATGCTCACTAATGTCCACGTGACACAGTCAATACCAATCTGTCTTGAAATGGCCTCTGACAACTACATTAGTCCAAAACTCTTCAGTTTAGCCTGTGTCAGAATCATAGGACAAGGGCAGAAGGTAGCCACATTCTTTGCCAAACTATCACAAGAACAGTCTCAAGCCCTGCAGACAATATTCCTCTCCTATGAAACCCTCTAAGCGGGATCTCCATAGTTCACATTGCTTTCTAAGATGGCTGGTGAAGCTCTTTCAGCTGCTTTTCTGGTCCAAAGTCCCAATGTCTAAAATATCAGCATGGTGTGGTGTTGTGGAATATTTGTTTAACCAGGCAAAGATGTATTACATTTGTTCATGCTGTATTTGTTGACTATGGAAAGGTTTGTTGCATTTGTTCATTCTGCATTCATTAGCCATGTAAAGATGTGCTACATTTGCATTGATTAAATATAATTAACCTGGGCTCAGAGAAGGGGATTAACAACTAGCTGACATGAAGTAGCGGGGAGGAGCTTAGCATGGGTTTGTTGTTGTCATTGGGGAAGTGTGGAAGGGACACCAGCTAAGAGAGAAAGTTAGTCAATTGCTACTTTAACTCTCTAAGCTTGTAGATTTTCATCCTAGCCTTTGAATCTCCAGGTTTATTAGAACTATAGAGATTTAGTTAGAACTACCTTTAGTGGCAGCAACAAAGCCATTGTCTGGAGCAACAGAATTTCCTCCAGGCTAAGGCCTTAGTGACTGATAGTAGTTTTAAAAAGTACAGCCACTGTAGTGAAGGTGAAATGACAATCTGGCCTGTCACAGTAATACCCAAGTTTCTGGTAGCAACTCCTTTACTCTGTCTTAGTTACTATTCTATTGCTGTAAACAGACACTATGACCAAGAGTACTTATAAAAGAAAGAATTTAAATGCTTAAAGTTTCAGAAGATTAATCTATGATCATCACGATGGGAGCATGGCTGCAGGAAGGCAGGGCACTGGAGCAGTAGCTGAGAGCTCACATCTGAACCACAAGTTGGAGGCAGAGAGACTGGACCTAGAGTGGGCTTTTGAAACCTCAAAAAGTAACCCACCAGTGACATACCTACTCCACCAAGGCCTAAATCCTCCAAAAGACCAATCCCTAATCCTTCCTAAGCAATGTACCAACTAGAAATCAGTAGATTTTTACTATATGAGCCTGTGGGGTCATTCTCATTCAAACTAGCACATCTTGTTAGAGCTCTGAAGCTCAGGAAGCAGAGGAAGCTTTGCCTAGTAGTAGAGCCAACTATAATCCTCAAGGCTTACCTCTTGGCAACCTACTTCCTACAGTCAGTTCCCACATGTTAAAGACTCTACCACATGAGCCTGTAGGTGACATTTTTACACCCAAATCATGACACTGAGCCATTTTATCACTTTAAGTCTGTATTTCCAATGCCTTGTATATATACACATTAGTAAGTACTTTGATCTTAGTCCAATCTATGGGTTCTTTCCCAAATTATTTTATCCCCTTTGGTATTTGAACACTCTAGCATTTGGATACTCTATCATTTGACATTTGAATCAAAAATGCCAAGGTCAACATCCAGTGTTGTGCGTGTCCTACAGTCACCATCAAAAGTCTTCTGCAAGACCTCATCAGTTAATCAATAGTTTTGGGGTAGTATTTCTATTATAAAGCTAATCACAGTGTCTGGACCTAACAATGCTCTGTTCTCTATGGAGATTGTGGTATTCTTGTCAGGTGCCTTTTAAAACTCCAGATAACTGACAGTTGGGTCTGGTGGCTCTGTTAGGAAACAGGAAATAGTTTAGATGTGTTGTATTCTTAGGAAACCAATACACACTCTTTCAGCTCTATATGATCACAAGTATTGCCCTTAATAACTTATTCCAGAATCTCAGTGACTGTCAGTAGTCAAGCTCATCATGTTCTAAGTCAGAAGAAAAGCAACCTTTCAGGTCTAGGGATGTAGTTCGGGGATAGAGTGCTGCCCTAGCATGTGCAAGACCACCAAAAATAAATCCGTGTTCCTCTCTTTAAAAGTCAAAACAAGCCAGGTATGATAGCTCCAGCCTTTAATCTCAGCACTCAGGAAGCAGAGCAGGTGGATCTCTGGAAATTTAAGTCTAGCCTGGTCTACATAGTAAGTTCCAGGCAGGCCTTGTCTACAGAGTGGAATCCTTTCTCAGAAAAGAATAAAAACATACTCGTAACTCTCCACTTCCTATCACCCTCGCCACCCACATTTTCTCAAGTCCATCCACGGCAGTTAGGATGCCCTACTTGAAGAGCCCCTGGGAAATGTTTCCTTTGCCACAAGATGCTTGAAACCATCTAGAGTGTCTAGAGCTTCTCAGATACTCCACTCAAACCCATTTCTCATCAGTTATATCCTGCCACTTGTCTCAAGGACCTCGTTCTTGAGAGTAAAGTAAGAAAGGAAATGAGTCTTTCTGCTTTCTCTGTACCAGTCATGCCCATCCCCTGCACGATCAGAACAGCCCATCATTCCCTCTGGGAGGAAGAAATGGCAGGCTGCTGACCCCCGTATCCTTCTGGCTCCCGTCTATATCCTGCTCACTTCCAGCTGGACAGGAGACTCACTGACTGTCCACTTGTTATCCCTAATGAAGGTTACAGCCTCGCAGTCTCACTTGGCCTCCTTCCCATGACATGGGCGAGCAACACATCACTGTCACAGCAACGCACAAACTTTTAGCCTTCAGAGTCGGCATGAAGTCAGTGGAGAATGAAGGCTTTTCTGGGCTTCCTGCCCATCTCCCAAGCCCTACTAACCCAGGAGCACAGCAAAGGAAGAATGAAAGAACCAAATGGCTGCCTCGGGAGCAAGGTGATTTGTCAGAGTCTTGGAACTCTTTTATTCCTCCCATCTAAACGTCTCTCTCCTCCAGCAAAGCCTGTGCATCCCCCAGGTGCCCTTTGGTTCTCTTCACATTGGGGTATAGATGAAGCAGAGATCCTCCATCAACCCCTAAAGGTTGGCATATGAATAATGGTTCACTTGTCACTTTGGCCCTCATACCTTGGCCTCTTTGTTTCAGATCCCAGTTCATGCTCGACTTTGGTCTTTCTGACACTATAGTTACAGACCTATGTGGTGTGTAGCCACGTATCTTTCCTGGCTTTTTTTAATCAATGATGTTCATTCACTGCTTTATGAGCAAAGAACCATTCCTAGGGCTCCTATTTCTTCCCTGACCTCCCTCTGCCCCCCCCGCCCCGCCCATCAGCTTGAGGTTCCCAGGTTGAACAGCACCAACCATTCACAACACCACCACTAGATAAATCCCTTCTCTAGTATCTGACCAATTAAGCCTCGGCTTTGCTTCTAAATCTCATGGCATCGCCTTCTGAGTTTATAGTGTGAACCTTATGCTGTGCCTTCCATGCAGCCACCAAGACAAACAAGTTGGCTACGAGAACAATGACAGTCAGAGGTGATTTTAAACTCTACAAGAGCAGAGTGATCGATCTTAGGAGTTTCGTGAAAAGAAATCAGAACTCCATCAAGGTCAAAGGTCTATGGAATTCAACAAAGTATAACATACAAGGTCAAAGGGCTATAGAATTCTACAAACATGAAACATAACACATAAGGTCAAATGCCTATGAAATTCAACAAACGTAAAAGATAGAATATAAGGTCAAAGGTCTACGGAATTCAACAAACATAAAACACAACATACAAGGTCAAAGGTCTATGAAATTCGGCAAACATAAAATATAACATAAAATCATTTCTATCTTCTACAGTACAAAATCCAACTATGCCACCAGATCGAGTGGAGCTACAGCTACACAGAAGGATAAGGAAGTATGTAACCTGGATCGGGGACAGGTTAGGTGACCACACCCTTCCTGAAGTAGACAGATCCTCAACAAGGCACCAAATAAACACAGCACCCAGTGGATTCTGACAAGTGTCCAACAGGGTCCAGTCAAGGTCTGGTCACTTTGTCAGGTCTCAGAATTGTATGACAGTAACTGTGGTAGTTAGAATGAGATGTCCACCATAAATCTTGGGCTTTTGAGTACTTGGTACCCAGCTACTGTTTATTTGGGGAGGACGAGGAGGTGTGACCTTGCTGGAGGAAGTGTGTCACTTGGGGGTAGGCTCTGAGGTTTCAAAAGAAAGACTTACAGCCTTTCTAGTGAGCTCTCTCTCTCTCTCTGCCTCCTGCTTGCAGGAGTTCAAAGTGTGAGCTCTCTGCTATTACTGCTACCAGGCCTTCACTCGGCCACCATGGAGTCTAACCCTCTGAAATCATTTGTCCAGAATAAAATCTTTCTTATAGAAGCTGCCTTTTTTATGATGTCTTATCACAGCAAGAGAAAAATAACTTAATACAGAAGCTGGTGCCAGGGAGTAGCTGTTGCTGTGACAGACCTGACCCTGTGGTTTTTTGGAGGGAGACTTTGAGAGTCTGGGCTAGGGAAGAGGTTGAATGTATGTTGAAGGTGGAGCTTGATGGACCACCCTAGGAGAAGCTGGGAAGGCAGTGGGGCTGAGAGCTAGACAAACTGTGGGGGCCCAGCTCAAGAGGTTTTAAAGGTGAATAATATTAACAACTAACGAGAGGCCATTCTTAGGATATTTTGGCAAAGAATGTGGCTGCTTTCTGCCCATGTTCAAAGAACTTGCCTGAGGCTAAACTAAAAAGTAATGGACTAATTGCTTTGGTGGAGGAGATTTCAAGACAGTCCTAATAACGACTCTGTCACGTGGTTATCAGCAATCACACTTTTGCAGCTCTGCAGTGAAAATACCAAGTGGAGCAAAAAGAAATTCCAGATGTACAGTTTGGAGAGAAAACAATCATCACACCCAAGATTCATGTTGAAAGAGATAAGGAGATTAAGGCCAGGCCTGGGATAATAGGAAAGGTGTCCTCATGGTAAAACCCCATCCAGCTAAGCATCCAACTTGTGAAAGGAAAAAGCCCAAGAAATGGTGGGCTCCTAAAATCACAACAAGTTGAAAGCTGAGGCAAATGTGATGCAGAGTCAGGCTTCACCCCAAGTAGGAGCCAAACTAGGCAGTACTGTCCTCACGGCACCGGCTACAGACTCATAGAGAACACACAAGTAAGGGCATTGGGGAGTCTTTCTCCACAGTTAAAGAAAACAGGAAATCTGGGCCAGGCCAGTCCTTGCTTGAGGGCCCTTGGAGTCCATTGTATGCAGCTATAAAGTGAGTCCTGGATTGTGTAGAGACACCAGTGTGTTAGAGGTGCCTGAACCATAGGATATTAGCCAAGGAGAACTGCGGGTTGGGATGGAAAGAGCCTGAGAGAGAAGTAAATTCCAGGCAGTGAAGCGGAAAGGGCAGATCCGTCTAAGGCCTTGGGCATCAGACATGGAGCTACGGGGTTTGCCCTGTTGGGTCCAGTATTTTCTCACTGTGCCCTGATCTCATCCCTTCGGGAATGGTAATGTATATTCTGTGTCATTGTATGTTGGAAATATGTAATTTGTTTTCTGAGTCTACTGGGGTTGCCGTTAAGATAAAGCATGGAATCTCAGGGGGAAAAAAACTTTGGACTTTGGGATTTTAAATAGTATTAGGATTATGAAAGACTATGGGAACTTTTGAAATTGGATGAAATGTATTTTGCATTAATATATGGCCACAAGCCTATGGGGCCTCAGAAGGGAAATATGTGGTTTGAATGAGAATGACCCCATATGTTTGAGTCCATGGTCTCCAGCTTATGTGTATTTGGAAAGGCCTAGAAGGTGTGACCTTGCTGGAGAAAGCATGTCACTGAGGGGGCACAGGCTTTGAGGTTTCTAAAGCCCATTCCCAGTGAGCTTTCTCTGTCTCCTCCTTGCAGTTCAAGATGTGAGCTTCAGCTGTTCCTGCCACTCCACCATCCCCGACTCTAACCGTAGGAAACTGGGCCCCAAACAGACTCCTTCTCCTGTAAGCTGCCTCAGTCATAGCTCCTACCACAGCAAGAGGAAAGTAACTGACACCCGAGAGACTAGTTTCCAGACTGGGAAACTAGTTTTCACTTTGAGAATAGTTATAATTCAGGATGTGGCTGTGAGATGTTGCTAGATTTAAAACAGTAAAAAAAAATGTAAGTTCTACTTAAAAGGCTGAGAAGGATTTTTTTTTCTGTATACAAAACCACCCCCAAAGCACCAACAGATTCGTAGCTATCTTGACTGTGGCTTTGCCACTCCTGCCTCCCGCTGGCCCTGAGATATGCCTGGCAGTTGATTGCAGTGCTGTCTGCCCCCTGAGGGGCACGCCCAGCTTGGGAAGTGAAGAACTTCTCACATCTCACTGCCAGCCAAACTAAGGCAGGAAGCTGAGTGGCTAGGACCCCAGTCAAACCTAATGTGCCTCTGGGCAATTGGGAAACTGATGCCCTTCTTTCCTGTGTCTGGGTAAAATCCTCCTTCTTAAAACAGCCGGGCGGTGGTGGCGCACGCCTTTAATCCCAGCATTCAGGAGGCAGAGGCAGGCGGATCTCTGTGAGTTCGAGACCAGCCTGGTCTACAGAGCTAGTTCCAGGACAAGCTCCAAAGCCACAGAGAAACCCTGTCTCAAAAAACCAAAAAAAAAAAAAAAAAAAAAAAAAAAACCAGCTTGAGCCATCAGGCTTTTAGTACTCTCTTATGTGGTCCTCAATGCCCTTCTCTCCAGTCCTGATAAGCTACTTGCATTGGATACTGGGCCCCACTTCATCCTGAAAGGCCTTCTTCTGTTCAAATACAAACTGGTCCCTTTCTCCAGCCATGATGGTGAACATCCCAGAATAGCATGCTGTTGTTTTCATAGGAGAAAATTCAGATAATTCAACAAGGCATGAGACTGTGGAAGAGGAGCTTTATCCTCTTAAATTCTATGTATGAGCTTGAAGATTAAACTGAAGTGAGACAGTAGGGAAAATAAGCGTGCACGTTTTATTTTGTTTTTGCATGTATATGGGAACAGGTCAGTCAGAATGGCTGTCATTGGGAATACAAACAAGAATTGGACGTGTGGAAAATGAATTTTTTTCTTTTTTTATTGATTTTTATTAAGCTATACATTTTTTCTCTGCCCCTCTCCCTGACTCTCCACTCCCCTTCTGCCCTCTCCCATGGTCCCATGGTCCCATTTACTCAGGAGATCTTGTCTTTTTCTACTTCTCATGTAGATTAGAACCATATATGTCTCTCTTAGAGTCCTCATTGTTATCTAGGTTCTCTGGGATTGTGGTTTGTAGGCTGGTTTTCTTTGCTTTATGTTTAAAAACCACTTATGAGTGAGTACATATGATATTTGTCTTTCTGGGTCTGGGTTACCTCACTCAATATGGTATCTTCTAGATCCATCCATTTGCCTGCAAATCTCAAGATGTCATTATTTTTTTTCTGCTGTGTAGTACTCCATTGTGTAAATGTACCACATTTTCCTTATCCATTCTTCAGTCAAGGGGCATTTAGGTTGTTTCCAGGTTCTGGCTATGACAAACAATGCTGCTGTGAACACAGTTGGGCACATGTTCTTGTGGTATGATTGAGCATCCTTTGTGTATATATCCAAAAGTGGTATTACTGGGTCTTGAGGAAGTTGTTTCTTAATGGAAAGATGAGCTTTTAAGCAATACTGTAGGGTGTGAAAAATTGTGCTGTTCCTATGGAAACAGGTGAGAAGGGTTCTCAAAAGACTGAAAGTAGGGACTGGGATTGTAGCTCAGTGTAGAGTATATTGTGGTTTGAATGAAAGTGCTCCCCACAGGCTTATAGTCAGTGGTACTATTAGGAGGCATGGTGATGGAGGAAGCGTTGTCACTAGGGGTGGTCTTTAAGATTTCAAAGGCCCAAGCCAGGTTCAGGGTCTTCACTCTCTTACTACTGCCTGCCAATCCAGATACACAACTCTCAGCTCCTTCCCCAACACCGTGTCTGCCTGTGTGCTACCACACTTCCCACTATGACTAATGGACTAAACTTCTGAACTGTAAGCCAGTCATTCTTGAAAAATGCCATGGTCATAATGTCTGTTCACAACAATAAAACCCTAAGATAGAATGTTTGTATAGTGTGTAAGAACCCCTGGGTTCAATCTCTAACACTAGAAAAGGACCCTAAAATATAGCCACTTTACCATTCAGCCATAGCATACTCAATAATATACCCAATAGGGCCTAAGGCAGCACACCACAGAGACCCCTGTGCAGCCCTCTTCACAATAGCCAATGTGGTCCCTGCCCAGATGCCCATCAACAGATACATGGATAAAGAAAATGTGACATATAACACAATGGAGTTTATTCAGACATAAAGAATGAAATTACATCATTTGTAGGAAAATAAATGGAACTAAAAATCATCATCTTAAGTAAAATAAGCCAAGCTTAGAAGAATAAATATCACATACTCTCTCATATATTGAACTTTGATTTTGACATGAAAATAAAAGAGAAACCATTTGGGAAGAATGACGTTAGCACAAGAGGGGAAGGGAGATGGGAGATGGTGATGAGGGCTGAACACAAAGTACACAATACTATAATATACTTGATGAAAATGTTATTATGAAACCCTCACTTTATACATTTCATATATACTAGTACATTCTTTTTAAAAAGTGGTCAGGACAAAAAGCAGGAAAACTAATCACCATGGAAAGATAAGACAAAGGAAATGAACTTGAAGCTACTAGGTGAAGTGGATCATGGGACACTTACTAGGAAGTATTAGGAGGAGCTGTTGCAAGGATGGTCATGTTGATAATGATACCAAGAAAGGGTTCACCAACAATATACACAAGAGTCAGTCCTGTGACACTGGGTGTTAAGAGCTTTGCTGAAGGTTGAACAGCCAGTAGACAGGAGGCAGTTCAAATCCATGCCCCGATCAAGCAGGAGCGAAAGGATTGAAGCAGGCTGTACAGAGAAATGGAGGACACATTGTCTCTCACTCCAGGGATCAGTGACACAGTGTGACCAGGTGACAACTGTTCCACCCTGCAGCCATAGATGGCATGACTCCATTTTAATCCAGCTCTTCTGATAGGCCCTCAGGGTCTTCTCAGGTCAGATTGCAGTTGCTGATGTGAATAGATTTATTTGTACAGGTTCATTATGGTATCAACTCCAGTCCTCAGAGGTAAGAAAATTCACTTCCTGGTATAGAAAAGCTCCATTCTCATGGGAAACTTTCTGAACTGGCTTTAGATAGAAAACAGAGTTCTGTAAGAAACTAGATATCAAACTACCAAACAATCCAATAAAAAATGTGGTACAGATCTAAACAGAGAAGTCTCAACAGAAGAATCTCAAATGGCCGAAAGACACTTAAGGAATTGCTCAACGTCCTTAACCATCAGGGAAATGCAAATCAAAACAACTCTGAGATACCATCTTATACCTGTCAGAATGGCTAGGGTCAAAAACACTGATAACATCTTATGCTGGGGAGGATGTGGAGTAAGGGGAACACTCCTCCATTCTGGTGAGAGTGCAAACATGTATAGTCACTGTGGAAATCACTATGATGATTTCTCGGGAAATTAGGAATCAATCTACATCAAGACCCAGCAATACCACTTTTGGGCATTACCCAAAGAATGCACACTCACAATACAAGGGCATTTGCTCAACTATATTCATAGCAGCATTATTTGTAACAGCCAGAACCTGGAAACAACCTAGATACCCCTCAACTGAAGAATGGATAAAGAAAATGTGGTACATTTACACAATAGAGTACTACACAGCAGCAAAAGACGATGACATCTTGAAATTTGCAGGCAAATGGGTGGAACTAGAAAGAGAAAAACATCCTGAGTGAGGTAAACCAGACCCAGAAAGACAAATATAATATGCACTCACTCATAAGTGAATATCAAACATAGAGCAAAGAATAACTAGCCTACAGTCTATAATCCCAGAGAAGCCAGAACCCTCGTCCAGAAAGAGATGGACACAGATGCAGGGATCCACAACAAACCACTGGACAGAACTTCCTGAATACAACCGAAGAGAAGGATAATCCCTAGGCACAGGTAGGGGAGGGGCCTTGGTCCAGACTCAAAGAGGTGATGAAACAGACTCTGTCGACTTCCCAGGGGAGGCCTTACCCTCTCTGAGGAGTGGATGTAGGGTGGGGTGAGGGGAAGATTGGGGGAGCAGGAGGAGAGGATGGAGGGGGAACTGGAATTAGTTTGTAAAAAAATTAAAAATAAAAAATTTAAGAAAAAGGGGGCAAAAAAAGAGAGAATAGGGAGTTCTGAGAGCCTTCCCTGAAGCTTCTATTTCTCACATACCCTCAGTCGAAAAATAATTCGTATTTGGAACTAGCGACGTGGCTCAGTGATGAAGAGCTCAGACTGCTCCTCCAGAGGACCTGGTTCATTTCTCAACACCTGCAGGGTGGCTCACAACCATCTACAATTCTAGTTCTGGGAAATCTGATGCCCCCTTGGGCCTCCACAGACACAAGGTATTCACATGGTGCATAGACATATATCACGCAAAACACATATACATGTAAATTGATTTTTTTTTCACAACTGGTGTGCCAAAATTGCTTCTTTTGGAGGGGATCATGTTCTGAACTCTTTTAGGAATATGTAAGAGCCTAGAGTGATAGAACACACCTATAACCCCTGTAGCCAGGAGGCTGAGGAGGGAGGATTATGAGTGCAAGTCTACCCTGGACTATGTAGTAAGATCCTGTCTCGAAAACAATTTTTGAAAAACCCTGCTTGGATCTGCTGACTGGCAGCAAAGTGGGGTCATTGGACACTCTAGATTTGAGATCTGACTCAGTTACCTCCCCACCAGGTAACTTTGCTCCCCAGAAATGCCACTAACTGCTTAACAGAGAAGTGTTTTCCAACAAGAGCAGTCTATGAAGATATCGAAAGGTCAGCGCCAGCTCCGCAGTGTACGTAATTGAGGGTGGTTATCTCTGCTCTCCCTGGATCAGAACCTGCCCTGCGGGGCTCGCAACAGGGCTGTGTCGATGAGGCCCAATCGCGAGCCTCTCCTGAAAATCTCATAAAGACCTCCTTCCACATGAGCTCCAGGCTCAGCCAAAAATTGAAAAGTGGTTTTCTTCCAGAAAAACACTTCCTTTCCAAGCAAGCGTGCCTTGAGGAAGAAACTCTAAGAGTGTGGTTTATAACCCCAAATATTGGAAAGATCAAGCGCCTAAGACCTGAAGATTCTGCTAAAGAGTCGCTGCCTAATGGAAGTCTGATGTGTGAAAAGCTCAAGGGCATCCAGGGCCTCATGCAGCCTCTTAAGCAGCATGGTTTGACTTTGTGATACAGCAGGAGTCAGAGGCAAAGGGAAGTTGGGTAGACAGCAACTGAGCCAAACCTCTTTGGCAGCCGTCCATCAGGACATGGAATTAAATAAGGGCCCCCCACATCCTCTGAGTTGAACTATGAAATCCCTACCTGAAGGTTAGAAGCAGATATTTGAATAGAGAGAGAGTGGAGGGGGAGAGAGGTGGGAAGGGTCAGGCTTGGGGGAAAGAACCGAAGTCTGGAAGTCTGGGTTCATTTAACTGCTGTGGAGTAAGTGGGTTTGACAGTCAGAGAAGCGCCCAGAGCAGAATAGCAAGGGGGCATTTTTGAATGTAGCAAATGCCAGAGAAGCTTTTGATTGGAGTGTGTTGGTGCTTCTTCAAGATGATGGCAAATAATCAAAATAAAAAGCCCCCTGCCCCGAGAGCCGACAGCATTTAGAAGGAAAGTGAGGCCAGAGGACTAGGTTAGATGTATCTGTTTCTTGGCTTCATGGGGCTTGTCGTCTTCAGGGAAGTACTGATGAAACCATTCGAACATCAGGCTCTAAGCTTCTACAAGATGAGTAGGGTCTTCTAGCTCTATATGAAATAGGGCTTTGATGATCAGCCTTGGACACACAGAAGTGGGTGGCTGAAGAAGAGAAAAGCGCACCCAGTGCTGTCTGTGGGCAGACACGCCTAAGTCTGCTGGTCCTCGGGGTGGGATATGCTGGCCGTGGTGAGTTTTTACTGCTGACTTTAACAGAATTTAGAATCCCCTAGGAGATGGGTAGAGTACACCTGTAGTGGTTTAAATGAAAATGGCCCCATGGGCTCATAAGGAGCACTGTTAGGGAGGGTGGCCTTGCTAGAGTGGGTGTGGATTTGTTGGAGGAAGCACGTCACTGTGGGTGGGACTTGA
This sequence comes from Microtus pennsylvanicus, assembly GCF_037038515.1. Lineage (NCBI taxonomy): Eukaryota > Metazoa > Chordata > Mammalia > Rodentia > Cricetidae > Microtus > Microtus pennsylvanicus. The sequence goes on along the minus strand of NC_134583.1, from coordinate 70,314,820 downwards.
GGTGTCTAGGGCCCAAGCCAGGTCTGGTGGCTCTCTCTTGCTGATGCCTGAGAATCCAGATGTGGAAGTCTAGGCTCCTTCTCCAGTACTATATCTGCCTGTGCACAGCCATGCTTCCCACCATGACAATAATGGACTAAACCTCCAAACTGTATGCCAGCCCCAATTAATAACGCCATCCTTTATGAGCATTGCTGTGGTCATGGTGTCTCTCCACAACAACAGAAATCTTAACTAAGACAACACCTCTGAGTGCAGCTGTAGGGCATTTCCAGAACAACTGACAGGGGAAACAACCTGAATGTGGGTGGCAACGTACCTGGGGGGCCTCAAAGATGGAGAAAGAAGAGAGGAGGAAGGAGAAAATAAGACGAACACCTCAGCCCTCTTTTTCTGGCTCCCTGCTGACCATGATGTGAGCTCTCTCATCTTTTTTGACTTTCTTTCTTTTAAACAATTGATGGTCAAATAATCCAGCCTCAGTGGTCACAGGAAGTGGATGTTCCTATTGACTGAAGATTGAAAGAAAAATTTTAGACAACGTAAACTTCAAAGGAGCCCTGGAGATAGATCAAAGGTTTAAAATGCATGTTGTGCAAGCCTGGAGACCTGGGCTTGATCCTGGAACCCCCATAAAGGAGACAACAGACCCCACAAAGTTGTCCTCTGACCTACACACACCCAGCACAAATGCACCTATAATAAAAATGATAATGAATAAATAATAATTTTAAAAGAAGTTTAACAGTTTACCTGGGAGGATTCGTTAATCAGGCAACATCCAAAACCAGTATTTCATGAAGCCTTGCCTTATGGTGTAGCAGAGAGCTCGCATGGACTAAACCGAGAGGCAAAGCTAAAAATCTTTTATCATTGGCTGCAGCTAAGTCTGTGCCTAACTCAAGTCTGATCTGCTAGACAGTTCCTAGCTGCAGGCAAGTGGGTAGTTTCTGATTGGCAAGGCTTCAGTTTTATTTATATGCTCGATACACTGAACTGGTGAGGGAAACAACCCTAGGATAATTACCTCTTCCCTGTTTGCTTGAACAGCCTGATGACAAAATGAACAACTAGCCCCACTTACTGGAACTTTCCTACTATTAGCACTAAACACCTTGCATCTCAGAAATTTTTCAGTCAGAAGAAAATAGAAGGCCAAGCACGGTGGCGCAAGCTCTTTATCCCAGATCTCAGGGGGCACAAGCAGGCAGATCTGTGTGCGTTCCGGCCAGCCTGGTCCACACAGTGAGTTCAAGGCCCATCCAGGGCTACATAGTGAGATACTATTTCAAATGCATACATACATACATACATACATAAAAACAAGAAAATAGCTATGGTTTCTCCCCCTGCACAGTACATTCCAGAGCATAAACAAATGCTGGCAGCCACACCCACTATTCATTATATTATTTTATTTTATTATATTATTTGCCCCATCCTCTCGTACATTGTGACAATCCCTATGAGTCAGTCCCTGGTACCTGTCACAGTGCTTATCAACACCTAGAATAACAAAGGCCTCTTGAACTGCATCGTATTCTTATGGATGTCTGTGTATTTCGCACTCTTCCACTTTGAGAAATCATTATTAGTAGATGAAGTGAAATGACATTGCAGGGTAGGGTGGGGAAGGACTGATGTAGTTGGTGGAGCCGATTTGCAAGTTGAGAAGTCATAAGCAGCACCTCTCAAACAGAAATGAGAAGCTGGGACAGCGGCATTCCAGCCCCACAGCTTCACAAAGCCCACAGGGTTGTTTGGATTCCTGACAACTCTGGCTGTGAAGGTCCCAGGCGAGACCATGAGGCAAATGATCATGAGGCGTGCATCAAGTATCAGAGGTACCAAGGCTGAACTGAAGACCCGCCATCTCGAATCCAGAGTGACTCTGGAGTCCTCCTTGCAGCTAGAGTCTGGGTCAAGTAGTGACTTAGTGGTCACTAAAATTGTTGCTGTCACACTCGACACCATTGCTGTGCTCCCGAGAGTTCCTGTTGGCTACCTACACATCTGGTACTCTCAGCCCGGGGTGCCTGGGTGGCAAGGCTGTCTGGACCTGTGCTGAGCACAAGACTAAATTCAGTGGCAATGTGTGGGAGTCATAGAAGTTTGCCAGACCCCAGACAATCATTCTGTGGGCAGGAAAGATAACGAAGAAGGAAACAGAAGGGTTCAACCAGATGGCTCTACACTTCGGGCCCCGGATCCACAACATGGGAAGGGTGAGGGTTCAGTCAATGAGGTGGCAATGTCTGCAGAGCCTTGTCTGATACAGAGTAAATGCCACAAAGTGTTGCTGCCTCTAAGCTTCAGTAGTAAGACCATCTACTCATGTAAGACGGGCACAGCCCTGAAGCTTGCTCACTAAACAGTAAGTGATGAGAACATGTTATAGACGCGTGAGTGAGCATCAAGGTCTGATCTCCAGTATTTCATAAACCCGACATGGTGGTACATACCTGTAATCCCAGTCCTTGGGAGTTGGAGGCAGGAGGATTAAACGTTCAAGGTTGTTGTCTACTGTATAGTAAATTCAAGGACAGCCTGGAACACATGAGAACCTGTCTCAAAAAAAAAATTAAATACAGAATGTACGAAATAATCTCATGTATATAAGACAAAGATATGTACACACTGAAGGCATTGGAGGAGCTGGAGAAGCACAGCTCCAGAAAGAAGAGCTGGGCTAGAACAGAGGGAAGAACACTTCAGGGAGAAGACAAATGTCACTGTCACCAACCTGTGTTGTTTGAATCATGTGCAGTAGAAACATAATGGGAATTAACTATTTCTCATTTGTGGGAGTTTTTTAATGCCAAAACATTCAGAAAAATGGATACCCCCCAAAAAATAGTCATGCTAACCAGGGGCGCCCTACTCAAAATTCAGTCATCCAACCTGTATCTCCAGAGTGACTATAGCATGTGTCTGGGTGACCTAAGGCTCTTTGTCCTCAGCACTTTTGATATGCAGGCAGAATAGTGTTGGTTGGGTGGGGGGGCTGCCCTATGCTTAGTAAAATAGAAAGCAGCACCCTTGCTATCTAGCCTCTGTAGACATTGCTAAATGCCCCCTAGGGGGCAGAGTCATCCTAACTGAAAAGTGATGTTCTATTCACTTTGTGAGAATAAACCAGTAAATGTCCCCTTTCTAAGGGACCACCATCTCTGTAATCCTTGTGCTCTGGCAAGCCCAGCATCCACCTGGGGCAGAAAGAAAGCTAAGAGAGACCATGGCTGTATTCTCTACCCTTCAGGATAGCAGAAGGGAACAACTTAGGATGTTTTCTCACCCTCTCAGTAAACACTCCATGCCTCCAAAGACTGTTCAAAAAGACCCACAGCATTTGATTTACAAACAACCCTTCCACACACCTGCCTCTGCTTCTCTTCCATGAATGAAAATGCCACCTCTTTCTTGGGGATCTAAAGCAATGAGGATGACAGTTTACATTCTTGCAATCTGCTCTTTGGAAAGAGGATGTTACGTACCAAACTACACGGGGAACTTCGGAAAAGCCACCAAGATCAAGAGCACTGATGTTCAACCAGCAGAGAGTACAGCTCTGAGATTTGAGGAGAGGGTGTATGTATACCCTCCTCTCCCCAACTCCCTAGTCAGACCCTTCACTAGCAAAGTCTTAGCAGGATGCTTTAAGAACTATCAGGTGCAGGTTCTCATGGCTAGGATTTGGTCCCTACAGAGAGGGACTATGCTCTCAGTGGAAGCCACCCTAATCAAAATCCTGGTCAGCTTCAACTTCATTTCTGAGTGTGATTCTGGTCAAATTACTATCCTTGAAGTCCTCAGTGTCTTCATTTATAAAATAGAGAGCATCCTCTGTCTGCCCAAGAAGTCACGGGGCAATAATTGTGTTGACCTTTAGAAGCTACATGGAATTATATGTACCTCTATGGCCTGGGATTTATCCAGTAGCCATCGGCTACAAACTGCAGGGATGAAACCACAGGGAACTCAAATAAGGGAATCGGAAGAGACAGAGTTTCTTGACCCTATGACCTGTGCTGGGGAACTGAAGTCAGGATTTCAGGGATTCATGAATGAAAACATTTGTATCTACATCCAAAACTGCCTCCCGTGTATATTCCTTAGACACAACTCAGTAGTCATTCACAGCAGATGGGTAAAGAGAATAGGAATCTTTCAGGCAGCAGAACTGGACTGTTCACAGAAGCATCTGTGAGTGATGGAGTCAAGACCCAAACACAGGTCTGCCCAATCCCGAGGTCTTCATCTCAATGGTACCATGCAGTTGTGATGCTGAACAGCATCTTTCTCGCATTTGGGTCCAGATTCAAATCTCATGGCCATAAAATCACAAACCCCATCCTCCATGAGGTTCACAGTCAGCCAGGGCTAGTGTCCTCCATGTCCTGGATTGCTCCCCTTCTAAACTCTTTTGAAGAGGCAGAGGCGGAGACCCTAGGCAACATAATGAATGAACAACATGCCCCATCCTCAAACAAATGAAACTAACACTTGTGGAGATTTGAATGAGAATGACCTCCATAGGCTCATATGTTTGAATACTTGGTCCCCAGTTGGTGGGACTGTTTTGGAAGCATAGGAGGTGTGGCCTTGAAGAAGATGTGTCACTGGAGGCAGGCTTTGAAGTTTTGAAAACCTATTGCCCAAAAATCCATTGTCAGTTAGTTCTCTCTCTCTACCTTGAGCTTATAGTTCAATGTAAGGTCTCAGCTCCAAGGTCATGTCTGTCTGCCTATTACCAAGCTTCCTCTCATCCCAATAAACTCTTTCTTCTATTATTGCCTTGGTCATGTCATCTTTTTTCTTTTTTAACATAACTTCTTTATTAATTATTTGGGAATTTCACATCATGCAATCCAATTCCACTTATTTTCCAGTCCCTCCATATCCGCTCTTCACCATTACAGAATCCCCCCAAAAAGAAACTTTTTAAAAAGTAAAATGGCCAGGCAGTGGTGGCGCATGCCTTTAATCCCAGAACTCAAGAGACAGAGGCAGGTGGATCTCTGTGAGTTTGAGGCCAGTCTGATCTATAAAAGCTAGTTCCAGGACAGGCTCCAAAGCTACAGAGAAACCCTGCCTTGATAAATAAATAAATGAATCAGAACCAAATCAAACAAAACCCTTTGCTGCTCCATCTTTGCCACCTCTCCACCACCTCCTCACTCATCTTGGTGGCACTGGTAGCCGTGCTGTGTCACACAGTGTACCCTTTTGTCCTGTCAGCTCTACTTGCCCACGTGCATTGCAATGAGTCATTGGTCTGGTTCAAGGCCGCTGGTTTCTGGTACACCATATCACTGGACCCTCTCTGAGACTTCTCTCAGATATCCTGCAGTTACCCTGAGGCATGGAGATCCTGCAGGTAGGGTAAGCCAACCCAATGCCCTGAATGTGAGCCTGGCTGGTAGTTGAGCTGGTCAGATCTGGCTACTGGGGCTGCCCCTTTCAGGTTCATGGTGGAGCCAGTTCTCCTACACCCATGCCATCAATGCCAGCTCACCCATGCCCAGGACATTGTGGCCAGCTCTTCTGTGAGGGTCAGGGTCAGTTCTCTGGCTTCAGTGTCCAGTGAGGAGCAGGGCTAGCTTTCCCAGGGCCAGCAAAAGGAAGAGCAGGCTCAACGTGGTTCTCAGATTTCATTATACATGGTTCTTATGGTCTTTTGTGGTAACACAGATCAAGAACATCAACACAGACGCTGGCTACAGTATGGCCATGGACCCAGACATGGCTCTCAACTACAGCTCTGGCCCAGATGTCATCATGGTGGCAGCACAGACCACCCGGATCAGCATGGTCCCAGCAGCAGCAGGGCACTCAGACACCAACATGGTCACATGTGGCAGCCCAGACCTTGGCGTCCATGAGGCCTTTGATGGCAACATGGGCCATGGACATTAACAAACACCCTGGCTATAGTAGACCACAAGGTTGTGGTATCTTATTACGGTAATATAAAACTAACTAAAACAACTCCTTTTCCTGTTTGAAATTCCATGTTCTAAGGAAAACCAAGTGTAGGGTCTTTGAAAATGAGTCTGGTGAGTGCGAAGTTGAAATCATGACAATTACCTCCAGAAGAGGCCAAAACCCAAGAAATAGAATTGTGGGAGATAGAAGAAAATGCTCAGCAACTTCCCCTTACAGTTTGTCTTAGTTTGAGTTTCTGTTGCTGTGAAGAGACACCATATAACCACTGCAATTCTCATAAAGGAAGGCATTTAATTGGGGCTGGCTTACAGTTCAGAGGCTCAATCCACTATCATCATGGTGGGTTGCATTGCGGCCTACAGGCAGACATGGTTCTTGGTGCCCATGTCAGAGGAGCAGCAGGTGGTCCTGTTCAAGAGGCTGTCCCACCAGGAAACAAAGCTCTGATAGGTGAACCTCAGATAGGCAAGGCCCCAAGGGCTTTGGCCCCAGAATGTCTTTTGCTACTGTTGTGCCTTGATACATTTGCTGCTGCCATTTTTTTTCTGGTATCAGGCATGAGGTAAATGGATGTGGGGAGATCCCCACTGCCTTTAATGTAGTGTGATTATCTCATGGGAACATCCTGTTCTACTGGGCACTTTACCTGTGAATTATTATGGAGATGATTTCCTCTTAGGCTTTACTGTTTAAAGTGTAGCCCAGTCCCCTGATAAAACAGAGACTGCAATGGATAGAAAAATGAGAACAAAGTGTGGAACATATACACATTAGAGTACTGCTCAGCAATAAAAAACAATGATGTCTTGAATTTTGCATGCAAATGGATGGAAATAGAAAACACTATCCTGAGTGAGATAACCCAGACCCAAAAAGATGAATATGGTATGTACTCACTCACTAGTGGATTCTAGCCATAAACAAAGGATATTGAGCCTATAGTTCACGATCCTAGAGAAGCTAAATAATAAGGTGAACCCAAAGAAAAACATATATAGATCTTCCTGGAAATTGGAAGCAGACAAGATCGCCAGACAAAAGCTGGGAACATGGGGGTGGGAGTAGGGTGGGGGGAAGGGGAGAGGGGGAGAGAGAAGGGAGAAGGGGAGGACTGGGGAGAGCTTGGGGGAATGGGATGGTTGAGATGGAGGAAGGGCGAATATGGGAGCAGGGGAGAAGGTATCATTTTAGGGTTGGCAAGAGACTTGGCTCTAGAGGGGTTCCCAGGTGTCCACAGGGATGTCCCCAGCTAGGTCCTTGGGCAGTAGAGAAGAGGGTGCCTGAACTAGCCTTGTCCCATAGCCACACTGATGAATATCTTGAATATCACCATAGAACCTTCATCCAGCAACGGATGGAGATAGAGACAGAGACCCACATCAGAGCATTGGACTGAGCTCCCAAGGTTCAGATGAAGAGCAGAGGAGGGAGAAGGTGAGCAAGGAAGTTAGGACAGCGAGGGGTTGGTCCACCCACTGAGACAGTGTGCCTGATCTAATTGGAGCTCACCAAAGCCAACTGGACTGGGACTGAATGAGCATGTGATCAAACCAGACTCTCTGAATGTGGCTGACAATGGGGGCCGACTGAGAAGCCGATGATAATGGCACTGTGATTTGTCTCTACTGCATGAACTGGCTTTTTGGGATCCTAGTCTATTTGGATGCATACCTTCCTAAGCCTGTATGGGGTGGGGAGGGCCTTGGACTTCCCACAGGGCAGGGTACCCTGCCTTCTCTTAGGACTGGAGGGGAAAGGAGGAGGGTGAGTGGGGGATCGAGAGGGGAGTGGGAGGAGGGGAGGAGGCAGAAATTTTGAATGGTATTATTATTTATAATATCATTATATTATTATTATAATATTATAATATAATATGTTATATATTATATTATTTATAAAGCAATAAAAAAGGAGGAAAAATGAGACTGAGGAAGTGCCACCAGCTAGTTTCTCTTCAGGAGCCATATAGACTGTGTGGCTAAGGTTAATGATTCAGAAACACAATTGAGTTCCAGAAGCGAAGTTGGCTCAAGTTCTTTTCATCTTAACACTGAATGATGTGTTCATGGATTTTGGTGTGCATCATAGCTGAAACAAGGCTTTAAATATGACTTAAGGTTAAGTCAAGATGCTTTTGTTAATAGCTTTGAGGTAAAAAATCTGGGGAAACAATCTAAAGGTTAGAAGAGCGCATGGTTGAGTGCGGGACTCACTGAGATCAAGGAACAAGAACACAGCAGCCCAGTTATTATTAGCTGACAGGCCTTTCTTGTTAGGATGGGTTGGCAATCAAAGATGATTAATTCCTTGTGCTCACTTCTGCCCTTGGCTTTCTGATATGACTTAATAAAAAAAACTGTGGATGAGTAGGTATGCATCCTGAGAACTTAAAATAGAGCTAACTTGTTGTTTCTCATATATACAAGTTTAGATTTCTGATTCCTTTGATATTTTTTATAAGATTGCCTTTTGTGACAAATACTAAAATAATGGATCCTTTCCTTGTAACCACAAAATGCAGCCTGCCAGCCTTCACTCTGTTAACCTATAACAAGTTGCTTGGGTATGAATGTATGTGGGTTCATGGGACAACTTGTTTATCGCCTGTCATAAATAAAATAATTAATTATGTAAGGGAAACAAAAGTATGCTGCCTTTTACTTTTATTCACTGTAATCATTCAGTTGAAAATAGACTGTAACCATAGTGTAATTTTATACTACTTGAGAAATTTTTGCTGGGGTATATAAGCTGCAAGGGAAAAGAAAAGTTAGAAGGAAGACATCAAGAGAGACAGAAGGGATACATCTGGATAGAGGTAAGAAAAGAGCAGACAGAGAAAAGATGATAAAGGCGTGGGGATTCCCTTTTTCACTGGCCCCAGAGAGTTAAGTTTTACTTCCTCAGATAAAAAAGTCAAGTTGAGTCAGCCGACTCCTGACTCTCCTCCAATCCCTGAGCTGCTAGAGGCTGGTCCTCGGAGCAGCAATACTTGGTGCTGGAGAAGGAGCTGAGATTTCTGCATCTTGATCCACAGGCAGCAGGAGACTATGACACACTGGCAAGACTTAAGTTTCTGAGACCTCAAAGCCCACCCCCACAGTGGCACATCCTCCAACAAGCCCACACCTACTCGAACAAGGCCACATTTTCTAATTGTGTCACTCCCTATGGGCCAAACATTCAAACACACGTGTCCATGGGAACCATAACTATTCAAACCACCACACCCCTATAGTAAGAGTCTCCCAGAGAGAGATCTGGCCATTCTTTATACATCAACTATTTTCTGATATTCAAATTAGGCGGAGTACAAGAGGAGATACATGGTTTTTATCTAAATTTTTAAGAGGTATAATATTGCGTTAAAAGATAGCCTTTTGCTGATTGGTAGTGGTGCACACCTTTAATCCCAGCACATGGAAGGCAGAGGCAGGTGAATCTCTGAGTTCGAGGCCAGCCTGGTCTACAGAGCAAGTTCTAGGATAGCCAAGCTACACAAAGAAACCCTGTTTGGGGGGGGGGGGGAATAGCCTTTTATTTGGTTACCATACGTTAACTACATACCATGAGTTTCACTGTGACATTTTCAAAGATGTAGATAAGGTATTTTGTTTAGATTTACCTCCCCTCCCATTCTTTTTTTTTTTTTTTGAGATAGGATCTTTCTATGGAGCCCAGGCTGGTTTTGAACTTACAATCCTCCTGCTAACCTCCAAGATGCTGAAATTGCAGGCATGCTCCAACATAGCTGGCTGGAAGTATATTTCTGATATACAGTGAGTGAGTAGACTCACTGCAAGAATTCTAGAATGACTTTATATTTTAGAATGGTTTAACACCAGGAAGTCTATCAGTGTAATTCATCATAGCAATGGGTTAAAGAAAAAGTTTGTTATCTGTTTTGATGGGTGGCAGAAAAACAGTATAAAATTAAAATTTTTAAGCCTAAATTTGGTGAAGCACATAACCAATAACAAACCCTTTGATGTAAAAGTACAGTCTAAAGTTCACAGCCCAGAGGAGTGCTGCTGCCACCACTCTCCAAAATTGGGGTTCTAGATTTTTATTTATAGATTTCTGCTCTCAAAGGAAACTTCAACTCAAAAAACTACTAGAACAAAAATCACCCAGTAGCACAGCTGGATAAAAGCTAAGTATACAAAATGCAACCCTTTCCTTTATAATAGTAATAAGAACGTAAAAAAAAAAAACATGATGAGATAGTAGAACCCTCTCAAAACACATAATACACACCTCACAAACACACACACATATACAAAACATGCAAATACATACTTATATGCAAACACACATATTCATGCACAAATACACACATACATATACACACACTCATATACAAAACACACATACATATATACACACATGCACACATAAACACACATGTGCAGTGGGAGGCTACTTGTTGGTTCCCAGTCACCTGTCTAACTTAGACCTGAAATAATTATAGATGACTCTTTATTTATCTATAGTTCTTAATTATATATTACATTTTAAATGAGCTGCACAAACACCTTAATCAAAAGCAGAAATATACATATAATATATTAATCTTAAATTTGTATCAGTAAACAAGATCCATACAAATGCAAGTCTCTATAGCACATCCTCCTTTAAATGTAAACAAACATTTATAGACAATATTTGGGAATACAGGCATAGTTCTGCCCAATCTTCTTCCTGCTGTTTCTTGGGCGAAGTAATTTTGGGGGGATGTTCACAGTGACCTTTCAGGGGATCTTGGTCCATCAAACCATATTAGCCTGGAATGAATCCACAGGTTCTCATCCTCTGTGGAAACTAAAGAAGAACCTCTTTTTCAAAGTAACATGTCCTTAGACCCAAATTCTGAAGTCAGGATACCTTATAATATACATGCTGGCTTAGCTTAGCACCCATACAATAAAATGTCTCTCTGTACTTAGCTTCTTCATAGTCAAAAAATTCAAAGAAAACACAATAATATACATAATCCAGACTCTCTGTGTATAGTCCATCTTTACGTGGCTTATTTTTCTTTACTCCTTTTAATCTATGACTGTCTTAATCCTGTGTCTTTAAAGACTTTGCTTTTTTAACAATTTACTTCCTTTTTTAACTCTGTATACTCTTTTTCTTCTCTCTCCCAAGCCTATGTACATTTATCCAACACTGTGACCCATTTAGAGTTTTTTTTATGTCTGAATCTGTTCTTATTGCATCATCTGTAATTCTTTAGTGTCTTGAAGATCTTTTAGAATGGTAGAAAGCTTGGTTGTGGTTGCTCTGGATACTGGCTCCACCTCTCTCCACTTTCAAAATGGTGGGGGTCATTACTGCCAGCTCTGGGGCCACCAGGTAGGAGCCATGTTCAGAACTTTAACTCTGAGAATGAGTGTGCAGCACATAAACCCTTTTTAATCTGAGTAATAGCTAAATAAGCCCTGCAGTGCACTGCTCGGCCTGGAAATATCTCTGTGTATGGAGGCAGGAATCTGCCATGCTCTCCTGCTACCAATGAATCAGGAAAACTTCCCTTAAGGGAGCTGCAGTACGCTGTCAGCCAAAAAAAAAATGAGACTAAACTTTGTTTTTCTGTGTCTAGAGTACTTTTTTAATATTTTTTAGGTTTTACATGGATTTAGTTCACCACTTTGGTGCACCAAAAACATGCAAATACATACTTACATACATACACACATATTCATGCACAAATAAACACATACATATACACACACTTGTATACAAACACACACATACATATATACACACATGCATACATAAACACACATGCACACACAAACACTGAGAAACACGCATATACACGTCAGGATATACATGTTCAAACACAAACACACAGAGACATCACACACACACAAAGTTCCCTGGTGCTATCCCATAGCCCGAGCGATTTTATTGCCTTGCCTTTACCTTTCCATCTTTGCTGCTCTTTGCCCTTTGCCCTTTGCCTTTGCTTTGGCCTTTGCCTTGCAGTACTGGGACTGAACCCAGGACTGTACTTGCACTAGGCAAATACTCTACCACTAAGCTCCACACAGCTCTGATGCTATCCCAATTTATAAATCACTGCTCATATAAATTCTTTTAACATCTGCAGCCACCTCCCATTGCTACAAGAGCTTAGGAATTGTCTGGCTCGAGTCCCAGCTCCCCTGTCACTGCAAAGGAAGCTCACTAGAGATGGCTGCATTGCCTGACTGCCTACAAGCCTGGAAAAAGATGGATAAAGCCCTAAATCAAACCCAGTCCACTCCCCTCCATGATATTTTATTACTTTCACTGGAGGATTTTAAATGCCAAAAAAATGTATTCAAAATGACCTTTGAGAGAGAGGACATAATTCACAGATGCCACCGAGATTAGAACAATATGCGATTGTTTTCTCATGGACCTTTAATTGTTTTTGTGAAATAAGAGTCTACAGGGTAGAACAAATGGACCATCCTCTTCCATCATGACAAATTGCTGGCAATTAGTGCCTTTCAGCAGTCATTATGCCTTTTCTGAGACAATAAAACCTAGTGGCTGTGATGCGTGGCTGCAGACCGTCAGACATCTCTGTAAACTCCCTAAAGTGTCAGCTGAAATCTGGGCACGGGTTTGCAATTATAATGAAAAAACATTTGAATGTGAAACTCTCTACCTTCCACCATCTGGATAAGATTCTTCATTAAATGTGTTCCTGGCACTGAAGGATCTCAAGATAATTTGTTTGGGAGAGAAGAGATAAACCCGTGGCTCATACACCTGGCTGCACAGGCTTCTCATCCTTCACTTAACAGCAGCCTGATGAACAGGAGAGAAGTTTAGATGTCTCTTTCTGGGACATCTGAAGAGGCAGGTTAGAGAGATGAGGACCGGGGGGCGGGGGGTGTTCTCAGAGGAGGTAAAGAGTTAATAAACATCGTCACTCTAGGAATAACAAGTCCAAGAAGAGATTAGGATAAGGCCGTCACGAGATAAGCATCAAGTTTTCATGACTTCCACAATCCTGTCACCACTGATTCTTTCCAAGCCAATACCACCTTCTTCAAAGAGAGGAAGGACACCCTCGGCACACTGCAGATCACAGAAATCTAAATCCCTTTTTGCTCCCTTTCCAGAATTTACTCCCTTTTCAGGGGCATAGATGAGGTGTAGAGTTTTTTTTTTTTAAAGATTTATTTATTAATTATGTATACAGTATTCTCAGTATTCTGTCTGCATGTATGTCTGCAAGCCAGAAGAGGGCACCAGATCTTATTACAGATGGTTGTAAGCCACCATGTGGTTGCTGGGAATTGAACTCGGGACCTTTGGAAGAGCAAGCAGTGCTCTTAACCACTGAGCCATCTCTCCAGCCCGAGGTGTAGAGTTTTAATGGAGGTTCATGGCTTTTTATTTGGGGGAAATCACTTCTTTTCTACTTCTCAAAAGGCAAGGTCTGACAGATGTGTCTTGCCCTCATGTTGAAACCATGAATTTCCTAAGAGCAATTATGCTTACCCCCTCCTCCCCCCTCTCTCCTTCCCCCCCCCCCTCACACCTTAGCCACAATGTCTAGACCAGCGTAGACTGACAGAAGCCTAAGGTGCTCACCGTTTCCCAGGAAGCTCCTCAATGAGAGAGGAGTTGCCCTCCGTCACAGAACTTTTCCTACCAATGAGGGCAAAGGCAGGGAAGCTTCCCTTGTCTGATGGGCAGTCAGTCAGCTGCAGCAGATCTGTCTTCAATGCCCCTCCTTCCTGCTCCCAATTCAGGAAGAACCCGACTGGGGAAGGAGAACACATGCCCAAGAAGAAATCACATGCTCCAAAATGCACACATAATGTAGGCCCTGGAATCAGACTCGCGGGGTAGAGGAGGAGGAAGAGCTCAATGACTACAGGTTTGCGTTTTACCCTGGACTGGGAAAGGTAGAAAGTAAGAAGAAGTTTGGAAGTTGGCCTTTGTGTTATTAAGGGACAGGAAAGGAAATTGACAAAGTATGGCTGGAGGCGAAGACGGAAAGACAGAAAAGCTATTTCTTGTTCTTGTTCATGTCTCCAGAGCATTTCTATTTTTCGGAGTATTTTTCCACAAAACAAAGACAGCACAGGAAAACATAAGGGCCATCAAAGGGCTGAAAAATATAAATAAACCCCTCTGGAGGAAGCACATGGACACTTGAGGTTACTACAGAGAGCAGGTCGAAGAACGTCCCACCCAAAGACTGCAGACAGGTAAGGCTAACCCTGAGAGGCCACACAGCCCAAAGGAGCAAAAGATCAAGTGCAGAGAACAAGCAATTGGGGAGACTCACCAAAGAAAAGTATTTCAAATTACTCTACCAAAACTAACAAGGGAGTGTCAGAGGCACTGAGGGAGGCTGAGTTGTTGTTGTTGTTGTTCAATTAATTCTGCTAATTTTAAGCTTATGTCTGTGTGAGAAAAGTGTATGTATGTATACATGTGTGTGTGCCTGACCCCATGGAGTCCAGAAGAAGAAGGGCTCTCTGGAGCTGGAGTTACACACAGTTGTAAACAGCCCAATATGGGTTTTGGGGACCAAACTTAGGTTGTTTGGAACAGTACTCAGTCTTAGAGAGCCCCAAGGAGAATGTTTGAAACTGATAGAAATATTCTCCATTGTAATGAAGATGGTGTAATACAACAGACTGTACACCTAAAATGTGTGGTTTCATCACAAGTAAAACCATATGATTTATTTTTATTTTGTGTGTGTGTGTGCATACATGTGTGTGTATGTGTGTGTGGATGCATATGTGTATTTGGGTACATATACTCATATGAGCACATGTATGTAAAGCCCAGGGATCAACCTTGGGTGTCATTCCTCAGGTGCTGTTCTCACCTTGGTTTTTTGAGGCAGGGTTACTATGGAACAATGGTCTCTACCCTGTCAATTGTATTTTAATAAAACGCTGATTGGCCAGTAGCCAGGCAGGAAGTATAGGCGGGGTGACCAGGCAGGAAGTAGAGGTGAGGCAATGAGAACAGGAGAATTCTGGGAGAGGAACGAGTCAGTCTGCAGTCATCATCCAGACACAGAGGAAGCAAGATGTGACTGCCTCACCAAAAAAGGTACCAAGCCACGTGGATAACACAGACAAGTATTATGGACTAACATAAGGTATAAGAGTTAATAAGAAGCCTAAGCTACTAGGCCAATCAATTTATAATTAATGCAGACCTCTGTGTGTTTCTTTGGGGCTGAACGGCTGTGAGACTGGGCAGGACAGAAAGCCCAGTCAACACAAGGTCTTTCCTGACCTGGGGGTTAGAGGTGAGTGTAACCACACCTGGCTGTTATTTTATGTTATTGTAATCTGAGTCAGATCCTCGATTTTGCAAGGCAAGTTCTATTCTGGCTGAGGTTATCTCCTGGCCTCCTTCAGTTTATTTAAAAGAAAAACTTAAGAGGCATATTACCTCTATGACAAGCTTGGGTCTTAGGTAATTCCTGAGTCAAACAGTTCCCATAAGAAACAAACTTATAGGACAAGGTGGAAATGTGACCATTAGCTGGCTATTCCATAAATTAAGGTATGTTTGCTGATCAGGGTGGGGTAGTGATGATCCTGTGTTACATTTAGAAGGGCAGCTATTATGTCCTAGTGAGTCTTCCTAAAATATTTACAGATGAGGGCCAACAAGATGGCTCAGTAGGTAAAGGCAGGTGTCCCCAAACCCAACAACTTGAACTTAATCCCCAAGAATCATGTGACAGAGGGAGAGAACCAACCCCTGCAGGTTGTCCTGACCTCCATTTGTGCTCTGTGTTTTACACATGGCCATGCACACAAAAATACATGCACACATACATGCACACATACATGCACACATACATGCACACATGCATGCACACATGCATGCACACATACATACATACATGCATAAAGTGTATTTAAAAATAAAACTTTTGCAAATGAAAGTAGATGACATCTGGGTTCAGTGCAAAATAACTCAGGAGACAAAGGTAATAAATGGAGGTATAGGGAGCAATAAGATTTACCACAAGTTAATAACCGCATGGAGCATAGATGAGGTTCATTATATTCTTCCCTTATTTTTTATGTCTGAAATTTTCCATATTAAAAACTTAAAAGCAATTGCATGTTGATATAAAGACCAAGAGAAAATTCAATAACATTAAATCAATAGTGGTTTTTAGAATTTGAATTCATTTCCATTTTTTCTTTATAATTGTATGTGTCTCCAAAACATTTTTTGGAAAATAAAACTTGGTATTATTTTTACTCTTTTAATCTCCCCTATCCTTTAAGATATGATTCAAGTCCTCTCCCCTCCAAAGCAAGCACCCACACACACACCAGCAGCTTCTCCCTGTCCAACGCTGGCGTCTTCACACACCTGGGAAATCAGGTCCTCTCCTCAGCCCTCAGTGTGCTCTCCCCTTGATTCTTTAATACCACATGCTCATCTCTAGGCATACACTCAGGTTTAACTCTGCCAGAAAGTTTCATGGACCTCAGAGAAGACATTATCTGCATACTTCTAATTTACTAAGGTGAAAGGTTAGCGTTAACCAAGAGAAAGTGAACCCGAGGTTAAGTCCAGAAGAGGCCAGACAAGGAGTTTCCAGTGGGCCTTCCACTGTGACCATGCATGCAGTACTCGCTTCTCCTGGTCATGGAAGGTTACATAAAGCACTGGCAACTGGGAAACTCCCGAGTCTGTGTCCAAGGATTTAATGGAACTCGGTTATATACACCTGTGTGGCTTACCTTCACGTCCAGTGCTTCTAGAAGTCAAGCTAATAAAATACTTTGTAGCCTGAAACTGGCATCATTAATCACACTGAGCCCAAGTGTGGTGATGCACACCTGTAATCCAAGCATGTGAGAAGCTAAAGTCAGAGAGTCCTGAGGTCAAATCCATCCTGGACTATACAGCAGGTTCAAGGCCAGACTGGGCTATGTAGTGAAAACCTGTCTCAAGATTAAATAAGTAAATAAATAAATCACACAGTGTTATGATCTGAATGCTTGTCACCCCATGATCCACACATTGAAACTTAATTCCCAGTGCAATAGTATTAAGAGGTGTGGCTTTGACCTAGGCTTTTCCTCAAGTATAAGATTATTGACCTTTGTAAAGATGGCTTGAGAGACTCTTTCCATCACTTCGGCTATGCGAGAACACAAGTACCATCAATGAAGCAGACAGTACTCCCTGGTCTTCCAATAGGCCTTGACCTTGGTCATCCCAGCCCCAGGGCTGTGAACAAGGAATTTCTGTTGCTTATAAGCAAGCCAGCCCAAGGTGTTTGGCTGAGGCAGCACAATGAACAAAGATACAGTTAACACAAACCACTAGGTATCACTCAAGGACCCAGGTGAGCACACTTCTATCCAGCAGGTCCCCTAGGGACTTGGCGGTTAGTGGCCAGGTCAAGGGTCAATTCTTTGTTGGAGTAAGGTTAAACCAGTCTATATAAATGTTTCCCTGCCAGATGGTGGTAGTGCACACCTTTAATCCCAGCACTTGGGAGGCAGACAGGCGGAGTGAGTTCCAGGACAGCCAGACTTACACAGAGAAAACCTGTCTCAGCCCTACCCAGGAGCTCATCGTGGATATGAAGACTGGGACCCATCTCATAACAGACTCAGGAGGAGTGGAATAAGACAGAGAGTGTGTGACTTAGTAAGTCATCCGGACGGTTCTAGTCCACATTAACATTTAAAGGTCGAGAGAAGTGGGTAGCTATTAAGGGAAAGTCAATTCTTCTGGGACGTGGCTGTTAGCAGGCTCTCATGCCTCAGTGGATGGTCCCACACCGTTGTACACATGGGCAAGGCTAATTGGACTCAGTGGGCTGTCAATAACAACAAGAGTTAGAGAACATGAAATTGGCAGGGAGATTGGTAGGAGCGCATGGGAAGCTGGAGAGAGATGGTGATGGATGAATGGCCTGATACAATGTATAAATGCATGAAGTTTTTGAAGAAAAATACATTTTTAAGGTGAGTATTCTGGAACTGTCCATGGAAGGAGTAGAAGGATATGGGAAGTGAATGGGCTTTAGGAAAGGTTCCAAAGAACAATACATTCTATTTCCTCCCTTAAAACTTCTGGTGTCAAATTTGGAGTTGGTCCCTCATATCAACTAGAGATCCTGAAATTTAGACTGATTCTAACACTCTCCATCCAGAGTTACTCGCAGGCTCCACATGTTTTAGGACTCAACCCCCAAGTCTGCCCTGGGCTCAGAAACCAGTTTTAAGTTTTGGTCCCCAGGTCACCTATACTTCTGTACAAATTAGCCACCAGGTATGGGTTCTCATGAGCCCTCCTCAGGTTAGACAATCATTCCCTCAGCTCCCAGGAATACATCTCAACTAGATTTACTGGTTTATTATAAGAGACGCAATCCAGACACAGCCAAATGGAAGGATACACAGGGCAAGGTCCTGGAGACAATGGCATTCCCATTACTTCCCCAAACCATGTTCTAGGTACCTCTTCATATCTAAACTCCATTTCTCAGGATTTTTAGTGGAGGTTTTCATCAGGTAAATATGATTAATAAAAACCACTGTTAAATAAACTCGACCTGCGTCTTTTGCATAGGAGAGAAGGAATCGATGAAAATCTCAACCTTCCCATCCTGCTCCAGTCCTACTTGTGACCAGCCTTCTCCTTGAAGCTACAAGTAACTTTATTAGCTCACAGAGGACAGTCATCATTACAGCCATTCCAAGAAATTTAGGAGTTCTATGACAAAAGCTAAGGACAAACACATATTTCTTTTTATATCACCGGAACCCATGAAGAGTAGGTCGCATAGTGAGACACACGGCCCCTTAAAGATAGGGACATCCATGAGAATCTAGCCCATGACTCAGCTTCACTCAGGTATCTGAAGCCCCAGGAGTAAATAAAGCTGCTAGTCAGCATGGCTAGACTCAAGTGAAAAGCAGGGGGCAGAGATGTGTTAACCCGTACAGAGCTAATAGGGCTGAGGAGTGGCTTCATGGTTTAAGCGAATTGTACTGCTCTTGCAGAAGACCCAAGTTCAGTTCTGACCACTGGTGTCCCTAGCTCAGCAGTCACCTGTAACTACAGGAGAGCCAAGGATCCCTCCAGCACCTGTATTCACATGTACAAACCCACACCCCAGACACGCACACACATGCACAATTAAAACCTAGAATGTTTAATTTAAAAAAAGAACAGAGACCGTGTCAAGGCCTTTTAGCTTCCACAATGAATCTTGCCACCCAATAGCTCCATCAAGGTCTCTGCTGTGTCTCCTGGGAACCAAAATAGGCTCCCAGCAAATATAAGACTCTGATCTCTCAAATGAGCAACAGAATACAAATCACAGGTAAATCAACTTAGTATTATTTATGAAAAATTAAGGTGCAACGTTTTATAAATTGCAAACCACCATTGGGCTTGAATTTATGGCTTGGTTTAACAGCTCAGTCCTCTCTCCTCAGGTTCTCATTTTCATCCTGTTTATTGGGAAGAAATAGATGGGAGGGGGCAATTTCCATAACAATGATCTCTCAGCCTGAAGATGCTCTTAATCAATGAGCTGACAGCATAATGTAGGCTCGTTAGAGCCTTCAAAAACAAGAAGCCCTAGCCAGGGATGGGACTCTGCCTGAGCTGCAATCAAGGAAACTACAGACGATAAGACAGAAACAACGACAACAAAAACAGAGCTACAGCCAACGCTCTCCTACAAGGACCGTGTAGAGGTGGAGCTGGCATTTCGCTGCCCAACACCAACTCTGCAAGCGTAGCAGGTCTCTCACTCATTGTGATTCTTAGACAAACAGAAATGAATAATGACTCTGATGTTCTTGATGAAACGGTCTAAGACATTCATTCAAACGGTTATGTTTTCTGAAGAGGAAGACTCAGTCAATCACGGCAGGATAAACAAACATCCCAAAACTCAGTAGATGAAAACAGCAACCAGTTCTTTCTCTCTCGTGGGGTGGGGAGGACTTTGCTGCGGTAGCTGCTTTTCTCATGGCTGTGACAGAATTTCGGACAGAAGCAACTTAGAGGAGCAAGAGTTTATTTGAGCTGGAGGTTTGAAGGGGTCATGGATAACACGGAGAAGAAAGCATGAGGGCAGAGTGCAGAGCTGGGTCCTGGAGGCATAGGGAACCCAGGCAGAAACACAGCCTGTCAATAACCCTCAAGGCCACTCCTTCCAGCCAAGCCCCACCTCCTAAAGGCTCTACAGCCTCTCCAGGTAGGTCAACAGATGGAGGACAAGAGGTCACCCACATGAGCCTCTAGGACACATTTCACCTTCAAAAGGTAACAGGATGGAAGCAGGTGACTGTGTCCTGTCCAGGCTCAGTAATCTGCCGTTCTCCTTGGACCAGCGACTAAGTCTAGGCACAGCCCTCTGGTGATTGAAGCCTAAGAAGAAGGACTTAATGCACAGGATACTTGCCCTTGGCTTGGACTTGACACTCTAACTTCTGCCTCATTCTTGGTGACAAAGGAAAGCAAAGAGATAAACCGAAGTCAAGGGGGAAGAAAAGTGTGCCCTCCCTTTTCAGAAGAAATCTGAAGTCATATGATGGAATATGTGGAAATAGGAAGGGGTTCAATCTAAAACCAGAAGAGATGCATTTTCCCAGTTGTTCATGTTAACTGAAGCATCATGGGATTAAACACAGCTTTTTTTAGAATGGTATTGGGCCAGGTAATTCATTTGCCTGGCATATACTAGGTCTGATCACAGCACAACAAAAAGTTAAGATAAATATATTGGAAATATCCCCTGAAAATTAACAAAACTGGCTTGCTCCAAACTCCTCTTTCCAGCATTTTCTCCATCGATGCCCCGTCTTAACCAATCCCTCCACTGAAGTCATTCTGCAAGTCACTGGTGTCCAGAACAACCTGTGCATTGATCAGGCTTCTCAAGAATGGAACCAACAGAAATAATATATGTTAAGGGGAAGTTATTAGATTTGCTCAGGTGACACTGTGGTAATAGTCCATCAATGACTGCCTTGCACCAGAGAAGCCAATAACTGAATATGTGCTCAGTGCATGAAGTTGGGTGACTTGGCCATCCTAGTCTAGTGCCAAAGGCCAGGAGACTCTTGGAGAGCTATTCTGCATACCAAAGCAGCTGATTCTACTATAGCCAAAGGAACCATCCTCAAAAGCAATAGGATAGCCTGGCCAGCAAGCCTGAAAGGTCAAGTGGTCGAAACAGCAAAAAAGCTTCCTTCTTCCACATCTTTTATCAGTGCCCCACATTTAAAGTGGGCCTCCCCAAATCAATTAAAGCAGTGGACACTCCCTATGGACTTGCCCACAGGCCACCCTGACTTAGACAATTCTTCGCTAAGGCTCTCTTTCTAGGCGGCTCTAGGTTGCATCAAGTTGCTAATTAAAACTAATCAACACATCCATAACCCAATACCCTGTTTTTAAAATTAACCAGCACACCCCATAACCCAATACCCTGACCTTGCTGGGCATGGAAGTCCTCAAGACCCAACAGCATTGACAGTACCTAGAAACTCAGTAAGGCAGATTTTAGGTCCTCATCTAAGACAGTGAGCTCAGAAACTCAGTGGGTGTGGCCTAATCACCTAGCGACTACATTTTCATGAGCTCTCCTCGTGCTTCACGCCATGTTTAAGGATGGAAACTGCAGGCCTTAGGGGTTCCTCTCCCAACTCCTGCCACTGAACAGGACCTGAAGCTTTGCTCCTGTTATTAAATCCAGCCCAGGAACCCTAAGAATATTTTCATCACTCTTTGCTCCAGACGAAGCTATTTCCCCACTGCTGATTTCTCAGTCAATTGAATTAGACACATCAGTACCACTGTATCTTAACTCCACAGTCCAACTGTAGACACCAATAAGGTCATTTGTCATGGAATGTAAAGTCAAAGAGGTCCAGGCTCCAATCCAGCTATGCTCTAAATAAGGGCATATAGCCTTGGACAGGGCTGACCCTCTTTGGACTTCAGTTTCCTATTATGGAGATGGGGTTAATAATGCCCACTTAATTCAAGGTTAGGATGCAGGTATGGAAATAAGTTGGGAGGAAGTATATGACACAACGTGTAGTCAAGCACTTTCAGCAGTGTAGCAAGAAGGCTAAGTCAGGTGTGGCGGCACATGCTTTTAATCCCAGCACTCAGAAGACAGAGACAGGTGTATCTCTGTGAGATCAAGGCCGGCCTGGTCTAGGCAAGACAGGTTTTTTGGTGGGTTTTTTGTTGTTGTTGTTATTTCTTTGTTTTTGTTTTTGTTTTTTACCCTGTCTCCAAGAAGGGAAGAATGAAGGAAAGAATGAAGAAAGGAGGGAAGAAAGACAAACAAAAGAAAACAAACAGTCAATATTCTAGTATGGAGGAAGGAGGGGCTCATGAGACCCCAGCCCTAGTTAAGGAGCTGTTGACAGTTGATGGCATCTCAGAGAGGAATGGGTCAGTTTTCTCTAAAGGTATGGCCTTTGGTGGGTTAACCATACTCCAGTAGGTGGAGCCACACTCATGATTATAAAAAGAACATATTGGATTTAGTGGGTTATAAAAAATGAAAAAGGACATGAAGTTGGGAGGGTGTAGGAAGTCGGGTGAATCTGAAAAGAGGTAAGAGGAGGAATGAGAGCAAATATGATCAAAATATATTGTATTCATATAGGAAATTCTCAAAGAATTAATAAAAATATTAATTTAAAAAATTACAAAAGCTCTTGGAGCCATAAACACAGACATGTACACACACACACACACACACACACACACACACACGTGTGTGCACATGTGTACCTATTTTGGCCCAGGATTATTTTTAAATGGAAGCATTTGAGAAGAAGTAAATAGGAAAAAAAATCATCAATGCTCCCTTTTTATTTATTTGCTCAGTGATAGAGGTTGAACACCAAAGTTAACCTTAGACCCTTATTGTCTTTTGGTGATTTGTGGGTAGGGTTGCTGCTACTTGAAAGAAGGTCTCACCATACAACTCTGACTGGCTCAAACTCACTACGTAAAGCAGGCTGGCCTTGAACTCCCAGAGATCCTCCTACTTCTGCCTCCCTGAGGTTAAAGTCATGTGTCACCATGCCTGACTAGCTCTTATCTGCTGGGAAATGATATCAGAAAATGCAACATATCAAATCTGATGATTAGCCTTTACCCATTAGTTTCTCATTTGTTTGTGTGCCCACCATTGGCTGCCCCTAAGGACTCAAGGTCTTTATACTTTATCTCATCCTTTGTTGAAGATGCTGAAAAGGTTTATGTATGCCAGAGTTTCATGGCAACTCTCAAATTTATTAATTTTTCTCTATCTCCTACATATATATGCTAATAAACCTTTTATTACAAGGATTCATCCTAAGAAGAATAAGTGATGTGGGATTCCCCTCTGTATTCTGGGAATATGTTTTATTACCATTGGTTAATAAAAAAAAAACTACTTTGGGCCTATGGCAGCACAGAATAGAGCAAGGTGGGAATTCTAAGCAGAGATAGAAGAGAAAAGAAGGCAGAGTCAAGGAGACACCATGTAGCTGCCTAAAGAGACAGATGCTAAAACCTTATTGGTAAAGCACGAGCCTGGTGGAAATACATATAATAATAAAAATGGGTTAATTTAAGATGTAAGAGTTAGTTAATAAGAAGCCTAAACTAATAGGCCAAGCAGTTTTGCAATTAATATAGTTTCTGTGTGATTATTTTGGGTCTGGGCAGCTGGAGAAATGAACAAGCAGCCTCTGCCTACAAAATGGTGCCTGAACTACTAGGGCTAACACATGGCCTGACACCCACTTCTGGTTTGGGTCCTTACACAGGCACTCAGGGTTAGGAGGAAAGGAGTTGAGAGCATGCCAGCAGCTCAGCACCCCTGCCTGAGAAAGCAGCCAGATCGGGTCTGTTAGGTGTGTACAGGTACAAAAGCATGGCAGATTCCCACTGCCATACACAGATATTTCCAGCTCACACAGTGCACTGCATGGAAGATTTAGCTTTTACTCAGATAAAAAGGGTTTATGTGCTGCACATTCTTTCCCAGAGTTAAAGTGGTGAGTGTTCCTCCTACCTGTTCCAGACCTGGCAGTGAAGGTACCTCCACCATATTAAAAGGCTGAGAGAGGTGTAACCAGCACCCAGGGCCACTGCAATCAAGCTGCTTACTATTTTAAAAATGTTTCTTGTCAGAAGGATCTCGGATATATAATAGGACAGATTCAGACATAAAAGACCTCTAAATGAGACAGTGTATTTTTAAAAAATGTATGTAGGCTTGGGAGAGAGAGGAAAAAGAGTATAGATAGTTATAAAAGAAGTAAAGTCTTTAAAGAGGCAGGAAAAGTAATATAAAAAGTACAGATAGTCATAGATTAAAGGAGTAAAGAAATAAGTGACATAAAGATGGAAAATACACAAAGAGTCTGTATTATGTATATTGTTGTATTTTCATCAAATGTTTTGACTGTGAATAAGCTAAATACAGAGAGACATTTCATTATACAGGCTGCTAAGCTAAACCAACATATATATTTTAAAAGTATCTTGACTTCAAAATTTGGGTCTAAGGACATGTTGTTTTGGAAAAGAGGTTCTGCTTTTGTTTTCATAGAGGATGGAATGTTGTGGATTTCTTACTGGATAATATGGTTTGATCAAACAAGACCCCCTGATACAAAGGCCCAGATGGCCCAACATCCATGACAGCTTCAGGACTGCTGGATGAGATGGACCTACCACACAGGATACCCCATGAAAGATCTGATTAGCAACACCCCCCAAACATCAGGAAGTATTTTAGAAAACAATGCCCAAATTCCCTAAATGATTATTTATAATTTTTTGTTTACATGTAAAGGGGTATATGCTTTAGAGATGAATACTTTGCATTGATATGGATCTTGGTTTATTGATACAAATTTAAGGTCAATTTTGCTATATGTATTTATCTGCTCTTAATTAAGGTATTGTGTTTGTGCAGCTCATTTAAAAGTATAATGTATAATTAAAATACAGGTTAATAGATAGTCATCTATAATAGTCAAGCCTGTAGTTATGTTAGTTAGGTTTTTAAGATGTACAGAGATATATTTCAGATGGATAGGTATTCTTCAAATCTTTCAAAGTCATACAGAATATGGCATTTAAAATGTTTTAAGAACTTAGGACTTTTCATGACAATGAGACACATCTGCTCCTGGAAGCACCAATCTACTTCAAGAGGATGATGGGCACCAAAGAGTTTCCTTAAAAAGTTAGTAAGTCATTTGGACAAGAAATTGCTCTTTCCTGGACTGCTTGATGGTATGCTGTATAAACTGGACATGCAGGACCTACAAAAAAAATGACTGCTAAGGTTGCCTAAAGAAGATGAGCCAGTCCTTCAGAGTTCCTGCTTCATGAAACAGACTGCCAGACATTCTGCAGTATACAGAAGAAAGTTACTGACAAACGCCAATATAGATGGAACTGTTTTTATAGTTTCCTTTTTCGAGGAAAAGTCTGCTAGATATTATGGGCCTGTAGGCTGAAGATGTATACACCAACAATACAGAAGAACTCTGGGTGACTATACAGACAGCAAGAAGTTTCTGTCAATTCTAGAGTTGTGGAAGTTGCTTACAATGCACTTCCTATTAACTTAGGTAATATTATATCCTTCTGAGGTCTTTGATAGAGTAGAAGAATAGATAGTTATAATTATAGTTTTCCTTACTTAGGATAAAAAAGATAAGGTAGATATAAATATTGTAACTATAATTCTTGCTTGATAACTGTTTTGTTGTATATAATCTTGATATGTTAAAGTTAAAACCTTCCTTTTTATTTAGACAAAAAAGGGGAGATAATGTGGGATTCTCCTCTGTATGCTGTGAATATGTTTTATTACCATTGGTTAATGAAGAATCTGCTTTGTGCCTATAACAGCACAGAATAGAGCAAGTTAGGAATTCTAAGCAGAGATAGAGGAGAAAAGAAGGTGGAATCAAGGAGACACCATGTAGTTGCTGAAGGAGACAGACACCAGAACCTTACCAGTAAACCATGAGCCTTGTGGCAATACATAGAATAATAAAAATGAGTTAATTTAAGGTGTAAGAGTTAGTTAATAAGAAGCCTAAGTTAATAAGCCAAGCAGTGTTGCAATTAACATAGTTTCTGTGTGATTATTTAGGATCTGGGAAGCCTAGAAACAAACGTATACTCTCCACCTACAGATAAGATCACTTTTTTCTCTTCTACACTAAATCTCAGGCTTTATCTCTGTTACAGCAGTTGACTGAGCAGAATGAACACATTAAACTACCCATGAAGCATTTAGTGTGTTTTAAATATAAATAGATGAGCTAGAGAGATGGCTCACTTGCTAACAGCAATTGCTACTCTCCAGAAGACCCAAGTTTGGGTCCTACCCTCATGATAGCTAATAACCATCTGCAATTCCAGTTCCAGGGAACCCAACACCCTTGTCAAGTCTCCTAGGGGACCATCCTCCTGGGGATTGTTTCGTAGGGGTCATGTGTATACTTATATAGATGAAACAAAACACTTGGACACATCAAATAAAAATAAATAAACCTTTCAAAAATAAATACAAGCCGGGCGGTGGTGGCGCACGCCTTTAATCACAACACTCAGAAGACAGAGGCAGGCGGATCTCTGTGAGTTTGAGGCCAGCCTGGTCTACAAGAGCTAGTTCCAGGACAGGAAACAAAAAAGCTACAGAGAAACCCTGTCTCAAAAATAAAAAATAAATAAATAAATAAATACAAGTGGAACTTCATTCTCTAGACACAGTTGCTTCCCTGAAGAGTTTAATGTTTCATGTTCTATATATTATTCATTCTTACTACCTTCTTTGGGTGTAAGAATATCATTGGGATTAAAGCGCAGGCTGCTCACTGCACAAAGGATAATTATTCAGCAGGTTACAGATGGCTGGAAGGAATGGGGTTTATTCAAGGGCTAGCAATCTTGAGACACTGGCAGGGCTTGTGACTTCAACATTCCACCCACCAGAGGTCCAGAGTGCACAGTGCTCTCATAAGAAGGGAAAGGAAGAGTATCCAAGAAGACTCCATATTGAGCAAGGTCTCCAACATCTAAGTCACATCTCCCTTTTTGTCTTCTCCATCACATAGCAAAGGGCTCCTGGACCAGTTCCTGCTGTCCATGTTTTGAATCTGTACACTTCATGTTGGTTGATACACAGAACCAAAGACCTGAAGGAAGAGCATTACAAAGCTCATCCAATATTCTGGACTCTGTAAATCTAAAGAAATATTTAGCCATTAATATCTTAACCACTTAGATGGAGCAAAATGATGATGGAAGAGCAGAAAGGCAAAGGAGGAGACTAATGGAAAATTCTGAAGAAACCATTGTGTTAGAGATAAACTCTGAAGGAGAGCTGAGGTGTAGGACCATGAGAGCCAGTGAGCACATGCAGAACCCCCGTGCTAGCCTGAGAATCATGAGCAGGGGTGTTCAGGCAAAACAAATCTCTGTAAGCCTCATCCCCCAGTCATGTGCCCTCTTTCGGTTGGGTTTGTGAGAGGCAGAAAGCCTGTTCCTCCTGTTTAAGACGCACGGAGCTGTGACTTTCAGCTGTCTTACTGGTGTTACATGAGGACACTGTAATTCCCTGCATCAGCATGAACTGTTAAATTACCCCATCTGAACCAATCCTCGGGAAGAAGATGGTGCTGGACCAGAGCTTTCTGAGTCTCCCTAGAGGTTTTGCCCTGATGAGATGAAGACTCCTGCAAGGAGAAGAATCAAGACACCCTTTATTACAAAGGAACTGGGATTTGCTGAACCTAAGAATTTAGAGATGCAAGCCCTGGTTAAAGCCATTACAGAGGAAAGAGCTGTGAATTTAACCATAATCACTTCCATTCCGCTCTAAAGAGATGCAAATTATGAAAATGGTCTTATAAAGAAATCAGCAAATGTTAGGGGAAAAGGTTTAATCACTTTATATTTGAAGACAAAGGAATCATTTTCTACAAGATAATGCAGATGATAGAACTGAATTTTTGGAGAGCATTATATAATATTATAATGTATGTGTACACACATGCGTGCGTGCACACACACGCACATACACACACACACACACACACACACACACACACACACACACACACACAGAAACCGGGCATGATCAGCACTCTAGAGGTGGATGCAGATGATCACAACTTCACAGTTGTCCTCACCCAGCCTGGGCTGTGTGAAACCCTGTCTCAGAAGAGTGGGGCAGGGAAGAAGGGCTTGGGAGATGACTCGGTTGGTAAGTGCTTGCTGCCCAATATGAGGATGTGAGTTCAGATCACACACA
This sequence comes from Microtus pennsylvanicus, assembly GCF_037038515.1. Lineage (NCBI taxonomy): Eukaryota > Metazoa > Chordata > Mammalia > Rodentia > Cricetidae > Microtus > Microtus pennsylvanicus. The sequence continues at coordinate 70,286,535 of NC_134583.1, read as the reverse complement.
ATGGCTGAACATGGTAAACTCCATAGTCACTGGAGAGATGAAGACAGCAGCGGGTCCCTGGAGCTCACTGGTTAGCCAGCCCAGCTGAACACGGTGTGTTCCAAGTTCAGGAGAAGACTCTATCAAAATGAGGTTAGGAAGAACTTAAGAAGACCCTGTGTCTAAACCTCTGACCTCTATAGGTATGTGTATACACACAAGCATGTACATTTGCATGCAGAGCACAGATGCACACACACAAACACTTAAACATTTCAGAGATTACCCATAAACATAAAATTGGGGGAAAAACTTTGAAAAGTAACTGATAAACAGGTTTGTGTTCAATTTTTTGTTTAAAGATACAGATTAAACATAGCAGTGGCGAGCTTCATCTGAGCTCTGTGCTCTGATAAACCACCATGAGCCCCAACAGTTGAGAACTCCTTTAATGAGTCTTTCAGATTCAGACATAAACCATCCCTATCGTCCCAACATGACCCTGCTGTAAAGCCCCCATCTTTGAGATGGTCCGTTGTTAATGAAAATCTCCCACTTCCAGTAGAAACCCTTCAGTTGTCCTGAATTTGTCCCGGACAGTAGGAAACCTAGGTCTCTCCACCGTATGTTCTCTTCCACCTAAAAATGGCAACAGTAAGGTGTGAAGCTGGCCTCTACCTGGCGCTAGGTACAAAGCTAAAAGTTATATTAAGCAGTCATGTCAATGCCAACTTTGAACGGACTGATTTTGAATTGAGTTCCAGCCAGATGTTCAGCTGAAGTATGGGAGAACTCTAAGATTTGGGTTTTTATATAAACTCAGATACTACTTAGGCTCTTTGAAGAAGAAAGCCCTTTGGATTCATGTCCCATCTCTGATCTGGATGTCTGCCACCTGCTGGTGACTTCCTCTAGCACAGGGCACTGGCTCCTATCTGTTTCCTGGTGATGTTAGCTTCCTCCCTGATCACTGGGAGCCCTCCATCACCCACACATAGGAAGTCCTGCTGATCCTGTCTGGTGGGAAAGACAGAACATCCGCACCAACTGAAGGGCTGCCTCTATAAAAGCTGTTGTGCCCAGTGAGGAATAATTCAAAGGAAACACAGGGTTGTAGACAGATTTTTCTTTGGGCCACCAGCTCACAAAAAAAAAAAAATGGCATGGAGACATTGTTAATTGTGAAGGCTTGAGGGTGTCTCTGGTTCTCAAGGGACAACTGGGAAAGTAAAACCTTTTCAGTTTTGACTGCCACAAGAAGCAAAGAGATGAGGTGAATGGGGACCACTGTAGAGGTACAAAACGCCAGGCAAGCTCTTGACCCTTAACCTTTAACATGACGTGTATTTTCTTCTGTATCCATCCTTGTACTTTAGCAAACAGTTCTGCCATGAAACATCAGATAAGGCCAAAATGCTGACAACCTGGGAGCCCCTTGGGACTAGACAAACACAAAACCTATGGATTCAAGACAGCCCCGGCTGTGAGTGCACTGTGTCAAAAGTCACAGACAGACATAGTTATGTCCTCCCACAATATCAGAACTTAGAAGGCATAAGTCACAAACAATGCCACACCAGTTTGAAATTATGATTAATAGGGTGGTATTTATTTAAAGGGGAAAAAACTTACAGATCACTATCCCAGGCAACAGCCCTCCATGCAACCAGGAAAGGAGTCTAGTCACCGGCGGAGCAGGAAGTGAAGAGAGAGAGGAGAGGGAAGTGGCCTCTTTTTTAAAGGGAGAGAGACCACGCCCCAATGGGCTGGTATCTCAGCAGCTATAGTCTGGAGGAGCAGGAGGACCTCCCGAAACACCTCCCCCTTTTGTTTAAATAAGAGAGTTCTAAACCTACTATGAAATTATATACAATAAGTACAAATATCCTATTCTAACTAGCTTAGGTCTTGTATAATAAATAACTTGGCCAAGTCATGAGAGAAAGTAACTACATTTATATAGTATTCAACCCCATCGAAGATCTGAGAAGGGAAATAATGTTACCTGGGTAATTGGGAAGTTCAGTAAAACAACTTCCAAAACATGCAACAAATCACAGAGACAACTAGCTACCTGGGCAATCACCCAAAGTCACGTTAGCAGCGTTGAAGCAACCAACTTTGGCTAAGGCCTAACATAACTGACATACCATTTTCAAAGGCAAGCAACTTTTCAAAACTATCTTACCCTGTCTTGGCAGGATATGACAGTCCTGTTTTATCCATTGATGCACGCTCTGTATCTCTGTCAGTGGTTGAGGTATGGGCATTTCTTTGCCCAAAGGCCAGTTCTGCCAAAAAGAAAGGCTCCAGGTGGAGTGTCTTCGGTGCTCAACATTCTCTCAGGAATAGAGTGGTGTTGCCAGGAGCAATTGTGTCTCACTACCACAAAACTCTGAGTTAGATTAAAGGCCATTTTCTATAGCTCTTTGAAGAAGTTGAAGATTATCTATCTATACTGAGTATAATCTCTATATATCTAAAGAACCTGATTAGTCTAATTATAAATGACAAACTTAGATGACTATTAATCTATATAATTCTCAATATCTATCTAACTTAAAGACTAAGACAATAAATGACTGTGAAACAAATGAGGACAATGACCTCCAAATATAAACAATGTACAAATATACATTGCAGTAGGTAAATATATATCAATACACAAACATTATATAAGTATCTTAATCAGAGGTAGAAATGTACACTGTAATATGGTAAATATATACAATATATATATATCAATATAATATATGTCAATACATAAAAAATGTTTTAAACAGAGGTAGAAACATGCATGCATACAATAGTCAATATGATTTAACTTTGTATCAATATACAAGAATCTATACCAATATATTTGTCTAAAAAGAGTAACTCACAATTACAAATCTATTATCCCATCATCCCTCTTTTTTTTTCAAAATGATCCCTGATCTTATAAAATTCCTCCCCCAACCCTCAATCATATACTAATTATAATCAACCCCTAAATGATGTCCCTAACCCAAGGGCAAACTTTACTGGGAGAGGGGACGTCGTCCTCTAGAATTACTTCCAGCTGTCATGGGGGCGACGTTCTGTCTGGGGGATCCTGTGAAAGTAAAATGATGGTTAAATTTCAAGATCAATGTCTTTTAAAATTGCCAATGGTCTCTGAGTATTTTGTGCAGGTCTGGCCAAAATGTTGTATAAGATGTGCACCATTTCAGCTAACCAAGTTGGAACTGTCTTGTGCAGCTGGTACCCAAAGCAGGTCTTGTAGTAGCGCTATCAGTATCATGACGTCATATCAACCAGGTGGAGTTGTTGCTATGGGGCCCCATCTTCTTCCTGGAAACTTCAAATGTCACTTCAGGAAAAACTCATTGTTCATTGTGAAAAACTTAAACATTAATCATATAGACATATACAGACATTTATATATATTCACTGAAAGGCATGATAGATATATTCAATGAAAAGTATGATAGATATGAAGAAAAGCAAAGATGTTTTCTAAACTCATATTTCTTTCTGTTCCATATCATGGCTCTTGACATGAGACAGAAACTCCAGAAACTCTGAGTTTTTCTCTTACTAACAGGCTTGGAATTGGAGAGGGACTGAGCCAGAGTCCAACTTCAAAACCAGATTTATAAATTTAGAAATATGGTTTAATATATTTTACTTACACAACTCATTCAGTTTTCTTGATATTTCCTATTGGGCAGGTATTTTTCCATCTGTCAGTATCCAAACATCCAGGGTCCCTTGAATTTTTCAAAGATGAGTGTTTTCCTGTGGAGATAAGAACAGAACCCTGCCCCCATTTTATATGTTTTTCTTACTACCTGTATGAATATCATCATTGTGGATGAGTTGTCATTTCTCCTTTCCAAGAGGTTTCTCCTCTTGAAATCGAAACTTTATTAATTTTGATGGTATCCACAATTTTTCTTCTCCTGTGGAAACAAGAGCAAAACCCCTTCCCCAACGTAGCACATCTCCTGGCTTCCACTGGGAGGTTAGCACATCTTTGAAATAAATCAGTTGATTTAGTTCAGCAGACTTTTCCATTATCCAATGTCTTTCTGCTGCTGTCATTCCTTTCTCATTAGCGTTAAGAAAATTCAAGGTTAATAAAGCATTATGTAATCTATTTCTGGGGGTATTTTCGGTCCCTTTCTGTTTGTTCAGCATATCCTTTATAGTACAATTTGATCTTTCTATAACTGCCTGACCTGTAGGATTTTATATTAACCTGTAATGTGTTTTATATTATAATAATCAAAAAAGCATTTCATTTTCTTAGATACATATGCTGGACCATTATCTGTCTTTATTTGTGCAGGTATACCCATGATGGCCATAACTTCCAATAAATGTGTGATTACTGAATCAGCCTTTTCTGAGCTCAGGGCAGTAGCCCATTGAAAACCTGAATACGTGTCTATGGTGTGGTGTACATATTTTAATTTACCAAATTCCATAAAGTGGAACACATCCATCTGCCAGATTTCATTTCTCTTAGTACCCTTTGGGTTACTCCCTGCAGGCAACTGTGTTTGATTATAGAAAGAACAAGTAGGACATCTCTTTATAATGTCCTTAGCTTGTTGCCAAGTAATGGAAAATTCTTTCTTTAGGCCTTTACTATTGACATGATGCTTCTTATGAAATTCTGAGGCCTGCAACACACTTCCAATCAATAGTTGATCAATCTCAGCATTGCCTTGGGCTAAAGGACCAGGCAGACCTGTATGGGACCAGATGTGTGTTATGTATATCGGACAAAGCCTATTCCTGATTATGTCTTGTACCTGGATAAACAATGAAGTCAACTCTGTGTCATCTGGTATAAATTCAGCGGTTTCAATATGCAAGATAACTCTTTCTGCATATTGTGAATCTGTAACTATATTAAGAGGTTCTTTAAAATCCCTTAGCACCATAAGAATGGCATATAATTCTGCCTTCTGGACAGAATTATAAGGGCTTTGTTCCACCTTACTCAATTCATCTGACTTGTAACCTGCTCTCCCTGATTTGTTTGCATCAGTATAAAACGTACAGCCTCCAGTTATTGGAGCATCACGTACAATTCTAGGAAGTATCCAAGAAGTTCTTTTTATAAGGTTAAGTCTACCACTTAGTTGTATGGGATAGTTGCTATTCATTTCTCCCAAAAAATTAGCACAACCTCTTTGCCACGGTTCATTGTCTTTCCATAACTTTTTTATTTCTTCAGTAGTAAAAGGCACTATAATTTCTGCTGGGTCTATACCTGCTAGTTGAAGTCTCAGCTTACCTTTTATAATTAATTCAGAGACTTTTTCCACATAAGTTTTTAATTTTTTACTTGGTTTATTAGGTATAAATATCCACTCTAAAATAATATCTTCCCTCTGCATTAGAATCCTTGTAGGAGAAATTCTGGAAGGCAATATGACGAGGATGCAGCTAAGATTTGGGTTCACCCTATCCACATGTGCCTCCTGTAAATTTTCCTCAATCATTGTCAGTTCCTTTTCTGCTTCAGCTGTCAGGTTTTTTTGGACTGTTCAAATCTTTATCACCATCTAAGGTTTTGTTTAAATGAACTATTAGATCAGGTGTTATCCCAACAGCTGGTCGTAGACTGGAAATGTCTCCTAACAATCTTTGGAAGTCATTAAGAGTCTTTAACCGGTCTCTCCTAATTTGTGCCTTTTGCATTTTAATTTTCTCTAACCCTATTCTGTAACCTAGGTAATTAATAGAATTTCCTCTTTGAATCTTTTCAGGGGCAAGTTGTAATCCCCACCTAGGCAAGACTTTCTAAAGTATCTTTATTTGAATCAGATAACAAGATGTCATCCATGTAATGATAAATTATGGACTTGGGGAATTGTTTACGAATTATTTCCAATGGCTTACTTACAAAATATTGGCACAATGTAGGACTATTGAGCATACCCTGTGGGAGGACAGTCCATTGATATCTCCTATTAGGCTGAGAATTATTATAAGTAGGCACTGTGAAGGCAAATTTTTCTCTATCCTTTTCTTGTAACGGTATAGTGAAAAAACAATCTTTCAAATCAATAACTATAAGAGGCCATCCTTTTGGTAACAGAGAAGTCAAAGGAATTCCAGATTGTAGTGGGCCCATAGGTTGAATTACTTTTTTGACAGCTCTTAGATATGTCACCATTCTCCATTTACGAGATTTCTTTTTTACAACAAACACAGGAGAATTCCAAGGGCTGATTCTTCAATATGGTGAGCATTTAGTTGCTCTTGCACCAGCTGTTCCAATGCCTGTAGTTTATCTTCAGCTAGAGGCCACTGTTTGATCCATATTGGCTTCTCAGTTAGCCATTTTAAAGGTAGGGCTGTTGGTACCTCTAAAGGTTTGGTATTTGCTGTATGTTCTTGTACAGCCTGAATGGCTGGTGACCTTTTGCCATAATCCCTCATCATATCCTTCCCAGAATTATGAGTTCCTGGAACTACAGGAATGTTAATCTGGGTATTCCATTGCTGTAGCAGGTCACGGCCCCATAAATTTATGGCAATATTGGCTATATATGGCCTTAGTCTTCCTATTTGCCCTTCGGGCCCTATGCATTCAACCCATCTTGTGCTTTGTTTTACACGAGATAGGGTTCCAATTCCCAGGAACTGAACATCTACCTCTTGAAGAGGCCAATTCGGATGCCAAGATTCTGGGGTAATGATACTAACATCTGCACCTGTGTCTAATAAGCCTTCAATAAAAGTGCCATTTATACAGACTCTTAGCTTTGGTCTTTGATCATTAATAGAAGTCTGCCAAAATATACGTTTACTCTGTTCTACTGGGTTTTTTGACTCATCCTCCACACGTAATTCATCATTTAGACCAGTGTTACTTTTTACAGCAGAATTTGGAGCTATTAATTTTCTTGGTGAGGCACGTTCTCCACTGTGACTGGGAATGACTGGGCCACTGTTGTCTTGGGGGCTGCGAGAGGCCCCCCAAGGAGTTTCCCAATGATATCGGATTGCCCCGTCTGTCTGTTGTTGACCTACATTCCTTGGACTAATGTCGGCCTTTACCGCATCTCCTACATATACCTGAAGGCCGAGGTCTCCTATTTTTGTCATTCCCAGAAGAGATATTATTCCTAGAAATTCTTTGCCTGCAATCCCTTTGCAAATGTCCTAATTTACCACAATTAAAATGCTTCTCCTACCCAAGATTCATCATTATAGCTAAACGTCTCAACATTCATCATATGCTGAATCCATTCATCCATAGGTGCTGATCTAGACTTTAAAGGCCCAATTATCTTTTTGCATTCTATGTTTGCATTCTCAAAAGCTAGAGATTCAAGAAGTATTCGTCTAGCTTCTGGGTCTGTTACCCCTATGTCCAGAGCCTTAATTAATCTTTGCAAAAAAGTCAATAAAGGGTTTTCTCTTTCCCTGCCTAATTCTGGTATATGATTCAACCCTTTTTGCTGGATCTTGTATCCTATTCCAAGCATTTAAAGCTGCTTGGTGACATAGACACAGTACTTCATCGTCATAAAGAGCTTGGACCTGTGGATCAGCATATTCTCCTGCACCATGGACAGCATAGGTACGGTCTGCACAGGTTTGCACCAGATGGAATCCTAGAGATGAAATGAGAAGTGAACACAGGCTTTTATCCCTAACCCAGAAGCTATCTCCAACTGATACGCACTTGAAAATTTTATATTCTCCAAGGGAGTCACACTGGGTAACAAATTTCTCCTACAGGTGGAATGCATGCCCAACAGTAGATGGTCAACAGAAAATGAACCTGTAGTATCTTTGGAGGTTCCTTTCTCATAATGTCCTATCTGGACTTTCTATTTCCTTCCTTCCTTTATTTCTTCCTCCTTCCCTTTCTTCCTTCCTTCATTCCTTTCTTTATATCTTTCTTTCTCTTTTTTCTTCCTTCCTTTCTAAAATATCCTTTTATTTGACACATATGTATGTGTGTATGTATGTATGTATACATTTTACCCTACAAGATTTTGTATATTATGGCTTTAATTTTTATTTTTATTTTTGATTATTGAGTGTGTAAATTAGTGGGTTTCTCTGTCTATATCTGTTCCTTGTGACTTTTCTTGTTTTTTTTTACTTATTTTTTGTCCTATTCTTATGTGTTTGTTTTGCTTTATTTTATTATGTTTTAGTATATCCCTTAAATGCCTGTTTGTTTTCTAATGAGAGACAAGGAGAGAAGGTGGGAAGGGAACTAGACATGTTATGGGGTCTGCTTGGCTCTAACACAACTCAAACACCAAGTGAACAAGAAAAGAAAACCTCATTGTAATCAAGCCACTACTGTTCAATTATGGCTGCAGAACAGACCTGGGAGCTGAATTGTGACCCTGAGCCAGAACGCTACCAAGTTTTTAAGCATAGAAATCACAAATGCCACAAACATTTGTGCAAGTTACAGTTACAATTTCCACAGGTCAGGATTCAGAGATAGGGGCCTTTCTTGAGAACATTTGTTTGTGGTCCACTTATCCTGTTCTCATTGGTTGGTTTATTCAACTGTGGTTGGGTGCCTTGTCCCACATTCATGTCTCAACTTCCCAATCATGATGTCAGTCACCCAGGGAGGTCTTGGGATAATAAAGTGGAGAGTTTTGAATTAATTCTGTTGGCAGAAGAAATCTCAAGTCCACCTAGCTTAGACTCTGTCATGTGGTTATAAATGTTAATGCTTATAAAGATTTATAATAAAAATGAGCATGCTGAACAGAGTAAATACAAAATATAAATTTTGAGGAGAAAAAGAGAACCCAGAAAGTGGAATGAAGTTAATTCTAATGAGGGCCTTTGAGGTCCAGCCGAAAGACTCTCTTCAGGGTTCAGATTGGATGCTACAACAGCCAAAGGGGACTTTTTTTCTTAGGATATTTGGGGGTAAATGAATGAACTCTTTCACTGTGTGCATTTCCAAATCAGTCTCTTCATTTCTCTTCTTCTATTCTAATTGTCCTGTCTTACTTCTAATTTTTCCTAGCTTCATCTTTTCTTCCTCCACTCTAGCCTAAAATCTCTCTCTCTTCTTACAGGAGTCTTGAAGCTATAAAAAGAATTACAAGAGTTAGCTCTCATTGATCAAGAGCACTTCCCAGGGTAAGCAACTGGGAGCTGAGCCATTGTCATAGCAACACAAGGTTCCAATGTTGCAGGAGTAAGAGTGTGACCAGATTGGAAGGGAGGCACAGTGCCCATTGACAAATTTTAAGACATGGTTTATTGTCAGTAATCTGGTAAGTGAAAATTTGACATGTTTTTTCTAGGGTGCTTTTGTGTTGCAACCTTGGTTGAACATCTGTGACTCTGACCTTGGATAAATCTATAAAGTTCAACACATTCTATACACCAAAATTATATAGCTAACTGAACAGCCATCTTCTTGACCTTGAACAGATATATGTGCCCATAAGATTGAGACATAAAAATGAGATTACATATAAACATTACATGAGATTACACATTATAGTGCGGATATTGGGTAGACAGACACCAAGCTGCTTTAGCAAAAGTGAGCAACAGTTCCAGAGTCAATGATCCTGTAGGCCTTGCCTGGACAGGATCACCCTCCATCAGAATCACTCCTCTGTTAGGTTGACATCTGAATTATCAGTTGCCATAGGTTGTATATTTCTATGGCCTCTGACAAAATTCTGTGTTCAAGGAGATAAACAGATTAAGAAATAGAATAAAGGGAGTGGTAACCTCAGGCAAGATTCCGTGTACCTAAGGTTCCAACTTGTAAAAAGGAGCTAAGGAATACCTTAGAGCCAGTATGGTGGGGCACACACTGAGAAGGAAGAAGCTGGCAGATCTCTGAATTTGAGGCCAGCCTGGTCTGATATACAGAGCAAGGTTCAGGGCATTCAAGCTTAGCAGTGAAGGACAGAAATTTGGTGAAGATGTAATTGAAGGCAAGCTCTGTGGAATCCTGCCACAAAGCCTCAGCCAATACTGAGTGGACCTAAGACATGAGTCAGCAGTGGCCTGTATCCCTGAATGCCCCTTGCCCTAGTGCCACGGACTGACTCTCTTGGAGACCAAAGACCGAGGGAGAACAGGGGTGAAGGCTTAGGAGAACCCAGGAGTCGTCAACAGACAGATACAACTCTAATGAGATTTGAATCTGCTGCAACTTTACTAAAATTCAAGCATCACTTTTAAGAGATTACAGAAGGAAGTTGGCAGACATAAAAGTTTCCATAGAAAAATGATTACAGACAATTGATTATTCTTAACAAGTCTTGTCAGGGCCAGGAGGGCAGAGCTGTTCTTTGAAATTTGTCTCACACCACTAACTGTGCTTTCTCATGGCCCTAAATCATATCTGCCCTCAAGGTAACCAAGGTAACCCAAGCACCATTCTTCAGGATTCCACCCCCAGGGTTTGTTCCAATATTGAATGGCTGACTTCATGTTATCAAGAATATCTTGCCTTTCTTTCCTATCTAAAATGTACCAGGGGTTTCTCATTCTGGCTAGCCTCTCCATAAATGGTAACTCATGCCATTCCATACATTTTCCTTCATTATTTACCCATCTTCTACCAAATCTCCTATCATGAGCCCTTTCTGTTCTAGGGTATCTGTAAATTCCCCCAGAGAGCGAGCCAGAGTCTTAATCATAACATTAATGGCCTGAATCAAGGGAGGGAACTGACACATCAGTTCCTCCATATTCAAGGAGCCGTTGGAAGTGTTTCCTGGTTCCTTGAACAGATTAAGTTTTTGTCAAGAGAAAAATAAAACAGAAGAAAAGATAGCAGAGTCAATGCAAGAACCCATCGCCAGGAAAAAAGTGAACGAGGTCGTTGAGGCTAATCAAGCACCTCAACTCGAGCAGACTGCCAGGGAACCTCCGGGGACCAAGCTCCAAGAAGCGCGAGCCCCTCATTTTGAGACGGCAATCACCTGAGAGGCATTTTGTCACACAGGCGAGACAGCCATGGATGTGGCACCCTAGGACCTCTACATGGGAGAAAAACCAGGGGACCCTCACAAGCTCCCTCGTCATTTCTAGCTGACAGTATGGAGCTTTCCTGCTAGCACTCAAACCACCCAGACCACAACATGCTTTTCCCTGTGAGCTCCTTAGAACCCTAGTACACAGCCTGTGCCAATACTGAGTGGACCTAAGAGACAGGCACAGCAAGGATTGGTTCAAGAAGCCAAGACACTATAGGCCTCATTGAAGGAAGAGATGGGTAGGCACCAATGCAATAATTCTTCGAACATCGTAAAAAACAGCAGGGTAAAACCAGAAACCAGAGGACACACAACAGGAAGACTTGATTATCCTAAACCAGAAGATGTATAAGTAAACAACTTTAAATATAACTTTATGAAAATGATGGAGACCTTTAAAGTGAAAACCTTCCTTAAAGAAATGGAGGAGGAGATGCGGCGGAGCGGCGCGGCGGCCAGACGCGGTGGAGCGACGTGGCGGCCAGATGCACAGAGGCGGAGCAGCACAGCGGCCAGATGCACAGGGCGGAGCGGCGCGGCGGCCAGACACAGCAGAGCGACACCGCATTCAGGAAGAGGTTTTGGGGGACCGGCGCGGCGACAGACGCAAGCAGCGGGGGCAGGCGTGCAATAAGGAGAGCAGATCGCCCTACTACAATTAAATCAAAGAGGTAGGCCTTTGGTTGGCCAGGTCACTGGCAAACGGAGAGCCTGGTCCTGTCCTGAAGACCCTTCGGAAGGGTAAGAGGGTTCTTGGCCTGCGGCAGGAACCAGGAAGCAGAGTGAGGGCATTTTGTAAGCGGAGCCCTTGGCCAGCAGGAAAACCTGATCCGGTTTTTAAAAGACCCATTAGATAGGATCAATAGGAGGAGATGGGCAGGCGCCAAGGCAAGAATTCACCCAATAATCTGAAAAACAACAAGAAAACACCAGAACCCAATGATCTTACAACAGAAGTATTTGAACAACCTAACACAAAAGAAGTGGAAAAAATTGACTTTATGAAGGCAACAGAGTCCCTTAAACAACATGTAAAAAATGCCCTTATAGAAATGGATGAGAACTATAACAAAAAGTTTGAAGAAATGAGTAAATACGTACATGATACCCAGGAAAACCAAGAAAAAACGATCAAACAGGTAATGGAAACAGTTCAAGAATTGAAAACTGAAATGAAGGCAAGGAAGAAAATACAAGCTGAGGACCAGCTGGATATGGAAAATCTAGGTCAACAAGCAGAGTATACAGAAACAAGCATAATCAATAGAATACAAGAGATGGAAGAAAGAATCTCAGATGCTGAGGACACCATAGAGAAAATAAACGAACAGATCAAAGAAAACAGCAAAGCCAACAAATTCTTAACACAAAACATTCAGGAAATATGGGACACAATAAAAAGACCAAACCTAAGAATAAGAGGAATAGAAGAAGGAGAAGAGTCACAGCTCAAAGGCCCAGAAAACATTTTCAACAAAATTATGGAAGAAAACTTTCCCAACTTAAAGAAAGATATTCATTTAAATATTCAAGAAGCATACAGAACACCAAACAGACTGGATCAAAGAAAAACATCTCCTCGCCATATAATAATAAAAACACAAAATATACAGGTTAAAGAAAGAATATTAAGAGCTGCAAAAGAAAAAGGGCAAGTAACTTATAAAGGTAAACGGATCAGAATTACACCTGACTTCTCTATGGAAACTATGAAAGCCAGAAGATCCTGGATAGATGTACTGCAGAAGCTAAGAGACCATGGATGCAAACCCAAACTACTATACCCAGCCAAGCTATCATTCATTATCAATGGAGAAAATAAGACATTCCAGGATAAGAACAAATTTAAACAATACATAGCCACAAATCCAGCCCTAAGGAAAGTAATAGAAGGAAAATCGCAACCCAAGAATCCAACACTGCCAACACTGCCTACTAAAACTCAGGCAGCTAGTGATCCTTCACAAGCACATCTCAAAGAAGGGAGACACACAATCTCTACTACCAGAAGCAATAAGAATAACCAGAGTAAACAACCACTGGTCATTAATATCACTTAATATTAATGGGCTCAATTCACCTATAAAAAGGCACAAGCTAAAAGATTGGATACGAAAACAGGATCCAACATTCTGCTGTTTGCAAGAAACACATCTCAACCACAAAGACAGGCACCTACTCAGAGTAAAGGGTTGGGAAAAGGTGTTTCAAGCAAATGGTCCTAAGAAAAAAGCTGGTGTGGCCATACTAATTTCTAACAAAACTGACTTCAAACTAAAATCAATCAGAAGAGACCGAGATGGTCACTTTATACTCATAACAGGAACAATTCAACAGGATGACGTCTCAATCCTGAATATCTAAGCCCCCAACATAAAAGCACCTACTTATGTAAGAGAAATATTACTAGAACTCAAGGCAGACATCAAACCACAAACACTAGTAGTAGGAGACTTCAACACACCTCTCTCTCCAAGGGACAGGTCAATCAAACAGAAACCTAATAGAGATTTAAGAGAATTATTGGAGGTAATGAAGCAAATGGACTTAACAGACATCTATAGAACATTCCACCCAAATAGGAAAGAATATACCTTCTTCTCTGCAGCTCATGGAACCTTCTCAAAAATTGACCACATACTTGGAAACAAAGGAAACCTCCACAGATACAAAAAAATATCAGTGTCCACCTGTGTCCTATCTGATCACCACGGATTAAAGTTAGAAGGCAACAACAATGCTACCCACAGAAAGCCGACACACTCATGGAAACTGAACAGTCAACTACTGAAGCACACCTGGGTCAAGGAAGAAATTAAGAAAGAAATTAAAGTCTTCCTTGAATTTAATGAAAATAAAGAGACAACATACTCAAACCTATGGGACACAATGAAAGAAGTGCTAAGAGGAAAGTTCATAGCACTAAGTGCCCACTTAAAGAAAACGGAGAATGCATACATTGGGGACTTAACAACACACCTGAAAGCTCTAGAAAAAAAGAAGCAGACGCGCCCAGGAGAAGTAGAAGACTGGAAATAATAAAACTGAGGGCTGAAAGCAACAAAATAAAAACACAGAAAACAATCCAAAGAATCAATGAAACAAAAAGCTGGTTCTTGGAGAAAGTCAACAAGATCGACAAACCCCTATCCAAACTAATTAAACGACAGAGAGAGAACACGCAAATAAATAAGATCAGAAATGAAAAGGGGGACATAACCACAGACACAGAGGAAATTCAGAGAATCATTAGATCTTACAAAAAAAGCCTGTATGCCACAAAACTGGAAAATACAAAAGAAATGGACATTTTTAAAAAATAAGTACCATATACCAAAGCTAAACCAAGACCAGGTGAATGATCTAAATAGACCGGTTACTCGCGAAGAATAGGAAACTATTATCAAAAATCTCCCTTCGAAAAAAAGCCCAGGATCAGATGGTTTCAATGCGGAATTCTACCAGAACTTGCAAGAAGAGCTAATACCTATACTCCTTAATGTATTTCACAATATAGAAACAGAAGAGTCATTGCCAAATTCCTTTTATGAAGCTACAGTTACCCTGATACCAAAACCACACAAAGACCCAACCAAGAAAGAGAATTACAGGCCTATCTCACTCATGAATATTGATGCAAAAATTCTCAATAAAATACTGGCAAACCGAATCCAAGAACACATTAGGAAAATTATCCATTATGATCAAGTAGGCTTCATCCCAGAGATGCAGGGCTGGTTCAACATACGAAAATCTATCAATGTAATCCACCATATAAATAAACTGAAAAAAAAAAACATATGATCATTTCATTAGATGCTGAAAAAGCATTCGACAAAATTCAACACCCCTTTATGATAAAGGTCTTGGAGAGATTAGGGATACAAAGGTCATACCTAAATATAATAAAAGCTATTTACAGCAAGCCAACAGCTAACATTAAATTAAACAGAGAAAAACTCAAAGCCATCACACTAAACTCAGGAACACGACAAGGATGTCCACTCTCTCCATACATCTTCAACATAGTGCTTGAAGTTTTAGCAATAGCAATAAGACAACATAAGGGGATCAAGGGGATTCGTATTGGAAAGGAAGAAGTTAAGCTTTCGTTATTTGCAGATGATATGATAGCATACATAAGTGACCCCAAAAACTCTACCAAAGAACTCCTACAGCTGATAAACACCTTTAGTAATGTGGCAGAATACAAGATCAACTCCAAAAAATCAGTTGCCTTCCTATACACTAAGGAAAAGGAAGCAGAGAGGGAAATCAGAGAAGCTTCACCTTTCACGATAGCCACAAATAGCATAAAATATCTTGGGGTAACTCTAACCAAGGAAGTGAAAGATCTATTTGACAAGAATTATAAGTCTTTGAAGAAAAAAATGAAGAGGACACCAGAAAATGGAAGGGCCTCCCTTGCTCTTGGATTGGGAGGATCAACATAGTAAAAATGGCAATTCTACCAAAAGCAATCTATAGATTCAATGCAATCCCCATTAAAATCCCATCAAAATTCTTCACAGATCTGGAGAAGACAACAATCAACTTTATATGGAAAAACAAAAAACCCAGGATAGCCAAAACAATCTTATACAAGAAAGGATTGTCTGGAGGCATTACCATCCCTGACTTCAAACTCTATTACAGAGCTACAGTATTGAAAACAGCTTGGTGTTGGCATAAAAACAGAGAAGTCAACCAATGGAATCGAATAGAAGACCCTGACTTTAACCCACAAACCTATGAACATCTGATTTTCGATAAAGGAGCTAAAAGTATACAATGGAAAAAAGAGAGCATCTTCAATTGTGCTGGCAAAACTGGATGTCAATCTGTAGAAGAATGAAAATAAATCCATATCTATCACCATGCACAAAACTCAAGTCCAAATGGATTAAAGACCTCAATATCAGTCCAAACACACTGAACTAATAGAAGAGAAAGTGGGAAGTACTCTACAACACATGGGCACAGACCACTTCTTACGTATAACCCCAGCAGCACAGACATTAAGGGCATCATTAAATAAATGGGACCTCCTGAGACTGAGAAGCTTCTGTAAAGCCAAGGACACTGTCACTAAGACAAAAAGGAAACCCACTGACTGGGAGAAGATCTTCACCAACCCCGCAACTGACAAAGATGTGATCTCCAAAATATATAAAGAAATCAAGAAACTAGACTGTAAAAGGCTAATCAACCCAATTATAAAATGGGGCACTGAGCTGAACAGAGAATTCTCAACAGAAGAACTTCAAATGGCCAAAAGACACTTAAAGTCATGCTCAACTTCCTTAGCGATCAGGGAAATGCAAATCAAGACAACTTTAAGATACCATCTTACACCTGTCAGAATGGCTAAAATAAAAAACACCAATGATAGCCGTTGTTGGAGAGGTTGTGGAGAAAGGGGTACACTCATCCATTGCTGGTGGGAATGCAAACTTGTGCAACCACTTTGGAAAGCAGTATGGCGGTTTCTCAGGAAATTCGGGATCTACTTACCCCTGGACCCAGCAATACCACTCTTGGGAATATACCCAAGGGAGGCCTAATCATACAACAAAAGTATATGCTCTACGATGTTCATAGCAGCATTGTTTGTGATAGCCAGAACCTGGAAACAACCTAGATGCCCTTCAATGGAAGAATGGATGAAGAAAGTATGGAATTTATACATATTAGAGTACTACTCAGCAATAAAAAAAAGGACTTCTTGAATTTTGCATGCAAATGGATGGAAATAGAAAACACTATCCTGAGTGAGGTAAGCCAGACCCAAAAAGAGGAACATGGGATGAACTCACTCATATTTGGTTTCTAGCCATAAATCAAGGACATTGAGCTTATTATTCATGTTCCTAGAGAAGCTAAATAAGAAGGTGAATCCAAAGACAAACGCATAGGCATCCTCCTGAATATTAACCTTCATCAGGCGATGAAAGGAGACAGAGACAGAGCCCCACATTGGAGCACCAGACAGAAATCTCAAGGTCCAAATCAGGAGCAGAAGGAGACGAAGCATGAGCAAGGGACTCAGGACCGCGAGTGGTGCACCCACACACTGAGACAATGGGGATGTTCTATAGGGAACCCACCAAGGCCAGCTGGCCTGGGTCTGAAAAAGCATGGGATAAATCCGGACTCGCTGAACATAGCGGACAATGAGGAATACTGATAACTCAAGAACAATCGCAATGGGTTTTTGATCCTACTGCACGTACTGGCTTTGGGGGAGGCTAGGCAGTTTGGATGCTCACCTTATGAGACCTGGATAGAGGTGGGCTGTCCTTGGGCTTCCCACAGGGCAGGGAACCCTGATTGCTCTTCGAGCAGATGTGGGAGGGTAACTATATCGGGGGAGGGGGAGGGAAATGGGAGGCGGTGGCGGGGAGGAGGCAGAAATCCTTAATAAATAAATAAATTAAAAAAAAACAAAAAAAACAAATGTTTGCCAGGTTGCAAGATTTAAGATTAATATACGAATGTTATTAGCTTTCCTATAAATCAATAATACAAATGGAATTTGAAATTAAAGATATATTAACATTTATAACTCTAAAAGGAAATATTTATGTATGAGGATAACAAAATACGCATAAGACCTATATGAGGAAAACTATCAAACTCTCATGAAAAATAAAAACCCTAAGTAAATCAAAAAAAAGAGGAAGCATTTACGATAACTGTACCTTTGTTTCTTTTTTATTGTTTTTATTGAGCTATACATTTTTCTCCATTCCCCTCCATTTTCTTGTACTTTTTTATACTTTTTATACTGTTGTATATTTATAATCGAGCTTTTACTCTAGGGTCTTATTAGAAAAAATGAAATCAGCAACCTGGGTATTTGATGCAAATGTAGTATGCTAAATTCTGAGATAGCCTGAGAAAAAGCTGGAGATATTATTTAATAGTAAAAGTAGATGAGGTTTCTCATCTGCATTGTAGCATTAAGTTAGTTTGTAACACTCACATTTATTTTTACATGTATGCCTGTGTGTGAATGTTTTCGTTGCATGTTATGCTCTAGATGCATGCTTGGTGCTGAGGTCAGAAGGTATTGGGTCCCCTGGAATTTTAGATTCAAAAGGAAGTGAGCCCCCTTATAAACCTGGGAACCAACCCAAGTGTCCTTAACTACTGAACAATCTCTCTAAACCCTAAACTCACACTTCTTAAATTTAGCAGATGAAATGATGTTTTGAGTAACCTATATGAAACAGCCTTATGGAATTTTATCAACTGTTTTGTGACATAAACCAATGGGCGGGACCATTGCAGAGCTTTGAATGAATCCTTCTGACTCTGTTCCCAATATTCCTACTGTAAGTAGATGACAGTGTTGGAGCAGGCCCTTACTCTACACCTTCCCCATGTGACATACATGGTTTAGGAGTGAGAGGTTGGAAGGCATGTCCAGAATACAAACTTGCAGCTCAGCAGTTCCCCTCTGCTGTGGGCACCTTTGCTCATGCATTTCAAAGGCAACTTTCAGTGGTTTGCTATCCCGGGATCACAATGTGCAATTGTGATTGGACACCAGGATAGAACTAATGTAGTGCAGAACGAGGAGTTCCTTTCTTTCCAGATCCCTTCTCTTCATGACATTCTCTTAAATCTGACTGTAACAGAAAGACTTGGTAGTAAAGACAGGAATAGGTCAGGCCATCCACATCCAAGCTACTACCCTCCTGTGTAGACCTGCCTGGATGCGAAACAGCTGTGTAACCAAGGCTCCTGGAATGTGCAGAAATCCATCTCTGCCCATGAGTTCTGTAGTCACAGGAGAGCAACCCCACATCTGACTCAAGAAAGGCTGTAAAACTGAGGAGTCGGAAATAGATTTTATTCATAAAAATATTATACTCAATAGGAACTTTAGAAAGGGTAGTCAGTATATACAGGGTAGAGCCTTAGCCAACTATTAAAATCACAAGAATAAATTATTTAAAAACCAACAACAAAATTTAAACCAAAGCAAAGAAAAAAATATACAAACAAATGAAAACCAAACCCAAACCAGAACCCTTGCTCCAATTAAGCGAAAAATAGTCTCTAGCTCTAGATCCAAAAAAATCAATGGAGAGCATCTGGCTCCCTAAAGACCCCAAAGGTGACCAAACTTCCTCTATAGACCCTTTCTCAGGACTGACATGGCAGTCCAGGATGTGAAACTGGAGAATCCCCTGACATTTTCTTTACGGATGATCAATGACTAACACAGCTGAGGGATGCTGTAGTCTCTGTACTGCGTTGTCTTCACCAACACTTTCCTGTGACATGGAGTCTCCCTCAGCACTCACAGGAGAGGGAATCCTGTTCTTTTCCCTGTGGTGTGCACAGACTACAGCACGGCATCAGTACAGTCTTTCTCGTGAGAGTCCTCACCACATATGGAGGGCGCAGCCGGCTTACTAAAGACATGGAGAGGAAACTGACAGAGGAAGCCTTGCTCAGCAGCACATCCTCCCCATGCTGCTGTGCGCCACTCAGGGTCCACCTGCTGACCAATGTCGGGATTTGGAGTCATTCTTGGTGGGTCCTCTGAATGTCAGGCTTCTTTCTCTTGATTTCCTTTCTCCAGGAATAGTGGGCCAACAGAACATGAATCAGATTGGTGATGGATCACCTGCAGTAGGTGGAGATTTTTCTTAGTCCTTTGTTCATAGCTACAAGGAGGGGTCTGCTTCTCCATAGGTGTTACTGCTCCAGTGGAGAATGTGTGAAGCTTCCTTCAGCCTCCTCAGTTCTCCAAAGCGGAGCTGTCAGAGAAGGAAAGGCAATCAGATGCATAGGAAGCCTCATTCGACCACAGTCTAGACAAAACCAGGCACTCTCCACACATGGGCAACAAACATCAAAAAAGAAAACCCACCCCATGAATGCCAAGGTTGCAGGGGACAGGAGTCAATGGTGGCTCATTGGCCTGGCACACACACGGCTCCTGCTGCAGCAGGTCTGTCTGCAGGAGGCTCTCATCCTGGAGTGTGGCCAGATCATGCTGGAGGTTTTCATATTAGGGGCGGAAAACAGCTGGGACACAGGTCTGTTAAGGACCTGCCCTATCAGCTTTTGAGCTCCCACCAGCTCTACTCAACTGGGAAATCCAGCATTATAATTGAGCTGGGCTCATTCACTCCTTGCTTCTTCAAGGATAAGACAGCACCTGAGTTTCTTTTTTTCTCCACCTTTAAAACTGCTAGAAAGTGAGCTGAGAAATACACACTGTGGTGAACTAGAAAAACAGCCCATTACTCCAATAGTTTAGATACATTCTTTTGAAAAAAACAGCAGTATAGCAATGTCTGGGTCACAGGCCTTGAACAGATGCCAGGAAACTGTGAGCAACCTGGGAAGTTAACTGTATGAGGCCCTGAAGAGGAACAAACACAACACTGCAGTGAAGGCTGGCTTATTCCTTCAGCACAGAAACTTCCTTGGATTCAACATGTCAAACTATAAATGTGATTTTAATTCCAGAGAAACCTTCTTACAGGAAGCAGATGCAAACTGCAGAGAACCCATAATCAATAAGAAGGTGCTGTATGCTAATCTGCCCACGTGTAGGATTTTATCTCTAAAGGTGATACTCCTGGAGGAAAATAAAGTGGCAGGAGGAGACACCGTCTTCCACAATTAACACTGCCTCTATTAGGTCTGGGACTACCATAGGAAGGATCAATGCACTCAGAACACACGAGAGCACTCAGAATTGAAGAAGTGCACACAATTGAGAAAGATTAAGGATAACACATATTGCTTCCTGTGCAGACATTTCTGTTGACTGAGCCAGCCCAATACTCTCAGATGTTCTTTCCCTGGCTTTGACTGAAAAGTCATGCAAATGTCCAGGAACCCAAATAGGACAGAGATTCAGGTACTGGGGAACTACTTGATATAACTCCCTCTTCGTGGCCTGGGATCCTACCTCATCTGGGAGACAGCGAAGGGATTCTGCAGCTTATCTGCCATTTCTATATATTTGGTGACCAGATCCTTCAGCTTCAGCAGGGATTGTCGTCTTTCCACCAATATATCCTGTTTCTGTTCATTAGAAGATTATGTTCTTAGTGGAGGGTTGAACACTCAAATGCACACACACACGCACACACTTCTGGATATACATGTACAAGAACATACACATTCGGCAAAATAACAAGAATTAATCAGTTGATATTTCTCTGTATCAATGGTCTCATTTCCTTAATAAAAATACACAGAATGACAGAATGGATGCAGAAACAGGATCTATTTTTCTGCTGCATACAAGAAACAAACTTCAACATCAATTATAGACATTACCTCTGGGTAAAGAATTGGAAAAAAAATCTTCCAAGCAAATGTACCTAAAAGACAAGCTGGTGGGGCTATTTTAATACCTAATAAAATCGACCTCAAACCAAAATTAATCAAAAGACATGGGAAGGACACACCACAAAGATAACATTTTAATTTTTTCTTTAAATTTTTCGAGACAGGGTTTTTCCATAGCTTTGGAGCTTGTCCTGGAACTAGCTCTTGTAGACTAGGCTGGCCTTGAGCACAAGGAGATCTGCTTCCCTCTGTTTTTCAAGAGCTGGGTTTAAAAGTCTGCACCACCACCACCACCTGGCCATCATTTCAATTCTTAACATCTATGCCCTAAGTAAATTTTTAAGATAAACATTACTATAGCTTAAAACACATATTGATTTCCACATGCTAATATGGAAATTATTACCAATAATAATCTCAGTCTCACCAATGTGCATGTCATCAGTGTGCAGGTCATGCAGACAAAAATTCATAAACTCTGGATTAACTGAAGTTTTAAATGAAATAAACTTAACAGATATTTATCAGACAATTAGAGAATACAACTGTATATCAACAACTAAAGAAAGGAAAGCATATATAAGTTCATGGAAATTGAAGATCTCTATATTGAATAAAAAGTGGACCAAAAAATAAAGAAAGAAAGAAATTAAAGACTTTCTAGAATTCAATGAAAATGAATACATAATCTATGCAAACTTATGGGACACAATGAAAGTAGTGCTAAGAGCTATAAGTGCCTACATTAAAAATGGGAAGATATTATACTTAATAGTAACACCTCAAAGCTATTGAACAAAAGGAAATATGTCCAAGAGGATTAGACCAGAAGAAATAATCAAACTGACAGCTAAACCAATAAAATAGAAATAAAGATAATTGTACAAAAATAAGTGAAAGAAAGAATTGGTTCTTTGAGAAAATCAACAAGATAGATAAACCCTCATCCAAGCTAAATAAAGACAGGCAAAGAATATCCCAATTAATAAAATCACAAACTGTATGGGGACATAAAAACGGATACCGAGGAAATCCAGAGAATCACAAGGAAATACTTTAAATCATGTACTTCATCAAACTGGATTATCTATAAGAAATGAATAATTTTCTCAATAGGAATCATTTATCAAAATTAAATTAAAATCAGATAAGTAAATATACCTACATTCCCCAGTGAAATAGTAGCCATTGTTAAAAGCCTCCCTCTACCCCACAAAAAAAAACCCAAGGTCAAATGGCTATCGCACAGAATTCTGCCATACTTTAAAAGAATAGTTAATGGCAATACTCCTCAAATTAGTTTGCAAAATAAAAACAGAAGAAACAGTGCCCAAATTATTTTATGAGGTCGCAGTTACCTTGATACCCAAACCACAGAAAGACTCAACAAAGATACTTACAGACCAATTTCCCTAATGGACATAGATGAAAAAGTACTCAATAAAATACTTGCAAATAAATCCAAGAATATTTCAAAAAGATCATCTATTATGATCAAGCAGTCTTTAACCTAGAGATGTAGGGATAGTTCAGCATATGAAAATTAGTCAATGTAATCTACCATATAAAATGAAGAAAAAACATATGGTGGTCATCTTACTAGATACCAAAAAATCTTTGACCCTTTCATGAAGAAAGACCTCAACACATAAACAGACAGGAGAGAATATAAGGAATAGCTGGAACATGCCAGCAAAGGAGATGATTTCTGAAGAGACACAGGCACTAAGATCAACAATTAATAAAGGACCTCAGGAACACCATGAGTAGGAGAAAATAGAGGTTTAAAGAATGGGAAATGATTTGCATCAACTCGCATCAGACAGAGGGCTAATATCCAAAATATACAAAGCATTCAATAGACTAGACATCAACCATCCAAATCGTTCAATTATGAAACGTGGTACAGATAGAAACAGAAAAAAAAGAAGAATCACAAATAGCTGAGAGACATTTAAAGAAATGATCAACATTCTTACCCTTCAGGGGAATTTGAACCAAAAACTCCTTTGAGATTCTACCTTACACCTGTCAGAATGGCTAAGATCAATGGCAGGAACGACAGCTGATGGTGGTGTGGATTTGTAGCAAAGGAAACACTCCTCCATTTCTAGTGGGAGTCCAGAGTTGTCCAGCCTCTATGGCATCAACATGGCGATTCCTCAGAAAATTGGGAACTGATTTACCTCAAAATCTAGGTACACCGTTCTTGGACATATATCTAAAGGATGCTCTATCCTATCACAAGAACACTTGCTCAAATATCTTCACTCTGGCTTTATTCACAATAACCAGAAACTGGAAACAACCTTGATGTCCCTCAAGGGAAGAATGGATAAAGAACGGGCAGTACATTTACAGAAGAGAATATTACTTGGCTGTTTGTAAACTGATATCCAATTGCTATTATAAGCAAATGGGTGGAGCTAGAAAAAATCATGCTGTCAGAGATATCTGAGATCCTGAAAAACACAAATTATATATATTTACTTATAAGTGGGCATCAGTTGTTAAGTAATTGATAATCAAGCCACTTTCTGCAACCCAGAAAAGTTAGGTAAAGAGAAGAAGGTCACTAGAGGAAACAGAAGAATTTCCCTGGGAAAAGAAAATAGATTAGACTTTGCCAGTAAACTTTGGTTGGGTGGGGAGGGAATTGAAAGGGATACTGTAGGGGGGAGGGATGGAGGGAGAGAGTGTGGACAGAGAGTGTTGGAGTTGGGGGGCTCCCAGAGGCTGCTATGGAAAGCTAGTACAGATAAAACTTCCTGTAATCTATATGGGGGATCCTAGTGAGGAATCCTAGAGGTGGAACATACAGAGTCTGAACTGACCATCTTCTGTAGCCAAGAAAGGCTTCCAGTGCTGAGACTGGATTGCATTCAGTTGAATATTTGGCTGGAGGGGATTCTGTGGAGATCCCTATACGGCTCCGGCTCATGCTAGGACAGACTGTTGCTCTCTGAAAACTAACAGTGGGCTCCCATTGTTGTGGACAACATCTACACATCATTGAACCTAGAGAGAGCAAGCTGTTGCCTGCATGGAGCCTTCACCCATATGCTCTAGTCTCTTTGGCATGGGATGATACTCTGCAGGTTACAGAAAGAGAAACATGACATCAACTCAGCCACAAAAACCTTGACTTACAGTCTGTCCTCCCTGCAAGTTATGCTGGGGCACTGTTGGTGCAGATATCGAGAGAGTGGCCATACAATGTCTGGCTTAACTTGAGGCTCATGCAAGGTGAGGCAGTCCATGCCCTATAATCCCTGGATGGCTAAAATCTGCAGACCAAATAGCCCAGAGACATAGCACAGAAGCAAACATAACTAAAAAAAAAATCAATGAACTGATTACTAATATTCCTATCAATGTTCTGCTATACTCATAGATTGGTGCCTTGCTGGTCCTCATCAGAGAGCTTTTCTCTAGCAGTAGTTGTGTGGAAGTGAGTATCTAAATTCGAACTTTCTATCAGTCCTACCCATTGGAGCTCAGGAAAACTTTCAGAAGAAATGGGGGGTGGGGGTGCGGATTTTAGGAGTAAGCGGGAATGATGGGCTGGAGGGTACTAGGAGAACATGGCCCACTGAATCAAGTAAACAGGGCTCACATAGGCTCACAGAGTTCTGTATGGGGCCTGCATGGGTCTGCACCGTTCTCTGCATAGATGGTGGTGTTTTGGTGGGACTCTTAATAGTGGGAGTGGGTGTGGGATGTCTCTGACTCTTTTGTCTGCTCTTGGGATGCCTTTCCTTCTATTGGAAAGCTTTGTCCAGCCTCTGTATGAAGGCCTTTTTCTTATTTTGTCATGCTTGCCTGTTCTTTTCTGGAAAGAAAACAAAGGGTAGCAGATCTGGAAAAAGAGAGGTTTATAGGAGCTGAGAGAAGTGGCGGTAGAGAAAATTATGGCATGTGAGAATAATTTATTGTCAATAAAAGGAAATGTTCACTCAATAAAAAAAGTGAATCGTTGAAGAGTTACAACACTTTAAAACAGAGTTATTAACTGTGTAATCTCTACCCAAAAGGAGAGCTTAAAATTTTCTTCCTCTAAATTATTAACAAGGAGCAGGAATCCCTGTGATTCGATGGCATATAATATTTTTCACATATAGCTGGGATTCATAAGCCATGGCTAGTGGGAAGGAGGTAAAATTGCCTTTTCTGTGAAGAGTAAAATTTATGGACAGATCCTTAGTAAGGCTTAGATTCTGCCTCCTGCAGGAAAATCCTCTGCTCCTGGAGGTCTCAAACGCAATGAGAGCTGGAGGGTTGCACCGAGCAGACACCAGCTAGGATGTAAGAGATGAATTAAAGGTAATAACTTCATCAGTTCCTTCAGGACAGACATCTTATCTGTTTGCTGCAGGTATGGCTTACTTCCTGGCATTTATGGAACTCCCAACATAGACTCTTGAATGGTTAAATGAATGAAAGCTACCTTTATGTTATTCATCTTAAAGCTACCTGTCTACTAATGATAAAACATTTTAAATTATATTTTCACTGATGCATTTCAGATGACTATAATTTAGCACCTATGTCTTAAAATGTAATCCAGGCGGTGGTGGCGCACGCCATTAATCCCAGCACTCGGGAGGCAGAGGCAGGCGGATCTCTGTGAGTTCGAGACCAGCCTAATCTACAAGAGCTAGTTCCAGGACAGGCTCCAAAACCACAGAGAAACCCTGTCTCGAAAAAAGCAAAAAAAAAAAAAAAACCAAAAAACAAAAAAAAAAACAAACAAAAAAAGCATGAACGTATAATCTACTGACCTTGGACATTTGGTTTAAGCATCAATTTTAATTTAACTATTTAGACTAAGATTGAGCTTGTGATGCAAACCCTTAATCCTAGCTACTCAGAGACTAAGACAGAAGGACTGAACATTAACGTCTGGACTGAACTCCACTGTGAGTTCAAAGCTAATCTTTGGAATGTAGTGTGATCATATCTCAAGACTTTAAAAGGATTTGGTGATATATCTCATTGTTAGAATGTGTAACAAACATGAGCAAGCCCAGGTTTAATGTTATTTTAATAATTAGATCAAATAACCATGGGAGAACTGCTATTTTCTGAAGGGAAATTAAGGAGGAGTGGACCCGGGGTCTGGGGAGCAGGGGGTGAATGACTGGGAGGAGGGAAGGAGGTTGAACTGATGAAACATGAGGGAAGATAAAACATGTAGACAAGAACCTCCCCTTTGACATTTACACGGGGATTTCCTCCTTCAAAGCTGTTTCCAGCCATTGATCTCACAAGATGCTAAATCCTTAGAAAGTCTTGGAATAATCACAGATATCAACACTTGGACAGGATGTTAGTAGTGAGCTACTGGAAAACTGGGTGGATGATCACGTGTGTGTGTGTGTGTGTGTGTGTGTCTGTGTGTGTGTGTGTGTGTGTGTGTGTATTACTACAGATGGTGGACAGCCTGCCCACATTGCTGCAGCCTACCTTATCCCCCTCGTCACATAGCTCACAGAACTTCTCATCGGTCTTTTCATAGAGATTCTTCACCTTCTCACAGGCCACTTGCAGTGAAATCTGCTCCCTCCATAGCTTTCGGTTCTCCTCTCTCAACATGCTCACTGTTTTCTTCAACTGAGTTCGCTCACTCAGGAGCTGGTTGTGGAGGATGCTGAACCATCACAAAAACACCATGAGACCTACCTAGCCTCCATCTCCCACATCACCCATGCAAACTCCCATGTCACCAGACAGCCCTAGACCAGAGCCCACAGTCACCATGCCAGGATACCCCAGTGGCTGTCAAATGTCAGAGAATGGCCAAATTACAGAAAGACTCAGACTGCTTTTGAAAACTGTTACAATGAAAGAAATGCATGTACGTCTGAGAGCAGGGTTTGCCTCCTACCACATGTACTTAACTGTCCATGGTATTGGGAAAGCATCAGCAGGTTGAGAGGTAGAAGACAAACATTCTGTGAGGGAGGACAGCAGACCCAATTGAAATATATTCTATCTATGGGTAGAATGGGATCACCTCTGTAAACCCCTACCAGAGCCCCCAAGACTCACAAATGCCAGACACCTTTATCATGGTACAAATAGATTTTCTATCTAGAGGCTCCTGAGGCAGGCAGGACAATGTTGTGATGGGCTCACAGATACTTCAGTCTTAGCAAAACTAGTCCAGTAGGTCCAAGTCAAGAGCATAAGACAGACTGCTTTTTATAGGGAGACAGGCCAAAAGGAAAGTCCTCACTTTGGTTCAAAGACAAAAACATGGCAAAAGCAGTCACTGCCAAGGAATAGAGTCCCAGTGAAGTCAGTCACTCACCTGTAAGAGACGGTTTCCTCAGTCAGCTCCTTGCACTTGTTCAAGGCCTCTCTCATCTCCATGGGGAATTTCTGTAGATCCAACATCACTTTCTTATGCTCCATATTCAGCATCTCCAACTCAAAATTTAGCCTGTATTAGGGCATAGCCCCAGAGCAAAGAACCCCGTGAATTCTGGCCTTAATGATCCTATGATTTCAGGCTGTGCCCTAAACACCCCAGCACAGTCAATGTCACATTCTGATAGCTATGAACGAGGACAACCTGGTGCTGTTTAAACTTCCTGACGTGGCCCCAGACCAGCAGTCAGGGGTGCAAAGGGAGTGATCCAGAGCTGCATGAGTACCATTAATGGGCCTGGAGGAATAGAATAGTTAAGTCCTGGGGAGCCTGTTACACAAGTCTGAAACCACCAGAAATCTATGATAATGTTGTTCCCGTATTCAGAACGGCGATTTTTGATCCCAGGTTCCTACTGCTACATGGATGTCTAAAGCACAAAATCAGTGTTTCCAGCGAGCAGACCTGACTTAAGGATAGATATATAAGTCTCCAGTGGATTCCAATGGGCTGCCAAGGTGAGCACACGGGCCAGGAGCACCATCACTGGTCATAGAGGAGTTCCCTGACCCTAAGGGAACTTAGTGGGATCACCTGGAAACTGTGGCACAGAAAGAACCACATGCGACAGACACACAACTGCTAGGACACACACACACATACATGGAGGATGCCAAATAAATGTAGGCAGGCAGAATTGTCTCAGAATATCAGAAACTAGACTAGAGAGGAGCAGTGATGAAGTTCAGACCTCAAGTCACACACTGAGATGCACCAAGACGACTAGGGCCCTCCAGCTGCTCCCAGGAGCAGCCAGTACTCAAGCACCTCCTGGTTAAGCACAAAACTCACCATAAACTCACAGCACCTAGCATCGTCCACAAGCCAACACCTGCCAAGGCCTCATGAAATGTATGCTGAGGGCTCACAAACTATTACCCCATCCCCAGACTGATCCAGGCCACAGGCTCTGGTTTTTATTTGGAGGAATCACACAGCCGGTATCCTGATATCACTCCTTCCCAGATTTCAGCTATGCCTCTCAGATGCCCTCAGGATCTTTAGTTTGGACAGAACACTCTGGAGATGCAGCCTCCAGTGACCTGAAGAATGCTGGGGTTGACTCGGTAGGGTCAAGACAGTTACGCAGGAACTAGACAAAATGGATACCTGTTGTTCAAATCCTTGTTGGTATAATTAGCAAGAATTCCACGAAGTTCATTCCTTTCTTGGGTCATCATCTGTAGCTGCAGGGTGAGTTTAGGGACCTTGTTCAGCCGCTGCTCCTGCCCAGTAACAGAGTTTGGGGTTGATGTTTTTCCAGCACTCCCTGCAGGTAGATAAATATTAGTGAATTTATGCAGTAGTATGGCACAGGACCAGGAAAGATCATGTTGAGTTCGAACAAGAGGCCAAGGAAGAGTGAATGCATGGAACACAGTGAAGGATCAGGACAACTCCTCAAACTGGGAGCCCATAAGCCATGCCTCTGTCTCCACTCACTGTGGCTAGCTATGTGTATCACCCCTACTGCTGCCCCACTGGCCCTGAAAGGCATATGTCACCCAGCCATACTGCTGTGGAAATATCAACTCATTTCTGATGTGATACAGAAAATTCCTGGAGTCTCCAGTGCTTAGAGACTCTCAGTCTCTTAGTGTGGCCTGGAATAGAAGTAACTGAATGTCTGAGACCCTGGTGCATAGATGGGGAATTTCCCATGAGATACTCACAGAACCTAAAGAAATCACTGATGATGAGTTGTAGCAACAACCTACTCTCACACCCCATTAGTCTGTGCCTCCTACTAATCTTTGCCACTCAAAATAAAATTAAAAAACTCACAGAACAGCAGCTGTAACCTTGACAACTCCTGGATCTCTGCCAAACTAACTAGCAGCAATCCTTGACTATGGGTCTGCACTTTAGTAACCCAGAGAAGAAATATAGAACCATCTCTTCCAAGATCCCAGCTACTAAACCCCATTTCTGTAAGGTCCAACTCAACCCCCAACCTCCTCCTTCGAAAGTCAGATTCTCTGCCAACCAGTGTGCTCAATCTTGCCATTGTGTCTTCTGGTGAACCCTATATGCACATAATTGATGTGGGAGTGATTTCTTATTAATAAAACAACTGCCTAGACCCATTTGATAGGCCAACCCTTAGGTAGGCAGAGAAAACAGAACAGAATGCTGGGAGAAAGAAGCTGAATCAGGAGTCGCCATGATTCTCCCACTCCAGGCAGATGCAGGTAAAGATCATTCCTGGTAAGCCAGCTAGTGGGCTACACAGATTAATAGAAATGGGTTAGATCGATATTTAAGAGCTAGCCAATAAGAAACTGAAACTAAAGGGTCTGGCAGTGTTTAAAAGAATACAGTTTCCATGTAATTATTTTGGGTAAAGCTAGCCGTGCGGGCGGCCGGGTACCGAGGTCGCAGCCCCGCTGCTCCTATTTAAACACATAATGAGTGCCCCAAGAATATAACACTGTTGGTTTCAAAAAAAGATGCCAACGACTCTTTAGGATACAGCGGAATGTCCAGAGAACGGACTGTTAGGGTCACTGCCAACTGCCATCACTTATCTCATAACCGTCTCTTCCCCAGTTCACCAAAAGCCAAGCTGGCTTTTTCAGGTGCCTTCCCTGAGACACAGGGGAAGCTCGTCAGCACCTCTCTGATAGTTAGACTCTAATTAATTATAATTTAATACTTCATCATTTATGGAGGTCAAGACTCATTTTCTAAACATTCCCAAGTAACGGCTCTTCACCTCCTAATCAAACAGATGGGAAGTGAAGGATACTAAGAAATTAGCTCATGTTGATGTGGAATGAAGTTCAGTTTCATGAAGTGAATGAGTACCTCAGGAAATATCTACAAGGCTGTTACAATGTGTGGGGGTGATGGGGATTGCAGGTGACCCATCAGACCAAAGATGAGTCACATGGGTAATGATGTAAATTTCCCCCAAACTTCAGCAGAATACATTCCATCCATCATGATGTTAGCAAAGGTGAGATCACCTAGTGACAGGACAGGCTGGAGACACCTAAGGGCATCCACAGGTGAGCCCTCACTCACCAAGAACAGACGCTTGCAGGGAGAGTGATGGCTCATTCCTGCACTCAAGTTAAAGTTAAAGTCAAGTTAAAGATGACTGGCTATTGAGATTCAGGAACTCAGAAACCTTAGGGGTCACTGACATGCAGCAATACCCAATGGTTCCTACCCTGCAAGTGGATGTGAGGTAAAATTTGAGATCCTCCAGCTTTGGCCAGAGGATTTTACTCTCCCTGTTATTAGTGACCCACAACCAAAAGAAATCCAGTGTGGGTGAAGCTCAGTGCTATAACTGAAACCTCATTCATCCCTGTCTCCTTCCGTCCCACTCAGAGTCAAAGCAGAGGGCCCTAGCACAGCAGCTGCAGGGTTGACCATTACTGGCTCTCTGACAATCTAAGCATCAGAAACCCTAAACTCCAGGTCTACTCTTTAGTAACAGAGAGAAGCAGGATAGATTCATTACCTCCACGAAGCTCTGAGATCCTGTGACTCACTATGAAAAACCAAGCTGAAGCCTTCCACCATCAAGAAACTCCCCACTCCCTCCCCAGGACTCACTGCGTTTTCCCAAGAACCATTTATGTCTTGATGTGCGACACTGAGGTTGAAGGCCAGCTTCCTTCAGACTCCCTCTAGTCTCATTATGCTCTCCCTTCGGTCTCCCAAGGAGCCTGCTCAGTCTTGCCAACATGGCTACGTCCAAAACCCGTAGGCAATGAACAGATGCCCCACAGGCAGTTGGTGTTGCCACAACACTGATGACATCACACAGAATCAGGGGTCTCCAGGATACAATAGAATGTCCAGGGAGGGGTCTGCTGCTGTCCATGGTACAGCCATTACCTCTGACTCATTTCCTCACTCCAAAATGACCTTAAACCAAGCAGCCATATGAGGAGCCTCTCTGGGGTCAAAAAGGGAAAAGGAAGCTTTTATACAGGTAGTAATAAAAAATTTCCCCTGGAGAATCAGCAGAGCTCACTCAGGTTATAAAGGTTGTGAGTAAAGATGTGATTCACTCTTGACGTGTCTGGTTGGAGCCACATGTGGCCAGATGATCCCTAAGATATTTAGAAAAAACAGTCCTAGAAGCAATATGATGGTCCAAACCTTGAATCAATATACTGAGGCAAGAGCAGTGACAAGTCAGAGGTCTGTCGGGGCTGTGTAGAGGCACCCTAAGTTGGAAACACATGCACACGCATACAGATAGAAGAGGCACACAATCATGGGATAGAATATGATGTACATCACTGCTATGCTGCTTCTATCAGGAAACAAAAGCCAAATTCCTTGGCCTAGAGCCAGGTGTTATGATATATGTGCTTGTTAATGGCTTTGGGTACAATACCCATTAGGAGATCATGAGAAGGACAGGCATTTGGAGAGGCTTGGGGTTATTAAATCAAAGAGTTTGGTTATAGCCTAACCTCAATTTTCTATTTCTGACAGTTTTGTAAAGAGGATCCAGTCCATCTTTAGGCTGAAATTCATTTTCTCCAGATCTCTGGACTTTCTCAACAGAAGCATGTTCCTTAGAACTTAGGCTGATGAGGTCTGTCAAGTGATCTGTGCCATTTCAGATATGGAAGCCCTAAGCAGGTGAATGTGATTAGCAACTTTTTTTCTAAATAGGGTCTTGTAGAGGCCAACAAGTTGAGAACCAAACATCTGGCAAAACTGGTATGAAAAGGTTTATGAACATACAGAGTGGTGCTGTGGTAAAGAAGCAGAAGTGAGAA
Source organism: Microtus pennsylvanicus (assembly GCF_037038515.1). Classification (NCBI taxonomy): domain Eukaryota; kingdom Metazoa; phylum Chordata; class Mammalia; order Rodentia; family Cricetidae; genus Microtus; species Microtus pennsylvanicus. The sequence goes on along the minus strand of NC_134583.1, from coordinate 70,254,049 downwards.
GTGAGATACAGAGAGAGAGAGAGAGAGACAGAGAGAGAGAGAGAGAGAGAGAGAGAGAGAGAGAGAGAGACAGAGAGAGAGACAGAGAGAGAGACAGAGAGAGAGAGAGAGACAGAGAGAGAGAGAGAGACAGAGAGAGAGAGACAGAGAGAGAGACAGAGAGAGAGAGAGAGAGAGAGAGAGAGAGAGAGAGAGAGAGAGAGAGAGAGATATGGTTTGCAAATCAATCTGAGATGTGACAAGATCTAGAAAACAAGGTATAATGGATTACCAGCAATTTCCAGCAACTAAGAAAGAGGCCTGTGTGGGGGAAACCCAGCCCAAGGGGGTGTGTTAGCCTTGGGCTAATTGTTAGGTATAAATCTGGCGGGTGTGAGCCCCGCCGGTCCCTTTTTGTACTTCCTGTTCATCACTGGATCCCTAGTGTTGTAAGCTATTCCCTCATTAAAGTTTACTATTTCATATTAAGCTAGCCTGGTTATTACGCCACACAGCTTGGCCTTTTCAATAATTAATTGTGAGATATCACACTTCCATGAACACACTTCTCCAACTCAAGAGATACACTTATCCAACCCAGCCAAATATGCACAAAACCATTCTGCATGTGCCTGCCTCTAATCTCACCAGTCTCCCACACAAATAGGCTTCACTCTCTTCCAAATGACCTGAGATTCAGTTGACAGGTGACCGCACCTATGACCCACAATGTTTTCTCTTGACCCATCCATGGAATCTGGAAGGTGCTCATGAAATGAACTGAGAGATAAGACTTTGCCTACCTGATACTCAAAATGTAGTCTTGAGATTCTCAATCTCTGGATGATAACCCTAAACCATCCCTCTACAGGAAAGGGAGTCTTGCTGTCAGCTAGTTTTTCTTCTTCCCTTTACATTCTTCAGAAATCGAGGGGACAGCCTCCTCAAGCCTATTCACAGCGGCACATGGTACAGCTTGGCTTCATAACCCTCAAGTCTCACCTCAAGAAGTCAAAAGAAAATTGATGGAGTTCACAAACACTCATATGGTTGGAGATGCCGAGGTTATCTATTGTTCACTCTAGCACCTTGCAGGGCCAGAATGTGTTCCCCAGACTAAGCATGTTATCTTCTCTGATATCATACCAGGGCACACAAATCTGGCTGGAAGGAGCCAAGCTTTCTTCCTTTCCACGGTCTCATAAGGCCCATAATATTGTGAGGTAAGTTCACGTATTATCTCTGCATGGGCATTTGCCTATCAAGGAAAACTCATGTTCCCAAAACATAACTTCTGCTATCTCTGGTTCCACCAGAGTCTTGTTCTAATTCTGCATTCCTTAGTAAATGCAACTTGTGTCTTCTATTGCTTAAAGCTTCCTTTTTTCCCATAGTACACACCATTGAGAGTTTGGCTAAATCATCAAGAATTGACTAATACAGCATTCATCACCCATTCACTTTACTTTAAAATTATTGAGAGATGCACCCTAAAAACAACAAGTCTTTATGTTTCCTGCACCTCTATCTTCTAAAAAGCTTTCAGAGATCTCACTAACAGAATGACCTGCCCACTCCTCTATCAGTCAAAAGGGTCCTTAAGGGTTATATGCATATTTAACATTAAGTCTGCAAATGCTTCATTCTTGATGCTTGCAGCCCTCAACTTGGGCTGAACTTAAGACATACTTCCAGGAATACAATTATCTCAGAGAAGAATTTAAAACCCTCATAAGTTGAGAGCAGCTGTATACATTTGCACAATGGTACAAGGACCTAAGAACCAAGAGAGTTACTGCCGTATACATTACATTAATAACAATTTAAAGTTGTACTAATAAAGGCCATCTTCAAGAAACTGACAGGGTCATTTAGCCTATGCTGTTGAATGAGACTCAGTACAGTGAACAGACTACACACTACTAAACACACACACACACACAAGCATGCACGCGCACACACACACACAGCACTTGTTACTAGGTAAAAAGAACAAGTCTATTCAAAGCATTAACACTGTATATAGAAGACAACATTGTTCTTTTGTGAATTTCGTATCATGTGAGTTTGTTCACAGTACTGTGCAATTTCAATAGTATCAAACTGCAAATTCCCTAACATCTGAAATTAGTAAATTTAGCTAAGCGGCCAGCAGAGTGATCCTACAAAGTCTAGACTGGACCTACATCCTTGGCCTCATTTCTCCATGTATAGCACATCTTTCCTGGAAGACCGGTTTCCCATCCACTTATACAGTTCCATCCTTAGTGCTAAGTGTCAGCTGGAAAAAACCTTTCCCTGAGCAGCTGACCATGGCTGTGCATAACTCGGCTCTTTATATTATTATTTCACCTTCCTTTATTTAAAGACTCAAAGCATTATAAAATATTCTTCACTTGTCTCCCATGTCACTCCCATGAACACAGCATCACAACTGAGGTCTTCCCTCCTGTCTTCTGTGGTCCCCTAAGGGTGCTGGCACACAGGAAGACTGCATCTGTAGAATTACTGAAATGCTAAAACTGATGATGATGTACCTTAGCATTACAAAAGCGCTGTGATCACAGGACTGGTGTCACGTTATAGCTAGGAATGTTCAAGATGTCAAACAGGGCCACTTACCTTCATTATCATCTAGGAGGAATACAGTGAGTGAGAAACTCAGAGAGCCTCCAGCGGACTTCAACGAGCCTTAAAAAAAAAAAAAGGAATTGACACTTTGTGATTAAAAAGGAACAATTTTAATGACCCAGCTGGTACAGGTGGAGTTTCTTACTTGATTTATCACCCGGCTGTAGACAGAAGCTGCCTGACTTGTGCTGTGCCAATGAGAGACAGCCCCAGTACACCCACTTCAATGTCTTCTCAAACAGTCTCATTCTGTAGCCCAACTCGCCTGGGCCTCATTAGCTCATGCCAGCTTTGAACTGGTAGCACTCTTTCTGCCTCAGCTTCCTAGGATAATCCACCAGGGCCAAGGACCAGTTCAGTTTTTGAAAGTCTTTTTCCATACATTTTAACAGTAGCTATTTATAATAAGGGCTCCTCATTGTATCACTCACAATAGTACTGAAGAGAAATCAAGACTTCAGGGGCCTAAGAGATGGTTTGAGAGGTAATCTGCTTGTATTACAAATCTAATAACCTGAGTCTGATTGCCAAGAACCCATGGTGAAGGGCCAAAATGATTCCTGGAAGCCATCCTCTGATCTCTACAGAGACACACTTATGGCTGTGTGCGCTTATGAGCAAGTACACGCGTGTAAACACGAACATGGACACACATACACGCACACACACCCCCAAATAAGCAGAATAATAAAAATGAAAAAGAAAAAAAAAGAAATCAAGAACTTGAAATGTGGGACTTGAGCTCGTTCACACCAGAAACTAAATACGCTCACTCTACTGATGAATCAAGTACTGTTTATGCAGCTTAGAATTTTATGCTTAAAGTATCCACAGAGAGGCTGTGAAAAGACTGGCCTGTCTCCAGTCAACCACACAAGAGATGAGGTAATGTTAGCATGAAGTATGAACCTAGTCTATAAACTAAAGCAGGAACACAAAGCTGACCTTCACAGAAGGGACAGGCAGAGCTCCCAGATAACCTCAACCAGGATAAGCCAATACGAGTGCAAACCCGAGTCCCTAACTCAGGCTCCCCTCATGGCATTTTCAGGAGGGTGGGAAGGAAATGCACATACTGCATGTCAGAACAAGAATAAATAACGATATACCCTAAACTCAGAAAACAACTGTCTTTGTCTTTCTACAATGCACTACCAAGAAAAAAACAACTGTCCAGGGTTCTGAATAAGCTACTGCAGATGCTCCACTGCAGGTGAATCAAGACAGGGATTTAGAAGTTCTCTCTTAAAAGCACAGGTTCAAACTCCTCTCTTTGTCACACACAGAGTTCAGCACAGCAGCAGCACAAGGTCTCACTAACCACCTGCACTAACTGACAGAAGAATCTCCCGAACCCTAACTCGTCAGATAGCTACCTAGAAACACACACTCCTCTCACCGCTGTGTTCATCTAAACCACGGACGTCAGGCTCTCATGGCTGCACTCAAGTCTATTCTGCACCCTAAAAATGATCTACTCCCCCTAGGGCTCAAGGCGGCTTGCTTCTCAGCTGTGACGGGCAAGGATGAGGCTGCGCTTCAGTGAGGCTGAGGAAATGCCACACTGCAACAGCAGGGAACCTCAAAACTGTCATGTTTATTCAGAGCTATGGAGCCTGTCTTAGTTAAAAGAAACAACTAGTGGCTGAGACATTTTAGTCCTGTCCACTACTGAGTAAGAAACCCACAGACATGAAAAGAAACAACTTTGGAGTGTGGAACAACGATGCTTTCTAAGTACTTCGTATTTCTCACCACAGATCCTGTCCTTGGGCATGAGCAGTGTCTTCCAGTTCTGGACCCACAACGTACAATCTCTTTGATGTCTGTACCAAAGCACAAGTGCCCTTGGCAGGACAACAAACAGTATCTCCAAGAGAGAAACATTTGGCTAAGGTAGCTCTCAAACTGGAAGCTCAGGGTCTTTCTAGCATATTCTGCATCAATTACAAAGCAATTACAACAATGACAATTGTTCTTTCAGCCTGAGCACACTAGGCACTTTATGCTGCGCAATAAAACTAAGAGACTTTCTGTGGGGGAAAAAGAAATGAATAAAGTTCAATTTTACATGCTAACATATTGAAGAAAAGCATAAACTATACATACTAACTACTTAGGTTCACTATATTTCCGGTCTTACACGCAATTTTTTCCCCTTTCAAATGAGGCTCTGTTGCCAGGAGGCCGCTAGTTAGTCCCCTGCCACTTAGCCCCGAAATAATCACACAGAAGATGCATTAATCAAATGACTGCTTGGCACATTAGCTCTAGCTTCTGACTAGCTAACTCTCACATATTAATTTAACCCATTTCTACTAATCTGTGTATTGCCCCGAGGCTGTGACTCACCGGGAAAAGTTCCCTCTGGCTCCAGAGGCTACATGGCCTCTCTCCAATCTGCCCTGCTTTCTCCCAGAATTCCATTTAGTTTCCCCACCTAGTTCTCCTCTGCCCTTCTTTCTCCCAGCATTCCATTTAGTTTTCCCCACCTAGTTCTCCTCTGCCCTTCTTTCTCCCAGCATTCCATTTAGTTTTCCCACCTAGTTCTCCTCTGCCCTATCAGGCCAAGCCAATTTCTTAATTCATTAACCAATAAAAGCAACATATAGACAGAAGGACCTCCCACACTAAAGCTCGGGAATTATTGTAAATGTCGTGTGCCTCCCTCATGCTGTTACCCCTGTGGAGTCTGCTGACTGACGGTAGCATCTGCAGTCTCCTCAGATACACCTCCCATCTGTCTCGGGGATTTCTTGGTCTTCAGTAAAAGGGTATCTATGAGACAAGAGAAAATACATTAACCACACATCGTCATGCTCCAGATGCTCCCTGTGTGACGGCCCCACTCACTGCTGCACTCTGCAAGCTTCACACATCAGTAAGGCTTTCCTGAGGTTCCAGCAGGACTTCTCTGCCAGCCTGTGAGCCAGCTTTGAAGGAAGAACCAGATCTTCCTTCTTGCAGGCAGTGGATAATACACTGCAAATCTGGAAGACAAATCAACAAGGAGGAAAGCACATGAGCCAATGTCTAACGTCTGTCCGCATCGCTGTGGAGTCTTTCACAGGACACCACGTGCCGCTGCTGTACACAGTCTTAACTGTCTATGATGAGTGAGCGCTGTCTACTGGGAAACCAGTACATGTTATTGACAGCTATTAAGATGAAAGGGAAAATGGCGCACTGACTCCCACAAAGCAACCAGGGATTCTCACGTTCTCTATGTCTCCTATGCTCCCATTTCCCCTATGACAAACTAAATCAGCTTTAGGTAGAAGACATTAAATACTTCATCAGTCCTTATGCACTGAATTCATAACACTCAAAACTTGTTAAAAGATAGATGCAAGAGAACATGTTTTCTATTTGTATTTACCAGTAAACACATCACTCTGTACACCTACTAATGGTTGACCTTTCAGTCTGGCTGATATGCTTCCCCTTGTTTTAGAAAACAAAATTTGAGCTAAGATATTTCTGGAAAGCTTAACATGACTTACGTCATCAATGCTGGGAGCAGGCACACGAATTGCCAGGCACCTATGGCAGATCGGGGGATCACCTTAGATGTGGAACTGTAACACAAGATCAGCCTGCAGGTGGACATGTACTTCTCCATGGTTCTGTGCAAGGCATGCTGAGCATTCTTTGTGAGTTTGTCCACCTCTGTCAATAAAACCACTGGGTCAAAAAGAAACAAACCAGCTACAACTGGAGGGCACTCAAGCGTTAAGTCACCATCTGCCTCTACTGTGTCCTCATTAATAGGTGTGACGTCCTAAATAGATGGCTGATATTCTACTTTCACCTCCACAAAGGGCAGAATCATATTTTTTAAAATGTTATAATCAAACAAGACTAAGAAACCCTGGTCAAAATGAAGTTAAATTAGGACTTCTCACTTCATCTCAGCTTTTATCATAACAAAGTTGCAAGACAAGGATGCGCTGATCTATGCTATAAACTCAAAGAATTTGTTAATACTTTGGAAATCTCTGATGCAAGAGTCATAGCCAATGGGTACAGTCAACAGGAGAATCTGGGAAGACATACAGGAAAATTGCATCTGGCTGCAATCAAGGACCAGTCATCCTTAAGTGGTTCAGGAACTGTGAGTAGGCAGGGGGTGAATCCAAACAACCTCAATGTGTAAGTCAAACTCCATTCCCATTTCCATAAAAAGAACAAAGACAAAGACACATCATGCCTGAGTGGGAGTGAAAAGAGGAATCCACAACACTTGTCCAAGCTGTGAGAATGTGAAACCACAGACTGCCCACAGGACACACAGGATCACAGCCAGTGTGAATGCAGAAGCCATAAGCAGGAGCAGGCCCCACAGGGCCCAATCTGTGGCTGAGAACATGGGACCCTGACACAGTGGGAATGGAGCAAGTAGGTGGTTCTGGAACAAAGGCACTTCCTGCTAGGAGGATGCTCCATGCAGAGCCCAGCAGTGGGAGCAGAGGGAGCAGAACAGGAGAGACAAGGACAAGGATGTAGAGTGGTAGGAAATATGGGTCCCGACTTTCTGAAGAAAAAACACAGAAACACCTAAGCCCCAAACATAGAAAAACCCTCTCTGGCCTCCTACTTTCAAACACTACAAAAAAACCTATTTTTTTTTTTTATGTTTTGTTAACGATGGTCAATAGAAAATAATCACATTGAATTCATAGTTCTAAGAAAATAATTACTTTTCACGTAACCATAAATGTAATGGACAAACATGCTAATCTAACTTTGGAGCATGAAGACCTGAGTTCAGCTCCAGAAACCATGTAAAAAGATGGTCATAAAACTCAGAGCTGGAGAAACAGAGGCAGCTGCATCCCTGGAACTCAGCAAAACAAAAAATATACCAAGGAAGGATGGTGGCCCACATTCAGTATCTGATACTTATTCCAGACAGGATTGACTTTTTAGACAGCTTTGTTTATGCTCACCAACACTGAAAGAGTCAGGATAGCTCAACCGAACTCATGCAAGGAACTGCAAACTGTGAGCTCTGCAGAGCGAGCAGACTTCAGTGACAGCACAGGCTGTGGGTCAAGCAACCAGCTTTACTTTAATCTGCTCTGTGGACCAAGCTTCCACACGTACAGCAATATTTCAAAAAATAACTCTAAGCTGGAGGACAAGGAGTGTAAACTATTTTTTTTTGTTTTTACTAAAACTGTAATTCCTACTACTTTTCTAAAAATATTTAGTAGCAGTTTACCTGGGATTAACTTCAAGGTGGTAGTTACTGCCAATGGTGATGATTTCAAAATTTTTTTAGATGGAGTCTGTGAATGAAACAAGAATCTGCTCAACATCTTCTTACTGGCTATCTTCTTTTTCTCATGTATAACCAATCACCACTAACTACCTGAACAGTCTTCCATGTTAACACAGAAATACAGGAAAAATATATTCATGTTCCACGGCAAATAATAACATAGAAAGAGGAAATCTCATGCACACATGTTTTACTCCTCCCACTTAAAAATGTGTCTCTGCAATCCCTTTTAGACAACTGGTGTGAGATGACGGCCATGTATCAACTTAAAGTATGCATGTTCTGCAGCAAATTACTTTTGTGAATTTTAACTTTGACCACACTGTGAATGTCTGTTTCATCTGATGAACTGATCTATGCATATTACACACACACACACACACACACACACACTCTATTTCTTTTTTTTTTTTTGCTGTAAAGTATTTTTTTTTTTATTCTCATGGTAGATCTGCGTCTAGGCAATAGCACATAATAGAACTTTCCATTATTGAAAAGCTACTAGCAAGACACTTCTTTTTAGAAAATATTTGTTGTTGTTGTTGTTGTTTTTTAATTTATTTATTTATTAAGGATTTCTGCCTCCTCCCGGCAACCGACTCCCATTTCCCTCCCCATCCCCAGATCAAGTCACCCTCCCTCAACATAGTAAAAATGGCTATTCTACCAAAAGCAATCTATAGATTCAATGCAATCCCCATCAAAATCCCATCAAAATTCTTCACAGATCTGGAGAAGACAATAATCAACTTTATATGGAAAAACAAAAAACCCAGGATAGCCAAAACAATCTTATACAACAAAGGAACGTCTGGAGGCATTACCATCCCTGACTTCAAACTCTACTACAGAGCTACAGTATTGAAAACAGCTTGGTATTGGCATAAAAACAGAGAAGTCGACCAATGGAATCTAATAGAAGACCCTGACATTAACCCACAAACCTATGAACACCTGATTTTCGATAAAGGAGCTAAAAGTTTACAATGGAAAAAAGAGAGCATCTTCAACAAATTGTGCTGGCAAAACTGGATGTCAATCTGTAGAAGAATGAAAATAGATCCATATCTATCACCATGCACAAAACTCAAGTCCAAATGGATTAAAGACCTCAATATCAGTCCGAACACACTGAACCTGATAGAAGAGAAAGTGGGAAGTACTCTACAACACATGGGCACAGGAGACCACTTCCTACGTATAACCTCAGAAGCACAAACATTAAGGACCTCATTGAATAAATAGGACCTCCTGAGACAGAGAAGCTTCTGTAAAGCAAAGGACACTGTCCCTAAGACACAAAGGCAACCCACTAACTGGGAGAAGATCTTCACCAACCCCGCAACTGACAAAGGTCTGATCTCCAAAATATATAAAGAAATCAAGAAACTAGACCGTAAAAGGCTAATCAACCCAATTATAAAATGTGGCATTGAGCTGAACAGAGAATTCTCAACAGAAGAACTTCAAATGGCCAAAAGACACTTAAGGTCATGCTCAACTTCCTTAGCGATCAGGGAAATGCAAATCAAGACAACTTTAAGATACCATCTTACACCTGTCAGAATGGCTAAAATAAAAAACACCAGTGATAGCCTTTGTTGGAGAGGTTGTGGAGAAAGGGGTACACTCATCCATTGCTGGTGGGAATGCAAACTTGTGCAACCACTTTGGAAAGCAGTATGGCGGTTTCTCAGGAAATTCGGGATCAACTTACCCCTGGACCCAGCAATACCACTCTTGGGAATATACTCAAGAGAGGCCTTATCATACAACAAAAGTATATGCTCTACAATGTTCATAGCAGCATTGTTTGTGTTCCAGCCAGAACCTGGAAACAACCTAGATGCCCTTCAATGGAAGAATGGATGAAGAAAGTATGGAATTTATACATATTAGAGTACTACTCAGCAATAAAAAACAAGGACTTCTTGAATTTTGCATGCAAATTGAAGGAAATAGAAAACACTATCCAGGTGAACAATCTAAATAGAACTGTTAGGCGCGAAGAATTAGAAGCTGTTATCAAAAAACTCCCTACCAAAAAAAAAGCCCAGGACCAGATGGTTTCAATGCGGAATTCTACCAGAACTTCCTAGAAGACCTAATACCTATACTCCTTAACGTATTTCAGAATATAGAAACAGAAGAGTCATTGCCAAATTCCTTTTTTGAAGCTACAGTCACTCTGATACCAAAACCACACAAAGACTCAACCAAGAAAGAGAATTACAGGCCAATCTCACTCATGAACATCAACGTAAAAATCCTCAACAAAATACTGGCAAACCATATCCATGAACACATTAGAAAAATTATCCATTATGATCAAGCAGGCTGCATCCCAGAGATGCAGAGCTGGTTCAACATAAGAAAATCTATCAATGTAATCCATCATAAAAATAAACTGAAAGAAAAAAAAACCATATGATCATTTCATTAGATGCTGAAAAAGCTTTTGACAAAATTCAACATCCCTTTATGATAAAAGTCTTGGAGAGATTAGGGATACAAGGGTCATACCTAAATACAATAAAAGCTATTTACAGCAAACCGACAGCTAACATCAACCTAAATGGAGAGAAACTCAACGCCATCCCACTAAAATCAGGAACACGGCAAGGCTGTCCACTCTCTCCATACCTCTTCAATATAGTGCTTGAAGTTTTAGCAATAGCAATAAGACAACATAAGGGGATTCGAATTGGGAAGGAAGAGGTTAAACTTTCATTATTTGCAGATGATATGATAGTGTACATAAGCGACCCCAAAAACTCCACCAAAGAACTCCTACAGCTGATAAACACCTTTAGTAATGTGGCAGGATACAAGATCAACTCCAAAAAATCAGTTGCCTTTCTATACACTAAGGATAAGGAAGGAGAGAGGGAAATCAGAGAAGCATCACCTTTCACGATAGCCACAAATAGGATAAAATATCTTGGGGTAACCCTGACCAAGGAAGTGAAAGATCTATTTGACAAGAACTATAAGTCTTTGAAGAAAAAATTGAAGAAGACACCAGAAAATGGAAGGACCTCCCTTGCTCTTGGATTGGGAGGATCAACATAGTAAAAATGGCTATTCTACCAAAAGCAATCTATAGATTCAATGCAATCCCCATCAAAATCCCATCAAAATTCTTCACAGATCTGGAGAAGACAATGATCAACTTTATATGGAAAAACAAAAAACCCAGGATAGCCAAAACAATCTTATACAACAAAGGAACGTCTGGAGGCATTACCATCCCTGACTTCAAACTCTACTACAGACCTACAGTATTGAAAACAGCTTGGTATTGGCATAAAAACAGAGAAGTCGACCAATGGAATCTAATAGAAGACCCTGACATTAACCCACAAACCTATGAACACCTGATTTTCGATAAAGGAGCTAAAAGTATACAATGGAAAAAAGAGAGCATCTTCAACAAATTGTGCTGGCAAAACTGGATATCAATCTGTAGAAGAATGAAAATAGATCCATATCTATCACCATGCACAAAACTCAAGTCCAAATGGATTAAAGACCTCAATATCAGTCCGAACACACTGAACCTGATAGAAGAGAAAGTGGGAAGTACTCTACAACACATGGGCACAGGAGACCACTTCCTACGTATAACCTCAGAAGCACAAACATTAAGGACCTCATTGAATAAATAGGACCTCCTGAGACAGAGAAGCTTCTGTAAAGCAAAGGACACTGTCCCTAAGACACAAAGGCAACCCACTAACTGGGAGAAGATCTTCACCAACCCCGCAACTGACAAAGGTCTGATCTCCAAAATATATAAAGAAATCAAGAAACTAGACCGTAAAAGGCTAATCAACCCAATTATAAAATGCGGCATTGAGCTGAACAGAGAATTCTCAACAGAAGAACTTCAAATGGCCAAAAGACACTTAAGGTCATGCTCAACTTCCTTAGCGATCAGGGAAATGCAAATCAAGACAACTTTAAGATACCATCTTACACCTGTCAGAATGGCTAAAATAAAAAACACCAGTGATAGCCTTTGCTAGAGAGGTTGTGGAGAAAGGGGTACACTCATCCATTGCTGGTGGGAATGCAAACTTGTGCAACCACTCTGGAAAGCAGTGTTTCAGTTTCTCAGAAAATTTGGGATCAACCTACTCCTGGATCCAGCAATACCACTCTTGGGAATATACCCAAGAGAAGCCCTATCATACAACAAAAGTATATGCTCAACTATGTTCATAGCAGCATTGTTTGTGATAGCCAGAACCTGGAAACAACCTAGATGCCCTTCAACGTAAGAATGGATGAAGAAAGTATGGAATATATACATATTAGAGTATTACTCAGCAGTAAAAAACAAGGACTTCTTGAATTTTGCATACAAATGGATGGAAATAGAAAACACTATCCTGAGTGAGGTAAGCCAGACTCAAAAAGAGGAACATGGGATGTACTCACTCATATTTGGTTTCTAGCCATAAATCAAGGACATTGAGCTTATAATTCATGTTCCTAGAGTAGCTAAATAAGAAGGTGAATCCAAAGACAAACACATAGGCATCCTCCTGAATATTAACCTTCATCAGGCGATGAAAGGAGACAGAGACAGAGACCCACATTGGAGCACCGGACAGAAATCTCAAGGTCCAAATGAGGAGCAGAAGGTGACGCAGCATGAGCAAGGAACTCAGGACCGCGAGTGGTGCACCCACACACTGAGACAATGGGGATGTTCTATTGGGAACTCACCAAGGCCAGCTGGCCTGGGTCTGAAAAGCATGGGATAAATTTGGACTAGCTGAACATAGCGGACAATGAGGAAGAATGGGAACTCAAGAACAATCGCAGTGGGTTTTTGATCCTACTGCACGTACTGGCTTTGGGGGAGCCTATGCAGTTTGGATGCTCACCTTATGAGACCTGGATAGAGGTGGGCGGTCCTTGGGCTTCCCACAGGTCATGGAACCCTATTGCTCTTTGAGCAGATGAGGGAGGGTGACTTGATCGGGGGAGGGGGAGGGAAATGGGAGGCGGTGGCGGGGAGGAGGCAGAAATCCTTAATAAATAAATAAATTTAAAAAAAAAAGAAAGAAAATGGTCGACATCCTTAGTCATCAGAGAAATGCAAATCAAAACAACTCTGAGATTCCATCTTATACCTGTAAGAATGGCCAAGATAAAAAACACTGATGACAACTTATGCTGGAGAGGTTGTGGGGTAAAGGGAACACTCCTGCATTGCTGGTGGGAATGCAAGCTGGTACAGCCCCTTTGGATGTCAGTGTGGCAATTTCTCAGAAAATTAGGAAGACCCAGTAATACCACTTTTGGGTATATATCCAAAGGATGCTCAATCATGCCACAAGGACATATGCTCAACTATGTTTATAGCAGCATTGTTTGTCATAGCCAGAACCTGGGAATAACCTAAATGCCCCTTGACTGAAGAATGGATAAGGAAAATGTGGTTCATTGACACAATGGAGTACTACCAGCAGAAAAACATAATGACATCTTGAAATTTGCAGGCAAATGGATCGATCTATAAACCATAGAGAAACCCTGTCTCGAAAAACCAAAAAAAAAAAATATCATATTGATTTAGGTACCCCTGGCCCATAAAACAAATATATGTACTCACTCATGAATGACTTTTAGATATACAGCAAGGAAACCCAGACTACAATTCACAATCCTAGAGAATCTAGACAACAATGTGGACCCTAAGAGAGGCACTGATGGATCTAATCTATATGGGAAGTAGAAAAAGACAAGATCTCCTGAATAAATTGGAAGCATGGGGACCATAGGAGAGGGTTGAAGGGGAAGGAAGAAGCTTGGAGAGGAGCAGATAAAACTGTATAGATCGATAAAATAAAAAAGTATTTAAAAAAAGAAGAAAAGAAAATCCTTGCCGGAAACATGTGCCGAGCCCTGACAAGAGATGCTTACTGTGATAGGTTGAGCTCAAATCTCAATTTTTTCACCCTGACACCATAAGGTTCTTGTAGGATACACATAATTCTTGTAATTTTCCAGCACCTGATGGCCCATATACTAGGAGGTGCGGAAAGTCACCACACTGCACCTAGCGAAGAAAGAACAAGGCATTTTACTTCGTCGAACCCAGGGGCTCCAGGTTAAACTACTTCTAAAGCACTAAGGTATTTTGTTTACGATCCGACTCCAATAGAAAATTTATCAAACTTTCATGTTTGCTTTCTCTAGGCACTAATTTAATCTAACTTGCACGAGCAACACAGCACATGCAAGGCACAACACTAAATGCTTAAAGGCAGGAACTCCCTCAGCAAGCTCTCTGAAGGGCACTTTCAAAAATGAGGGCTGATGGGAATGTGGAACTGATCTCTGTAACTGAGACAGATGCTTGTCTTGCCTGGGTTCCCAAAATGATTTTCTTGCTAAGAAGGGGGTACACTGATTCCCTTGAAGTTCATTTGGGGGGTACAGGAAGGCTGCACATAAGGGATGCTATGGGAAAGAGTGTGTTATCAAACACCAATAAGAGAATGACATCAAACTAAAGGGCACTATGGGCATGGGGGCTTGATCCGATGAGAAGATGTAGACTTTAAAAGTACATTCATTAAGGCGTAGGAATAGTATACTAACCCTTGTCCTAAGAATATAAACAAGTAGCCACAGGAATCAATAAAATGTGTCCATCCTATGGCTAGGAAACTTAACGTTGAAGCTACTGTAAAAACCGGTGTGCATACACATGAAGTATAAGGCTCGATTTTTATATTATTGCACGCATTATAAGAACAACAACAAAAAAGACAACTAAAACATATCTTCCACTTCCCTCCCGATTCTTCCAAAAACTCTCATATGGAGGATAGAGGCACTAGGTAAAATAAGTCCTCGTTTTCAGAAAGGACTTAGCTGTGATTCCGAAGAGGCTAGTAACTATGAACAGGGTGCAGGGAACTGTCCCCTCCATCAGCCCGCCATCTAGCTACCTGCAGCAGGAGAGCCTATGGGCCCCAGCCCTTCCTACAACCGGGGTTTGCAGCCTCCGCCAGGTCCGCACCCAAAGCTCACGGGACCCCGGGCAGCAGAAGCAGCACTCCGGGGAACTTGTCACTTTGGGTCCCCGCTAGCCCTGCAGCGCCCGCCTTCTCACTCCCTTATCCTCGGGCTTTTCAGGAAGCGGCGGAACGTGCCGGCCTCCGCCGTCCCGGTCTGCTCACCAGGTTGCTCAGCTGCGCCGCCTGTTCCTTGTGATAGTCCAGCCGGGCGAAGGAGCAAGGCCGGTATTTGTCCACCCAGAGGCTCATGGCAGCTGGAGTCCCACCGGTGCGCCAGCCAGCTAGACGAGTTTCCCGCGAGCTCCAAACCGTGCGTCACTTCCGGCAGCGGACGACTTCGGGATTAGAGACTATGGTACCCGAATAGAGCCTGAAATAGTTACCAGCAAAGCGCACAGCAGCCTCTCCACCCCAGTTCCCACGCTCTGGTCCAGCATGGGTAATTCATGGTGCAATCCTTGTCCCTTTATTCTCACCCTCTGTTACATTTTAGAAAACATTCGATGGAATTAAAGACACATCAATGACAGTCTGACCATCCAATCTGAGTGCTTAGGAAGTTTCCTCCATTTCATTCATCCATTCATTTATAAATTCATTGAAATTTATGCCACAGAAATTTATCTTTATTTGTAGAGTTGGTTTTCTCTTAATTTTTTTTATACCAAAGAGCTTTTGCCTACATGCATCTGTGAACTGTGTTCTTGGTGCAATTAGGGGTCAGAAGAGGATCTCAGATCCCCTGCCACTAGGGTTACAGATGGGTGTGAACTGCCATGGGAGTGCTGGGAACTGAACCCAGGTCCTCTACAAGAGCAGCCAGTGCTCTTACCCACTGAGCCATGTCTGCTGCTCTAGAACTGTGTTCTTGTCAACTGCAGTTAATCCATCTCTAGGTTCTCTCACAGGCAGGTACCCAGTAGAGATTATTGAATAAATATTGGAAGGAAGAAAGATGTTAACTTTATTTTACTTTATTTTTTATTTCCATTACACAAAATTATTAATGGATTAGAATAAAATAAAATTAAAGTACCATGAAAGACGACAGAAAGCCTGTAGTGAAGAACACATGGGGTTAACATGCCATTTTGCACAGAGCACATTTGAAAATCTTCTAGGTAAACAACAAAGTGTGAAACACTTGGAAAAATATTCTGTACATCATGGCCACACAATCATGGTGCCACTTAGATGCACATCTTAAAATGTGTTTTCTAGTGTCAGTGAGTTCTTTCCAACTCTTCCACACCTCTGAAACCCTGCGCCATTTTCTCAGTGATTTCATCAGGAATTTTAATTATTATCATTCTCTCATACAGGACATTTTGACCACAATTTCCCCTCCCTCCACTCTGCCCAGTCCTCACCTCCGCTCCCCCAGATCCACTCTTCCTCCATTTCCCTTCAGAAAAGAGCTAGTTTGCCATGGATATCAACCTAACACATGTAAGACTAGGTACAAAGGGCCTCAGGAGCCAGGAGAGGCTCCACTTTGACCAGGTTTTGTTTGGGGATAGATCACCTTCTCTAGGACTGAAAGGACTAATTCACAAATGGAAAGCTGGCCCAGGGAAGCTGCCAGTGCCCTCCAGCCCACTACTCTTACCTTTACCACTAGTACAAAGGATGTCACTTCTCTTCTTCCTTTACGATCGCCATATATTTGGTTTAAAAGTATTCATGAGTTAATTACACAGATTGAGTTCTGACCCTTGCAGGCACTTGGCTTGGCACCAGAGTCTCAAAGGCAAAGAACAAATAAACACAAATATTTGGATTTTGGGTTTGGAGGCCCCATTCAAGAACCTGGTATTGAGTAGACCATCAAGTGACTTTCTGGGCTTGTAGCTTCTGACAGGTTGACTGACTGGAAACTGAGGCTGAAGGATAAGAGAAACCATCAGAACTGAAAGAGAAGTTCAGCACACACTGTCCCAAACCGTAGCATCAATGTTTCCACCTCCAGATTCATTCCTGTAAGGTCATGTGTTCTAGGAGGCTAAACCTACCGGATTTCTTTGTTCCCAACTTATGTCTCTCAGTGCTTCCCAGAGCAAAATCTGATGCCTGGGCTGGAGGGAGATAGGTACTCATACAATTGTACTTTCTCCAGTTGAAATCCTGAGCCTGTGGCCAGAGTCACAAAACTCAGGGATTGAGGCATTCATATGTGAGCTCCCAGGATGTATTTGAACAGCCCCTGAGAAGTGTTTGTTTATGTGAGATGCTGGCTACTGTGAGTTGGTGGTGATTCTTTGCACTTGCCTGGCAAATGATTGCATGTTAAAATCTCAAGGTAGCACATGCTTTTCCCTGGGCCAAATGGAACATCATAGTTTCTGATGCAACACCAGGGACTCCACATGGCTCTTCCTGGTTCTGTCTGAGATACTAACACTTTTTGCATTTCTTCAGGATCCCTTTGATCTCTCTGTCCCTGCCTCTTTGTTCCCAGTGAATCTTTTTGCCACATTTTAAGCAGCCTGAAGTAAATTACTATCAACTATATATAAAGAAATAATAGGAACAAACATCTCTGACTAAAGTGAGGAATGAGCATATTCAAGGGACTATAGAGAGGAAACAAAGCTGTGCTTATGCATTTAAACATGACATTGAAAATAAAAACACAAAAATCAACAAGATTGTAGTAATAGGGGGCGGCGGCGGGGCTGCGTCCCCAAATCCCCAGCCGCCTGGCTCGGCTAGCTTATGTCACAAATAATTACACGGACACTGTATTCTTTTAAACACTGCTCTGGCCCATTTCTAATCATCTGTGTAGCGCCCCTAGGTGCGCTTACCGGGAAGATTCTAGCCTAAGTCCATCCTGGGTTGGAGCTTCATAGCGTGCGTCTTCCCTGGAGCAGGTAGCATGGCGTCTCTCTTGCGTCTGCTCTGGAGAAGGGAGCTGTGGAGTCTGACCAGGAGCCAGGAGCATGGCGGACGTCTGCTCCCGAGAGGAGAGCTGTGGAGTCTGACCTCACTTCCTCTTCCTCCCGGCATTCTGTTCTGTTTGCTCCACCCACCTAAGGGTGGGCCTATCAAATGGGCCTAGCAGGTTCTTTATTGCTTAGCCAGTGAAATCAACAGATTGATATATGACACTCCCACATCACTTCCCCTTTTTCTGTTTAAACAAAAAAAGGAAGGCTTTGACCTTAACATAGCAAAATTACATATAACAAAAGTTATCAAGTAAAAATTACATCAGAAACATTTATACATATAACAAAATTGACCGTAAATCTCTATCAATAAAGCAAAATCTATACTAATGCAAATTATTCATGTCTATATCATATCCCCCTTTAAATTAAAAGAACATTTATAAACTATATTTGGGAACATGGGCGCAGTTTTTTCTCTCCAAACTGCTTCCTGCTGAATGGGGGCGTCGTTAATGATTTTAGGGTGTAACCTGTGTGCCAGGTTTATCTCAGTTGGCAGTTGAGCAAGGCAATTTTCTGAAGATGTTCACAGCAACCCTTCAGGAGGACGTGGTCCATCATACCAAATCGGAATAGAAGAAATCCATAGAGTCTCATCCTCTGTGAAAACAAAAGAAGACTCTCTCCAAAGCATCATATCCTTAGACCCAAATTCTGAAGTCGTAATACCCTTATATCCATTCTGGTTTAGCTTGGCAGCCCATGTAATGAAATGTCTCTCTGTACTTAGCTCCTTCACAGTCAAAAATTTTAAAGAAAACACAATAATACAAAGAATCCAGACTCTCTGTGAATTTTTCATCTTTACGCGGCTTATTTTTACTCTATCACTTTACTTTATTCTGTCTCTTTAAAGACTTTACCTTTTTTTTTTTAACCATTAACTTTATTCTCTATATTCTTTTTCTTCTCTCTCCCAAGCCTACGTACATTCATCCAACAGTGTGACTCATTCAGTGGTCTGAATCTGTCCTATTGTGAATCTGCAATTTTTTACTATCCAGGAGCACTTTTGATTTGCGCCTTTAAATCATTAGGCGCTTAAGAATCTAATCTGAGACATTCCTAGATTAAGTTTTTGTTTTTTTGAGCGCATATCTTTGACCTGGAATAACCCTGTAGACCAGGCTGTCTTTGAACTCTCAGAGATCCGCCTGTCTCTGCCTCCCAGGCATTGGGATTAAAGGTGTTTGCTACTACACCTTGAACTCACAGAGATCTGTTCGTCTCTGCCTCCTAGGCACTGGGATTAAAGGCGTGTGCTACCACACCTTGAAGTCACAGAGGTTTATCTCCCTCTGCCTCCCAAGTGTTGGGATTAAAGGTGTGTACTAGGACACACAACAACTCTCTTCCTTTTTTTTTTCAAGAACTTCAACTTTTAGCTTGCATATATTTTTAACACACAGTAAACCATTTAGAAATTTTCTTTGTCTCTGAATCTCTCTTTACTGTATATCTCTCTGTTTTTGACCACAAGAGCCTTTAAATGACTGAGCAATATCAGTAGGACTAAAGGCGTGGCTTTGCCGGCTGGATCCTTAGCTTTCCAGCCTCACGGCTGAGGTACTGGCTGTAGCCATGTTTATAGCCACAACTGGCGTTCCAAGGTCCCTGACAGCCAGCAAGCTACAACAGACAACACTCAAGTCCTCTCTCGGTAGCCGGCCCTCCTGCCTCAAACAGTCAGAGTTTGCCCTGGCAGGATGGCCCAGAAAGCCAGCATTTTTAAACGGCGCAGCTTTTTTCCTGCTACGGCTGAAAACCGAAAAGCATGCGTTCAGCTTTTCATCAACACCGTTTAAGTGTTTTGTGGAAGGACCTCTTAATGAGCCGCAGGGTTTTGCAGCTAAAGCTGAGTCAGGAAGCCTCTTGGGGCTACCAGGTAGGAGCGGCACTCAGCACTGTAATTCTGAGACTGAGCACACAGCACAGAAATTCTTTTCATCCAAGTTACATCCAAATCTGACACGCAGAGCACTGTGCAGTCTGAAAACACATCTCTGTATGGCAGCAGGAATCCGCCATGCTCTTCCGCCTGCCTAAGCCTGATTCTGCCTTCTGCCCAGGAGCAGGCGGGGAGCTCTGAGTCATCGTCAAGGTCTCAGAGCACTCTCCTTCAGATCCCAAGCGGGAACACAAACATAAAGCCAGAGTTTGCACTGGCGGCAAAGCCCCAGGAAGCCGCGCTTTAAAATAACGCAGCTTTTTTTCTGCTGCTGTCGCTGAATCAGGAAATCTCTCTACAGCACGCCACCAACAAACAGCAAAAATCTGTGTTAAATGCTCTCTTCCTTATTTTTAAGCCTTCTCAGGTTTTTTAAGTAGGTTTAGTTAGCCACACGTCTGGGCGTCATTTGTAGTAATAGGGGGCGGCGGCGGGGCTGCGTCCCCAAATCCCCAGCCGCCTGGCTCGGCTAGCTTATGTCACAAATAATTACACGGACACTGTATTCTTTGAAACACTGCTCTGGCCCATTTCTAATCATCTGTGTAGCGCCCCTACAGGATGACCAATATAACATAATTATTTATTATTTTCCGTTTTCTTTTTATTTACTTTTCTATCACACAAGACATTTTGACTACAGCCTCCCATCCCACCATTCTTAGTCTTTCCCCATCTCCCCTCACCCAGATATACTGTTTCTCCATTTCTGTTTACATAAGAGCAGGCTTCCCAAGGATAGGACCAAACACAGCATATCAAGATGCAACAAGAGAAGGCGCAAACTTTCATGTTAAGCATGGAAGAGACAAGCTGGAGCAAGAGAGTCCCAAGAGCAGGCAAAAAGTCATCCATACAGCTACTGCCACTTCTAGGAGTTCTACAAATACCCAATCTAAACAACCATGACATATATGCATGCCGAAAACTTAGTGCCAATCCACGGCAGGATCAATGATTGCCACTTTATTCTCTGTGAGTCCTGATGGACCCTGCTCATGTGGTTCTATGTGTAATGTTCTTCTGGTGCCATTGACCCATCCAGATCCTACAATATGATAATAATGCCTTTAAATATCAACAAGCTCAATTCTCTGATCAAAAGAATCTTCCTGAGTAAATCAAGTAATATCAGTCACTTTTCTAAAAGCAACATATGTTGACTTTAATGGTAGCCATTATCTTTGAGCAAAATGATGGATAAAATAATCCAACAAAAACAACAAGAAAACAGAAGTTCCTATGTGCTAACTCCAAAGCTAGGCCTGGTGCAGCCTAGCAGGGATTGGTGCCAAGCTGGTGGGAATTCTTCCACGTTTGTTAATATCTGACTTGTTACATTCACAGTCTATATTATTTTCACTTAAACCTTTAAGGATCAGTGAAAATGATACAGCTAGTACTGAGGATGTGAAGGAAGAGAGGGACCTATACAATGCAAGGGTTCTGTTGTCTTCACACTCTAGTACTGCAGACATGGGTTCACAGATGCACCTTTCTACACAAATGAAATATACTATTTTTAATACACTTTAGTCTAGAGCAGGAGATAAACATCAACCAACATACTTAACTTAGTGTTGATTACAATAAACATAATTTAGTTGTTATGTCCCCCAGCAAATTATTACATGACTTTTAACATCACAAAAAGTGCCATGAGTAAAAGGTATTACTTTTCCTTACCTAAAAGTGTTGCATTCCCAACAGTATATTTGAGACCTTTCTCTGTTTATCAGTAAATAGCTAATGGGCAAGTCTAAGTTATTGAGAATCCAAATCACTAAGCATCATCAAGAAACAAAACTAAATTCTCAATTTTACTTTATATTATATTCTGCTTAGTTTATAGCTAGATTGTATAATGTATGGTGCACATTAACAAATAATTAATTATAAAAATTAGAAATGAATCTGCTTCCCCTAAGAGGAAAAACAAACAATAGTAAATGTTTGGGGAAATGATTGTGACAAAAGGTCATAGAGAGCTACAAGACAGAAAGCTGTGAGACAATTAGATAACCATGGTGACAGAAATGAAAAGAAAAAAACCTATGGTAAAGTTAAGTGTAGGAGCAAATCACTCATAAAATGTTAAAGACGGAAGAGAAACAAATAAGACCGGCCTGCTTAGGGACACCAGCTGGCAAGAAAAACAAAGTCCAAACTGTACTTCAGATTATACAGTATGAGAGGGTGCTGCATACAAGGGGACTCACTATCTGCATTAAGTACCTCTCTAACATGGTCTAACGTCCACAGGAGATAATGAACAAGGTAACTAGATACCTTGTTCTGGTTACCTTTACCAGATTCCCCCCATACAATAAAATAAGTAAAATGCTATTGTGAGAATACAAACATCATTAAATGAGCCTGTTTTCTACAGAAGGAGACACGTGGTAAAAACAGAATTTGGTGACTGGTGGGGTTTGTAAGTGTATTGGATTCCACCTCTCCCCTATGTCATTATTTCAGTACATTTGACCAGCTCCTATTTACTAGAATAGAGGAAACAGCAGACAGAGCAATGGTCCGTCAAGATCCAAGGAATGCTGAAATATATTTTCAGATTATAATATGAAATTTAGGCACAAAGAGACCTCAGAAGAAACAGAAACATGGAGAACTATAGACGAAGTAGCCTGAGAAAAAAGCATATAGATAGAAGAAGATAAATATCAGAACATAATGAAGCCCAGCCTGCTGCTACAGAGAGAAGACCAAGAAGTGAGTAACCAGCCAGCTGGCAGGACATCCCCTCTCCAGGCCCTCCATACTGGGGCAAAACCCTGGGCCACTCCCACACCTGCCTCTGCTTCATTAGCCAGTAGACAGGAGAGGTTCCTGCAAGTAGGCTTCTCCATTATCCCCACCCCGATCATCAGACCCTGTAAGCTACAAAGCCCACCCTGCCCCCAAACTGCCATATCCCCCATGCAACCTCAGTGGAAAGGTGAAACACAGCCTGCTACTATACAGAAGCAATCAGGTGAATGACAGCCACCCAGAAGGACACCAAACTATTTAGGCTCTCCAAACCAGGGCAAATCCCTGGAAGCCTCTGCCACCTACCTCAGTTTCTCTTGCCAGCCAGCAGGACAGTTTTCTCCAGGTAGGCTGCACAGATACCCCTGCAACACAGACAGTGACAGTACAGAACAGACAAAGAACAGTTTCCAAGACACAAACAGCCACGGTAAGAATTAGACCAATATGTAAAGTCAATAACGGCATCAACTGAAGGAAGAGATGGGTAGGTGCCAATGCAAGAATTCATCCCACAGCCTAGAAATCAACATGGTAACACCAGAACCCAGTAGCCATACATCAGGAAGACTAAGATCAACCTACCCCAGAAGAAGCAAAATAAAATGATTTGAAACATATCTAAACACAATAAAAGCAATAGACAACAAGCAGATAGTCAACATCAAATTAATGGAGAGAAACTCAAAGCGATCCAACTAAAATCAGAAACAAGACAAGGCTGTCCACTCTCTTCGTAACTATTCAACATAGTTCTTGAAGTTCTGGCTAGAGCAATAATTCATCAACAACAACAACAAAAAGAACAAGGGGATCCAAATTGGAAAGAAAGAAGTCGAACTTTTGATATTTGCAGGTGATATGATAGTTTACATAAGTGACCCCAAAAACTTTACTAGGGGACTTGACTTCTACAGCTGATAAATACCTTCAGTAATGTGGGGGGATCCAAGATCAACTCAGAAAAATCAGTAGCCTTCCTATATACAAATGATAAAGAAGCTGAGAAAGAAACCAGAGAAACATCACCCTTCATAACAGCCACAAATAACATAAAATATCTTGGGGGTATCCCTAAACAAAGAAGTGAAAGACATATTTGAGAAAGTCTTTGAAGAAATTGAAGAAGATAGCAGAAAATGAGAAGAATTCCCATACTCTTGGATAGTTACGATCAGCATAATAAAAATGGCAATCCTACCAAACGCCATCTAGAGATTCAATGCAATCCCCATCAAAATCTCAACCCAGTTCAAGTGCTCTGCAATTCAGTTTCCCTGCTACAGTAACCAGTGAGATGACATTTCAGATACAGAGATGACTTCTAGCTCTAATAATACTCAAGGTTTTACATTTTGTATATTACCTACTGGAAAAGACAGAAAATGTGTTGTGGGATTCTGTGTAAGGGCCAAATTGGGGAAGTCCTCAACGATACATATGTCTTCAAGTCTTGCTGCAGCAGGAGAAAGCACTCATGAGAAGCCTCTCCCATCTCCACTCAGGAGTGGTGACTGAGCATCATGTAGAAGGGGACAAAGAACAATTTAAACTTTGAAAAGACTACAAAATAACACACTGACCTTTCTATTTTTAACTTGGATACCTACCATCCTGCCAAAAGACAGTTTCTAATGTGGTTTTAAATTGGATACCCATCCGCCCACCCACCAAACTCTAAGCCAGTGCTTAGTTTACTGCAAGAAAAAAGTGTACAGAATATTTAGGATGCTGAGTATTTCATACGAGAGCTGGACAGTGCTGTAAAGAGTCTTTTTAATTGTTTAACACCACCAAATAAATGAAATTAGGAGGATTTCCGGGGACAGAGTTGGGACTGTTGTATGATAAAGCACATGTCTAGTCTTTCTGTGGAGAGGCAGTGGTTACGCATTTTAAAATGTCTGGGTACACTATTACTTCTCATGACAATTTGTCATAATTCAGTAGCATGATCTTCCCCTAGGGATAGCTAAATATTTTGATATGTACAGCATCACCGAAGTTCTGATGACTCAGATCTGTCCTGCTCTTTATCGTAATTCGCACTGAAAATCAGCATTGAAACAAGTCTACAAATTAACGTTAAAAAAAGAGGAAGCATTTACGATACCTGTACCTTTTTTCTTTTTTATTGTATTGAGCTAAACATTTTTCTCCATTCCCCTCCCTTTTCTTGTACTTTTTAATACTTTTTATACTGTTGTATATTTATGATCAAGCTTTTACTCTAGGGTCTTATTAGAAAAAATGAAATAAGCAACCTTGGTTTTGATGCAAATGTAGTATACTAAATTCTGAAATAGCCTGAGAAAAAGCTGGAGATATTATTTAATAGTAAAAGTAGATGAGGTTTCTCATCTGCATTGTAGCATTAAGTTAGTTCATAACATTCACATTTATTTTTACATGTATGCCTGTTTGTGAATGTTTTCGTTGCATGGATATGCTCTACATGCATGCTTGGTGCTGAGGTCAGAAGGTATTGGGTCCCCTAGAATTTTAGATTCAAAAGAAAGTGAGTCCCCTTATGAAGCTGGGAACCAAACCCAAGTGTCCTTAACTACCGAACAATCTCTCTAAACCCTAAACTCACACTTCTTAAATTTAGCAGATGAAATGATGTTTTGAGTAACCTATATGAAACAGCCTTATGGAATTTTATCAACTGTTTTGTGACATAAACCAATGGGCGGGACCATTGCAGAGCTTTGAATGAATCCTTCTGACTCTGTTCCCAATATTCCTACTGTAAGTAGATGACAGTGTTGGAGCAGGCCCTTACTCTACAGCTTTCCCATGTGACATACATGGTTTGGGATGAGAGGTTGGAAGGCATCTCCAGAATACCAACTTGCAGCTCAGCAGTTCCCCTCTGCTGTGGGCACCCTTTGCTCATGCATTTCAAAGGCAACTTTCAGTGGATTGCTATCCCGGGATCACAATGTGCAATTGTGATTGGACACCAGGATAGAACTAATGTAGTGCAGAACGAGGAGTTCCTTTCTTTCCAGATCCCTTCTTCATGACATTCTCTTAAATCTGACTGTAACAGAAAGTCTTGGTAGTAAAGACAGGAATAGGTCAGGCCATCCACATCCAAGCTACTACCCTCCTGTGTAGACCTGCCTGGATGCGAACCGGCTGTGTAACCAAGACTCCTGGAATGTGCAGAAATCCATCTCTGCCCATGAGTTCTGTAGTCACAAGAGAGCAACCCCACATCTGACTCAAGAAAGGCTGTAAACTGAGGAGTCGAAAATTGATTTTATTCATAAAAATACTCATTATATTCAATAGGAACTTTAGACAGGGTAGTCAGTATATACAGGGTAGAGCCTTAGCCAACTATTAAAACAACAAAAATAAATTATTTAAAGACCAACAACAAAATTTAAACCAAAGCAAAGAAAAAAATATCCAAACAAATGAAAACCAAACCCAAACCAGAACCCTGGCTCCAATTAAGCTAAAAATAGTCTCTAGCTCGAGATCCAAAAAAATCAATTGAGAGCATCTGGCTCCCTAAAGACACCAAAGGTGACCAAACTTCCTCTATAGACCCTTTCTCAGGACTGACATGCCAGTATAGGATGTGAAACTAGAGAATCCCTTGACATTTTCTTTATGGATGATCAATGACTAACACAGGTGAGGGATGCTGTAGTCTCTGTACTGCGTTGTCTTCACCAACACTTTCCTGTGACATGGAGTCTCCCTCAGCACTCACAGGAGAGGGAATCCTGTTCTTTTCCCTGTGGTGTGTACAGACTACAGCACGGCATCAGTACAGTCTTTCTCGTGAGAGTCCTCACCACATATGGAGGGCTCAGCCGGCTTACTAAAGACATGGAGAGGAAACTGACAGAGGAAGCCTTGCTCAGCAGCACATCCTCCCCATGCTGCTGTGCGCCACTCAGGGTCCACCTGCTGACCAATGTCGGGATTTGGAGTCATTCTTGGTGGGTCCTCTGAATGTCAGGCTTCTTTCTCTTGATTTCCTTTCTCCAGGAATAGTGGGCCAACAGAACATGAATCAGATTGGTGATGGATCCCCTGCAGTAGGTGGAGATTTTTCTTAGTCCTTTGTTCACAGCTACAAGGAGGGGTCTGCTTCTCCGTAGGTGTTGCTGCTCGAGTGGAGAATGTGTGAAGCTTCCTTCAGCCTCCTCAGTTCTCCAAAGCGGAGCTGTCAGAGAAGGAAAGGCAATCAGATGCATAGGAAGCCTCATTGGACCACAGCCTAGACAAAATCAGGGACTGTCCACACATGGGAAAGAAGCATCAAGGAAGAAAACCCACCCCATGAATGCCAAGGTTGCACGGGACAGGAGTCAATGGTGGCTCATTGGCCTGGCACACACACGGCTCCTGCTGCTGCAGGTCTGTCTGCAGGAGGCTCTCATCCTGGACTGTGGCCAGATCATGCTGGAGGTTTTCATATTAGGGGAGGAAAACAGCTGGGACACAAGTCTGTTAAGGACCTGCCCTATCAGCTTTTGAGCTCTCACCAGCTCTACTCAACTGGGAAATCCAGCATTATAATTGAGCTGGGCTCATTCACTCCTTGCTTCTTCAAGGATAAGACAGCACCTGAGTTTCTTTTTTTCTCCACCTTTAAAACTACTAGAAAGTGAGCTGAGAAATACACACTGTGGTGAACTAGAAAAACAGCCCATTACTCCAATAGTTTAGATACATTCTTTTGAAAAAAACAGCAGTATAGCAATGTCTGGGTCACAGGCCTTGAACAGATGCCAGGAAACTGTGAGCAACCTGGGAAGTTAACTGTATGAGGCCCTGAAGAGGAGCAAATACAACACTGCAGTGAAGGCTGGCTTATTCCTTCAGCACAGAAACTTCCTTGGATTCAACATGTCAAACTCTAAATGTGATTTTAATTCCAGAGAAACCTTCTTACAGGAAACAGATGCAAACCGCAGAGAACCCATAATCAATAAGAAGGTGCTGTATGCTAATCTGCCCAAGTGTAGGATTTTATCTCTGAAGGTGATACTCCTGGAGAAAATAAAGTGGCAGGAGGAGACACCATCTTCCACAATTAACACTGCCTCTATTAGGTCTGGGACGACCATAGGAAGGATCAATGCACTCAGAACACACGAGAGCACTCAGAATTGAAGAAGTGCACACAATTGAGAAAGATTAAGGATAACACATATTGCTTCCTGTGCAGACATTTCTGTTGACTGAGCCAGCCCAATACTCTCAGATGTTCTTTCCCTGGCTTTGACTGAAAAGTCATGCAAATGTCCAGGAACCCAAATAGGACAGAGATTCAGGTACTGGGGAACTACATGATATAACT